>NW_026596079.1:27391766-27454490 GCF_907164565.1 Psammomys obesus | reverse complement strand
TATATTATATTATATTATATTATATTATATTATATTATATTATATTACATTACATTATAAGTAATATTATATTACTTGCATATGTGTATGTTTTCAAAGATGACTATTTGCTCCTCTTTCATAACCAATTGGTTTGTTTTGATGTTCTCAAGTAAAGACTAGTACTCCATTTCTCAATATTTCTTAGTTGACTACAGTTCTTTGTCTAGAGTTGAGATCGCATTATGTTTGTGCCCAATTCACCTTAGTATGTTTATTTTTGTAATCTTTGTACAATTCCTTTCTAGCTAGTCATTAGACTTCATGGGTGTACCTTTCGACATAGCTGAGAAACAATCCTCAAAAATAAAAACAAACCAAAAAAACAAAAACAAAAAAACCCTGTCTATGTCTTTGTCAATGATCACTGAGACTGTAATGCAAGAGTTGTGTTGATGATGTGTCAGGAGGAAATGGGCCACAACTCTGGGTTTTGATCAGTTACGGACTTACGTTATAGTCTCTGTTGCAAAGAGGAGTTTTCTTGATGAGTGGTCATTACTAACCTTATCTGTGCACATATAGATACATATTAAAATATCGTCTGGGATTATGCTTATTTAGGAAAGTTGAAATTCTAGGTTCTCCTCCAATCCATGAATTTACTAGCCCTGGGTTGTTGGCTAGGTATAAAGGCCCAGGCATGATTTCCCTTCTGTAGATCAGGTCTTAAGTAAGATTAGAGAGCTGGTCTTCCGTATCAAGCTGTATAAGCCACAGCAGCACTCTGTGGGCTATCATGTCATGCCGGTTATTGTTGTGGTTTATTGGCTTCATATCTGGGTAGGATTTTTGCTTTCTTTCTGTGGAAGATTACATGGCACCTTCTTCTGGTACTATGAAAACTATTCCTTGCAGAAGAGGCTTTAACACCAATGCACAAAGCCTTCAGCAATAAGGACTTACCTTTTAATTCTGTGGGGCTAAAAAGAGCATTAACAATAGCCTGCAATAGACTTGGGAGTCTCTTGAAAAAGCCTTACAAACATCTTTAAAGAGTGCTTAGAATATCTATTCAGGGTTTTTTCTTAGAGAGAGATTATAATTACATAGTTTTCCCACTCCATTTCCTCACTCAAAACCCTCTCACGTACCACCACCATGCTCAAACTCATGTCCTCTTTTTGTAAATGTGTGTGTCTAAATACAGCCCAGCAATCTTTTCAGCCTTTTTCCTATTACTCGTACTAAATGTTTACAAGGTTTACCATTTGTTATTAGATAATCAATTATTATGTTCTTTGTTGGGAAAATCTTACTCTCAGATTGTCTTACTTGACTTTTTTGTTGATGATCATTATTATATTATTTCTATGATGTTTGATATAATATGCATGATATGCTTTTCCCAAGGCCTGTCAATGATAACCATATTAGTTCCTCAGCAAGACTGGCACTGTTCCTTGATATAAAGTAGACCATGAATGGCAGTTATATCTAAAAAGAGCATTCTTGCTCATTTTATTGCTATTGTCTCCTTCAACAAGTCAGTAAATCACCATATACCTAGGTCATGATATTATATTAACTAGCAAGAGTGAATAGTTATAAATGGTTAGCAAATGAGTTGATGTATTGATCACTGAAAAAAAAACACTAAAAAGAAATCATCTTTAACAATAAATTTTCCATAATATTTATATTTAAGTATTATTAAAAATACAAATATTTATTCCTGATATGTTGATTTTAAATTTTTATAACCACAATTACTCCCAAAACTACAAAATATTCATCTCAGTATATTATTCTCCACTTATTAAAATTAAACTATTAGGATGTATAATATTTATATGTTCTAAATATCTTGTGTGAATAGGTATTTATATAGCATACATAGAGAGCTATATTGAAAGTAAAATAAGTTTTAACATGATAATATTTATAATTGATATTTTGAATAATTACAAATTGTATGAAATCAAAAAATGAGAGTGAAGGAAGAAGAAGAGCCATTCAAAACAGAAAAGAAGGAAGAAAAAAAGCATAGGAAATAAGGAGATGAAACCAGAGTAGGAAGAGGAGAATTAGGTTGACAAATTTTAAAACATGAGAATTTGCAAACCTAACATTCTCAGCTTTAAGACACAGAATAATAGACATTGATTTAAACACACCATTAATTAGTATGGCTTAATCAATTTCAACATGAATTTCTTCTGAAATTGTACTGTTGAGATCAATTTAAACTATTAAAAAGATAAATGTGAAATGTACAGCAAACAAAGAGGTTCTTGTTTTATTGAAATGAAGTCACTGAGATCAATTGTAATAGCAATCACTTAGGCTTGTTGGTTTGTACTGGAATTACAGAATAGTAGGTTTGATTTCTGACTAGTAAATAACACAGTATTCTGGACATTAGACGGAATTTGGATGTGACATCGGCTATGACTTTTTTCCCCTTTGGTTTGCATATGGGATCTGTTCATGTTATATTTCAATATTAATTGCATACATTTCCACATCTTTGCACTTTAGTGCACATGGGAAGTTACCCATTACAATTAATTTTTTTAATTATAAAACTTTCTTCCATTTTCTACATCATTTTAGATACTTTAAAATCTGTAGACATTTTTGAAAGACATTAAAAAAAGTATCCTCTAAGCTGCAGTAGCAGAGATAGACCAAAGGATAAATTCAGTCCTACATTAAACAAAGCATTTGTGGTCTAAAGCAGTGGTTCTCAACCTTCCTAATGCTTCTACCAATTAATACCTTTCCTTATATTGTGTTGACTCCTAACCGTAGAATTATTTTTTGCTACTTCATTGCTACAATTTTACTGTTATGAATTTTAATATACATATCTGATATATAGTATATCTGATATGTAACCCTTGTGAAAGGTTGTTTGACACCCACGAGGTCACAACGTACAGATTAAGAACCATTGCTCTGGAGCATTTTAAGCATGTGTTTAGCCAACAGAAAAATACTCAATCTGATTATAATCAATATCAAAGATAATATTTGTATACTCAGGTAAATTGGTATATGTGTACATGTGCAAATTAAAGGATAGAATCTTTGGAATGACTGACTATGGAAGACGAGCAGTTAATATTTATATTTTATTTTCCAATTCAGAAAATTATTTTTACAGAAAATAGTATTTATCATATAGTGTGGTGGTTTAAATAGGAATGGCACCCATAGGATCATACATTTAAAATTTTGATCATTAGGGGTGGCACTACTTGACAAGGATTTGGGAGTGTAGCCTTGTTGGAGTAGGTACTACCTTGTTGGAACTAATTCAGGATTTGGAATTTCAAATGATCAAGCTAGTCCCAGGATCTCCTCTTTCTTGCTGCCTGTCAATCTAGATGTAGAATTCTCAACTAAATCCACCTGTGTGCTACCATGGTTCCTGCCATGATGATAATGGACTAAGCCTCTTAAACTGTAAACTAGCCCCAGTTAAATGTTTTGCTTTATACGAGGGACTATGGTCATGGTGTCTCTTCACTTCACAGTAATGGAACACTGACTCAAGTAGAACATGGTACCAGGAACTCAGGTATTACTGTGACAGGCCTTAGCTTGTTCCTTGTTGGTAAAATTGGACTTGGACATTTTTTTTTTATGGTCCAACAATTTTATTTGTCTGAGTACACCTCTTATAACCTGAGCAAAACTCTAAGAGAAAAAATTAGTTCATAGTCAAAAGATTTTATCACAGAGGCAGACAAAACTGTTACAGTGGGATGGCTTTTAGCAATTACATGTTTCAGTAGTAAGCTAAACACTTTCTTATCTAGTCTTACATTCCAAGATACAAAGTAAATTTAAAAGGACAGTAGTTTATACCATAAGCTGACAAGCTATAAGGAATTACAACAAAACAGTTTGCGTTTTTGTTTTGTTTTTTTTGTTTGTTTGTTTTATTAATTACACTTTGTATCCCCCCCCCCCGCGGTTCCCTCACTCCTCCTGTCCCAATCCCTACCTTCCTCCACCCTCTGCATACATGCCCCTCCCCAAGTCCACTTATAGGGGAGGACTTCTTTTCCTTCCTTCTGATCCTAATCAATAAGGAGTCATCAGGAGTGGCTGCCTTGTCCTCTTCTATGGCCTGGTAATGCTGCTTCCCCCTCAGGGGGAGGTAATTAAAGAGCAGGACAATCAGTTCAAGTCAGAGACAGTCCCTGTTCCTATCACAATGGAACACACTTGGATACTGAACTGCCATGGGCTACATCTGTGCAGGGGTCTTAGCTTATCTCCGTGCATAGTCCTTGGTTGGAATATCAGTCGCAGGAAAGACCCCTGTGCTCAGATTTTTTGGTTCTGTTGCTCAACTTATGGAGTTCCTGTCCTCTCCAGATCTTACTGTTTCCCACTTCTTTCCGAAGATTCCCTGCACTCTGCCCAAAGGTTGCCCATAAGTCTCAGTATCTACGTTGATAGTCTGCAGGGCAGAGCTTTTCAGAGGTCCTCTGTGTCGGGCTCCTGACTTGTTCCCTCTTTTCTCCTTTTTCTGATGTCCAGCCTCTTTGACTTTCTGGATAGGAATTGAGCATTTTAGCAAGAGTCCTCCCTCTTGATTAGTTTCTTTAGGTGTACAGATTTTAGTATGTTTATCCTATATTATATGTCTATATGAGTGAGTATATACCGTGTGTATCCCTCTGCCTCTGGGATAGCTCACTCAGGATGATCTTTTCCAGATACTAAAAATTGCATGGTACTGGCATAGAAACAACAGACTGGTGGATCAATGTAATCGAATAGAAGACCCTGATATAAATCCACACACTTATGGACAAAGATGCCAAATCCATTCAATGGAAATAAGACAGCATCTGGTCTAAATGGAAGTCTACATGTAGAAAAATGCAAATAGACCCATACTTATCACCCTGCACAAAACTAAAGTCCAAGTGGATCAAAGACCTCAGCATAAATCTAGGCACACTAAACACTTAGAAGAAAAAGTGAACTCAATGGCACAGGAGACAACTTCCTGAACAGAACACCAACAGCACAGGCTCTAAGAGCAACAATTAATAAATGAGACCTCATCAAACTGAAAAGCTTCTGTAAAGCAAAGGATACTGTCCTCAGAACAAAACGACAGTCTACAGATTGGGAAAAGATCTTCACCAACCCTATATCTGACAGAGGGCTAATATTCAGTATATATAAAGAACTAAAGAAGTTAAACAGCAAAAAAACAAGTAATCCAATTAAAAATGGGGTACAGAGCTAAACAGAGAATTCTCTGTAGAGGAATATCGAATGGGAGAGAAACACTTAAAGAAATGCTCAACCTCATTAACCAGCAGGGAAATGCAAATCAAAACAACCCTAAGATTTCACCTTACACCCATCAGAATGGCTAAAATCAAAAACTCAAGAGACAACACATGCTGGAGAGGTTGTGGAGAAAGGGGAACTCTCCTCCACAGCTGGTGGGAATGTAAATTTGTACAACCACTCTGGAAAGCAATCTGGTGCTTTCTCAGACAACTAGGAATAGTGCTTCCTCAAGATCCAGCTATACCACTCCTAGGCATATATCCAAAAGATTCTCAAGTACACTGTTGGATTGGTGCCTCTGGCAGCTGCTTTGATATTTACATCTCAGCAGAGAGACTTCTTTTACTGGATGTTCTCTATTGGCAGGGTAGAATTTGCAAGTCCATCTCCTTTTGTTTGTGACAGCAGGTGGGATAGCTAGTTAGGGTCACACCTCTTCCTCAGGCTCCTCATGGAAATTAAACCATTGTTCTGAGATGTTTCTACTCTGGCTTAAAAACTCCACAATAAAAAGACAGGCCAACAGTTACTGCAAGGGGCGAGGGGCGGTTGCAGCAAGGAAAGTTGCTGCTAGAGGCTAGAGGCTTGTTTGCTGTGGCTGTTGAGTTCGGACCTTCTTAAAAAAGCCTCCTGTGTGCTGTGTGTTATTTTATTAATTTTAACCCTCACTCCTGACTCAAGAACCATTCCACTCTGCTGGCTCCAGCAGTACACAATAAGGACATTTGCTCAACCATGTTTGTAGCAGCCTTATTGTAATAGCCAGAAGCTGGAAACAGCCCAAATGTCCCTCAGTGGAGGAATGGATGCACAAATTGTGGTACATCTACACAATGGAATATTACTCAGCAATAAAAATCAAGGAAATCATGAAATTTGGACTTTGAAATTTTGGATTAAGAAAGTAGCTGAGCATTTTAGTCATGGTCCTCTCTCTTAATTACTAAAATGCTCAATCCCCATACCGAAAGGCAAAGAGGATAGACATCAGAAGAAGAATAAAACAGGAATCAACCTAGGAACCTGCCACAGAGGGCCTCTGAAATGCTCTGTCCTGCAGACTATCAAAGCAGACATTGAGACTTATGGCCAAATGTTGGGCAAAGTGCAGGGAATCTTATGTAAGAAGTGGGAAATAGTAAGATCTGGAGAGAACAGGAACCCCACAAGGAGAGCAACAGAAACAAAATTTGAACACAGGGGTCTTCTCAGAGACTCATACTCCAACCAAGTACCATACATGGAGATAACCTAGAACCCCTGCACAGATGTAGCCCATGGCAGTGTAGTGTCCAAGTGGGTTACACAGTAATGGGAATAGGGACTGCCTCTGACATAATCTGATAGGCCTGCTCTTTGATCACCTCCCCCTGAGGGGAGAGCAGCCTTACCAGGCCACAGAAGATGACAATGAAGCCATTCCTGATGTGATCTGATAAACTAAGATCAGAAGGAAGGAGAGGAGGACCTCCCATCATCGGACTTGGGGAGGGGCATGCACGAAGAAGGAGGAAGGACTGGGAGAAGGGTGGGCCAGGGAGGGGAGGTGGGAGGGGCTTATGGGGGGATACAAAGTGAATAAACTGCAATTAATTTTTAAAAAAGTTAAAAAAAAAGAAAGTAGCTGAATGGTTTGAGCTGGAGTTAATGGGCCATACCAGTAAAAGTATAGAAAACAGTGGTGCTAAGAGCAATGCATATTTGATGCCCTGTTTCAAGAGTTTTGAGAAGAGAAGAATAATATGTGACTTAGAGACAATTCTTGTGATATTTTGGTGAAGAGTATGACTGCTTTTTGCACTTCTCTAAAAAAAAAAAAAAAATCTACCTAAGGCTAAATTGAAGACTTTTGGATTAATGACATCAAGAAAGAGGACATTTCAAGCCAGCCTAGTATTGATTCTGTCCTGTGGCTATTAGAGGTTACTCATATGCAGGTCTATAATAAAAAAGAGCAAGCTAAGCCAGGAAGGATACAGAGTGTACATTTTGAGAAGAAAGAAAAGAACACCAAAAAGTGTAATAGAGCTAATTCCAGTGCTCAAGGAGATAAAAAGTTTAAAGAAAAGCCTGATCTGAGCATGCTCCCACCTAGCTAAAATTCTAATTTGTGAAAAGAAAGTAAAGAACAACTTAGGTCCTGGTGTGATGGTGTACTTGGAAAGCAAAGCAGTGGCAGGAGGATCTCTGGATCTCCATGCTTCAGTACAGCACGGTCTACAGAACAAGTTCCAGGACGGCCAAGCTTAGGCAGAGAATAAAACCATCAAAATCAGAAAGCTGGAGAAAATATATTTGATTGAGGGGGCCTTGTTCCAGCCTTAGCAAGCAGCAGAACTTGGTGGCTTTGGCTACATGGTTCTGATTTATAGTCAAGGATAAAAGAACAGGGATAAGAAATATCTCTGTGGGTCTGTCTCTGACATGAACTCAGTGGCTGGCTCTTTCATAACCTCCCTGAGGGGAGATCAGCCTTGCCAGGCCACAGCAGAAGACAATGCAGCTAGTCCTGGTGAGACCTGAAGCCTAGGGTCTGATGGAAGGGGAGGAGAACCTCCCCTCTCAGTGGACTTGGAGATAGGCATGGGGGGAGATGAGGGAGGAAGGGTGGGATTGGGAGGAAATGACTAACGGAGAGGGCTACAGCTGGGATGCTAAGTGAATAAATTGCAATTAATAAAAAAAATTTAAAAAATAAAAATAAAAAAAAAAGAAAGCTGGGGAAGCAGGGCATGATTCACAGATGTCCCTGCATGGAGGTTCAAAAAGACTTTTGCATGAAGCTATAAAAGTGAAGCCTGAGTTGCCTTGGGGACTCTCAGATTTTTGGATACCTGTCAAGGAAAGTGGCACAATGAGTATGAATTGAGCAGTGGACAGAGAATAATATTGCAATCAAGCAAAACTGAACAGAGCTGGAGATCTGAAGAGCCCTTTGGAGAGAATAAAGATGAAGAGTTGGAGTTTGCTCTGCTGGTTTTACATCTTGATTTGGTCCAGTATTTTTGCAGTATGTTCTCTTTCCTATCTTTTGGAAAGGTAATATATATTATAGGCTGTTGTAGGTAGGGAGTATGTGGTCTACTTTTTTACTTTAACTTTACAGGGGATTATAGTTGAGAGATTGCATGAGTCTCAGACAAAGACTAACTTGGACAAACTTTGGATCTTTTATTGCAAAACACTTTTTATCTATCTATCTATCTATCTATCTATCTATCTATCTATCTATCTATCTATCTATCTATTTATTTTTGCTTTCTTTTTATTTTTTAATATTTATTCATTTTATAAAACTGATGCACCAACCAAGGCTCATACATGGAAAGGACTTAGACCCCCTGCTCAGATGTAGCCAATAGGCAGTTCAGTTACTATGTGGGTTCCTGAGTAAGGGATAGCAGGAGCTATCATGAACTCTGTCATGAACTCGGTTGTCAGCTCTTTGATAACTTTGGACTTTTAAACACTGTTGCAGTGTTGAGATGATGACAGAATGTAGGGACTTTTGTCATTCGACTGAATGCAGTTTTGCATTATGCTATGGCTACAAACCTTATGGGGACCAGGAAGTAGAATGTGATGTACATAGGAATGACCCCCAGAGGCCCATATATTTTTTATTTTTTCACTAGAGAACAAATGGCACTACTTGATAAAGATTTGGAAGGGTGGCATATTTAGAGTAGGTGTTGGCTTGTTGATAGTAGTGTGTCACTGGGGGTGGGATTTGAAGTTTCAAATGCTCAATCCTGCCTCACTGTCTCCTTCCTGCTGCCTGCTCATCTTGAATATAGAACTCTCACTTAATCTCAGCTAATCTCATGAATAAATATATTTACAGACTAATTTACACATAAGACCTATATACTATACATGATACGTCATGTGAGACATTAATGATCATGGAATCTTATCCTACCACATATGATAAGATCAGGAAACAATAAGAACTATGTAAACAAGCCACATGCTGAGATCCTGAGGATACTAAGAGAGACACCTAGATGCCTATATGGCTTAAACTTTTTATTTTTTTTTTTTTTATTTTGGGACATGTTTCACATAATGAAGATAACTACAACTTTTTCATTTTCTCACATCCACCTCCAAAATTCAAGGACTATAATTGTATAGGTTATACCAGCAACACCCTTTGACTTCTGTATGCTTAAATTAGAGCAGAATTCCTGGAAATTCTGAAAACTAAACTGAGACTTGCTTTCAGATATTTACTGAAACTAGAAATAGAATACTTTGGTGAAAAGTCTTTGAAGGAAAACTTTATATGATATTGCTAAGAAAATAAAAATATATGTTTCAAGGGTGCCTATGTAATACACATTCAGTGATGAACCGAAAAGAAAAGAGAAAACCTAAAGAAGAAACTAAAGGAACATCATTACTACAATACCATCATCTGGATTTTGACTCATATTCAATGGGAAAATTAATATAAAAGATATGTGATAAAAATAAGAACAAAATTCGAGCAGAATTCTATATAGAGACTGACGGTTAATGTCTGTGTGCTACTGTTAAGAGTGAAGCTCTTTCAGATCCCTCTGTAGTAGGCTCCTGTCCTGTTACCTGTCTTCTCCTACTTCCAATGCTTATTCTGTTTGCCCTTCTGAATAAGGATTAACCATCTTCTCCAAGATCCTCCTTGTTCTTCAACTTCTTTAGGACTATGGATTTTAATGTTTGTCCTATATTATATGACTAATATCCACTAATAATTGAGTACACTAATAATTGTGTGTCTTTCTGCTTCTGGATTATCTCACACAGGGTGATTTTTTTTTCTAGTTCCATCCATTTACCTGCAAATATCATGATTCCCTTGTTTTTAATTGCTGAGTAGTATTCCATTGTGCAAATGTACCACAATATCTGTATCCATTCCTCAGGTGAGGGACATCTAGATTGTTTCTAGATTCTGGCTATTATGAATAAAGCTGCTATGAACATAAGTGAGCAAATGTCCTTGTTGCATGTTTGAGCATCTTTAAGGTATATGCTTAGGAGTGATTTTGCTGGATCTTGAGAAATACTCAACTCAGCAGGGTATCGAAGCAGATGCTGAGGCTCATAGCCAATTTTGGGCAGAGTGCAGGGAATTTTTTGAAAGAAGAGAGAGATAAAAATGACCTGGGGGTTACAGGAACTTCACCAGGAGACCAACTAAGCCAATAAATCTGGGTTAAGGGGGGCCTGCAGAGATCAAAGCTCTAACCAAGAACCATGCAAAGAGAGGGCCTATATCCCCTACTCGGATGCAAGTCCATAGGCAGCTCAGTCTCCAAGTGGGTCCCTAGTAAGGGGATCGGAAGCTGTCTTTGATATGGACTCACTTTGATCACCTCTCCCTGGAGAGTGCAGCCATGCCAGGCCACAAAGGAAGACGATACAGCCAGTCATAAAGATACCTGAGGCTAGGATGAGATACTACGGAAAGAGAAGCATCCCTATCAATGGACTAAGGTAGGGGTATGGGGGTAAGGGGAAGAGGGAGAAAGAGTGGGACTGGGAAGAGACTAGGGAGGGGGATACAGCCGGAATACAAAGTGAATTAATTGTCATAAATAATTAAAAATTTAAAAATAGTGAAGGCTTAAGAAGAGGTCTTTCTAATTAAACCTTGTTCTAATGAGCAGAATGAAGGTCCCTGCTAAAAAGATTCGCACAGCCTTTGCTCTTCCATATACCTGACTGCTCACTGGTAAGGACATCTTATCAGTGTCTCTTTTAGGAATGAGGTGTCATGAAGCATACAAAGCATGGGGCTCTTAACCTTGGAAATTAAGATCAGCTCTGTGCAAACAACTAACCCTGAAGTGCCCTATTATTGAACTCGCCATGCTTCAAAATGGTGAGAAAGTTATTTTGTTTAACATATATACATACGTATATATACATACGTATATATACATACGTATATATGTACATACATATAATGTATATATGTATATACATCTCTAAATGTAGAATCCCACATCTGGTTTTTTGTTAAGGTAAAATGATGATATTGAGATAAATTGTTATTTACATAAAGTTTCTGTTGATTCTTACTTGGGAAACAGTAGAAAATAGAAGAACGATGAAGGCAATAATTATGTATTCCTCCAAATGAACAAATCATCAATTTTGTGTAAAGTTTGAGGTCATCAACAAACTGAAGTAGAATAAAATAAAGACTTAAAAACATTATGCTTTTTAAAAATGAGGTGCATCTGAGTACAAATCACCCATCTGTTTTAAGATTTTGCAACATGTGCACTGTGACAGAAAGGAGGATTTTATATGATACTGGTGTTTGAATGATAGACTAGTGTAGCATCGGTCTCACTTGAGAAATAATTAGAAAGGAAAGTCCTTGGCTACAAGCCTGTGCTGATAAGTGTAACACTATGGGACCACAGATTTGTGACCTTTTGTGTATAACAAACTATCCATGTGGCTCTAATACGTACTGCTTGAAATCATTGTCATATTAAAATAAGCATTTTAGGTTTTGATTATTTTGTTTTAAAATACTCACTGATTAAATTCCATTTTAAATACCTTTTTATATTTTTACCTTGTTTATGCAATAAGTTCTCACCATGTAGCCCTGGTTGGCTCAAAAATATATGCAACCCAATATGGGTTTAAACTTGCTGTGATTCTCCTGTCTCTGCCTCCTGAATGCTGGGACTGCAAGTGTAGGTTGTATCCTAATCTGCAATTTAAAGCAACAAATCTGAATCTCTACAAAAATGAGGTCAAATAAAATGAGGAAAATAATATTGTCACAGGTTGTTATAGAGCCTGATGTAAATATACCAGAGCAAAAACACTAGAAGTAATGGCAATGTTAAATAATTTGATAGTGAGTAAATTCTAAAACAATTATGATTAGGCTTGAAAAACTCTGCTATCTTTAATATTTTATATATTCATATATTTGGTGCTAAAAGCTAATAATCCAAGGCAAGTAACCCATTGTATCATTTCTTAAATGTACCATAACAAAGTAACCAAAGATATTCAGTTTAAAACATTACAGTTGTATTTCCAAACCAGTCTTGAGGCTAAAAGTCTTAAATCAATATGTTAGTTCATTTTCCTATTCCTGGAGACCCTGAGGGAGAGACAGTGTCTCAAGTGTCTGACAGTATTGCCAAAACTGGTAAAGTATATTAATTAAAATTATATTATTAACAGATATGATTGATCATATGTTTGGATTTATACAAATACTCCTAACCTTCAAAACATTACCTAATTTTATTAAATTAAAACAGGCTCATTATCAGACTGTTATACTTTTCCATGAGAAACATACAACATATCTTAAAAACCATCAATCTATTTTACTGTTTGACAGAAGGAAATCAGTATGTGTAATAAAACAGAGCTAAAAGAAAGTAAACAATATTATGATATTTAAGTTCATCATGAAATTGAGTTATAAAATTAATGATACGGAATAAGCACAATAATTTTTTGTTAGAATTTTTCATGCTTATAACAGATACTGGCAATTTTAATGTATTACACTCTATAACACATTTTATATTGGCTTTGTCTTGACCCATGTTTAGGGAGGCTCAGATAATATGTCCCTATTTATTTACCAGTTATTAACTTGAGTAGATACCCTACTATGCATTCTTCTTTATAATCCTTGTAGGGCACAGTAATGGTTGTGAAGAGGTGGAGCATTGAGGATAATTCATTAAAAACATTGGCAGAATTCACTTTATAAAACTCACCAAACCATAAGTGATACCATATCTTTTATGTACTATGATTTGCATGAATATTCTCAGTAAATTTTATCATACATTCTTATTCACGATGAGGCAATCCTTGCTATTTAGTACCTTCTCCCAGTTTTCGAACCTTGATTTTTTTTTTTTTTCTGATGTTGAGATGTTCTGTCTGGTTTCTTTCTTAGTTTACATTCCCCAAATCCTCCTTCATTCCCTATTTTCCATCTTTCTTTTTTCTCTCCTTCTTACTTCTTTTGTTTTCTTCCTGTAAATTTTATTTATTTGTTTTTAAATGAGGGAATTTGATGAGTGCCATTTCCAAGCTTTTCTAGATCTTTCTGAATTCTCACTGGTTGGTTAAATTCAGAAATGTTCTGGCCTAAGATTCTCTCCAAGCTGACTGATTCAAAATGGCTTTCTTAGGTCCTGACTGAATTGTTCTGCAAGGCCTCAAATTAACTATGAAAATATATACTAATCTTCTGGTTCCTCATTCTCCAGCTCATTCTATCTTCACCTTCATCTAGCTTGTTCTCTCTGCAATTTGTCCTTGTAAAATTGTCCAGATAAGAAATTCATTTCTTTATGAAATTATTTTTATTTTTATTTTTTGTGTATTTCTTCTATTTATTTTATTTTCAAATAATTTTCTACAGTCACTTGTATCCCAGCTGTAGCCCTATCCCTCTTTCCCTCCCAATCCTCCCTCCCCTCCCCCATCTCCTCCCTGCCCCCTTCCTAGTCCACTGAAGGAGGGTGTCCTCCTCTCTGTTCATCTGACCCTAGCTTATCAGGTATCTTCAGGACTGGCTGCAATGTCCTTATCTGTGGCCTAACAAGGCTGCTCCTTCCTTGGGGACAGCCAGTCATTGAGTTCATGTCAGAAACAATTCCTGTTCCCCTTACTAGGGAAGCCACTTAGATACTGAGTTACCATGGGCTATGTCTGAGCAGGGGTTCTAGGTTATATCCATACATGGTCCTTGGTTGGAAAAACAGTCCCAGAGAAGACCCCTGTACCCAGATGTATTTGGACCTTGTGGGGCTCCTGTCCCCTCTAGGTCATACTAACTCCTCTTTCCTTCATATGATTCTCTGCACTCTGCCGAAGTCTTGGTTATGGGTCTCAGCATCTGCTTTGATACACTACTAGGTAGAGTCTTTCAGGTGCCTTCTGTGGTAGGATCCTGTCCTGTTACTTGTTTTCTCCTCCTTCCAATGTCTATCCCCTTTGTCTTTATAGGTGAGAATTGATCATCTTAGACCTGGTCCTCTTTCTTATTTATCTTCTTAAGGTATACAGATTTTAGTATGGTTATCCTTATAGATCTAGTACCCGCTTATAAGTGAGTATATACCGAGTGTCTCTTTCTGTTCCTGGGATATCTCACTCAGGATGATTTTTTTCTAGATCCTACCATTTGCCTGCAAATTTCATGATTTCCTTGTTTTTAATTGCTGAGTAATATTCCACTGTCTAAAAATACCACAATTTCTGTATCCATTCCTCAACTGAGGGACATCTGGGTTGTTTCCAGCTTCTGGCTATTACAGATAAAGCTGCTACAAACATGGTTGAGCAAATGTCCTTGTTGTGTACTTGAATATCTTTTGTATATATGCCTAGGAGTGGTAAAGCTGGATCTTGAGGTATACCTGATTGTCTGAGAAAGTGCCAGATTGATTTCCATAGTGGTTGTACAAGTTTACATTCCCACCAGCAATGGAGGAGGGTTCCCCTTTCTCTGCAACCTCAGAACACCATCAGCACAGGCCCTAAGAGCAACAATGAATAAATAGGACCTCATGAAACTAAAAAGCTTCTGTAAAGCAAAGGACACTGTCATCAGAACAAAACGACATCCTACAGATTGGGAAAGGATCTTCACCAACCCAACATCTGACAGAGGGCTGATATCCAGAATATATAAAGAACTAAAGAAGTTAAAAGGCAATAATTCAAGCAACCCAATTTAAAAAAATGGGATATGGAGCTAAACAGTGAATTCTCTGTAGAAGAATATAGAATGGCAGAGAAACACATAAAGAGATGCTCAACATCCCTAGCCATCAGAGAGATGCAAATCAAAATGACCCTGAATTTTCACCTTACACCTATAAGAATGGCTAAGATCAAAAACTCAAGAAATTTTTGGTAAAAATTCTTTTCTCTCTCTCCTTGGGCTGCTCTTAAATAGACTCTCTCTTTTTTTGCCCTGTTCTCATAAGAGTTAGATGTGTCTGATCTCTGACATTCTGCCAAAATTTTCTCTGATTTATCACTTTGTCTTCCCTTCAATTAAGTGTCACTTTCAAACATTGCTGCTTCCTTCTAGATATTAATCTTACATTTATTGTTTCTGATTAAATATGTGTGCTAAGGGTATGTCAGTATCCAACAAGATCGTACTGTAATGCAGTAATAGCCACATTTCAGCGAGATCCGTAGAATTAGAAGGTCTTTGGATGCTATCCCTTGCCAGGGCAGCAATGTCCCTGCATTAAAATGTATCTTTCTTTCTCCTCTTCAGCCCTTCTTTCTTCCTTTCTTCCTCTCACCTTTCATTTCACTCAACTTCAGTCCCTTTCTGAGTTCCTCCTTCCTTTTTTATTGCCTTCCTTCCCTTCATTCCTCCCTCTCCTTTCTTCCTATGCCTTCTTCTTTCAGTTCGTCTGCCTGCCCTTTTTATTCTTCTTCTTCACTTTCTTGTTCTGTCTCTATACCTTCCAATGTCTTTTCATAATTTTCTGTATTTTGCTGTTTTATTTTTAGTTTGTAAAAAAACATCTCTAAAATCTGGTCTTTAATAACTATTTGTTACATGATATTGTTATCTGATAGACTAGATTATCTCTTACATAGTAATGATATTTCATTTTATTTTTAACAAAAATTAAAAGCCAAACAGAATTTAAAATGTTCAGAATAGATGACAGGTTTAATTTCTAAAAGCTGTGGAGAATCCCACCACACTGTGCATTGTGTCACAGATGTGAGCATAACTAATGCTAGAAATATAAATAATTTTTATTAGATATTGAAGTTTACTTATATTCGACTAATCACTAGACACATTCTATTTGGAAATAGTTATTTCTTAAAATAAATAAATTGTACATTCAGTGATATTCAAATTTTATTATAAAACTTTTCACTGTTATCTTTTTTGATTAATTTTTTAATATTAGTTACAGTTTATTAACTTTGTATCCCAGCTGTAGCCCACTCCCTCATTTCCTCCTAATCCCAGCCTCCTTCCCTAACCAACTTTAAAAAGCATGTTTTTGTCAGATTGACCCACTTAGAAAAAAATATTCCCTTATAAATTGGTTTTGGACAGAGGAATTAATTCTGTGATAGAGATTTATTTTTTTATTTTTCTGTTTAAAATTTTACTGTTATTCTCTTATTGAATTATTTAGAATGTAAATTACATTGTTATATATGTAATAAAATAATAGTGTTTTAATATTATCACATATTATGATGAAATAATACTGTCTTAATATTACATGCATATAAGAAAACAATACTGTTAAACATAAAAATAATAAACAAAATATTTTATCAGGAAATAAAAAATTCAGTTTCTCACAGTTCAAGGAATGCCATTTAGATGTACAACCTAAAGGAACAAAAGTACATATGAATAGCACTATTCTGTGATCAACTGTACCATAAAAGTGATTTTGAATTTCTCATTTCAGGAACACTGCTCTACTAAAATTAACATAAATAATTGTGCAAAAGTACATTTCAACTAGTTATTTATTTTAATATACAATAGGGAGATTCAGTGAGTATCAATGTAGCCATGCTTATTTTTATTTTATTTTTTTCAAATGAATGAACAGAAATAGAACACCAAAATCAGATAATGTTTTTGTGCGAGTGAAGGAGGCACATTTTGGCATTTTGAGACAAACTCTGCTTTGCCTTTTATAGAGGTTAGAATCTGAAAAGACAAACCTATAACAGTTAAGTCATGGCATGCACACTAACTATTAAGTTAAAGAAAACATGTTTTCTGAGTGTTACAGAAGAAACATGTTAGAAAAAAATAAAATGAATGCCATTTTTTAAAATATTGTTTTAAAATATTGTTTCCTCAGCACCAACGACCATATTATATTCTATAAATCAGTGTTTTGTCAAATGCAAATTGAACTATCTGTGCATGCATATGGAATAATAGTTGTTTTGCAAAAAGAATACATTAATATTATATGGAGTCTAACCATCATTTGATGGAAAACTTTTGCAAAAAGTTTTGTTTGCATTGTGTGGAAGAGCAACATTTTCATTAATATTGCATCTGATTTGATAAATTTATTAGGAGTCATTTGACTTGAAAAAGGTTTCCCAGGCAGTGGGACAAATTTGACTGATGTTTCTGTTCTGAGGTGCACTCTTTCTATTGGCAACAAAAGTAATCAACTTTGTATGGGTGAGCATTACTTTTGTTGTTATTCAAGAAAATACACTATTTCTCAGAGAATTCTCCTTGTATATCTGCATGGAGTTACACATCTTTGATTCATCATGATGCTAACTCAAAATTCCTTAAAAACACACTAGTAAGCAGAATAACAAAAGTCTGATAACTTTTATATTATATTATTATATTCAGACATTTACTTCACCTCTGCACATTTTAAAGTTTTGTTTTGATTGCTCATTTAAAAACCATAGCTTTTCAAATTTTCCTCTCTGATGATTCCCAAAATTTGTATTATGTATTGATTTAAGTTTGCTATTAATTTGATATTAAAATATTCAATTGTATTTTTTGCAATGTTAACTTTTTAATTTTTTATTTTTTATTAATTACCCTTTATTCATTTTGTATCCCCCCATAAGCCCCTCCCTCCTCCCCTCCTGATCCCACCCTCCCTCCCCTTTCTGCATGCATGCCCCTCCCCAAGTCCACTGATAGGGGAGGTCTTCCTCTCCTTTCTGATCTTAGTCTATCAGTTCTCCTCAAAAGTGGTTGCATTGTCCTCTTCTGTGGCCTGGTAGGGCTGCTACCCCCTCAGGGGTAAGTGATCAGAGGCATTCCCTCTTCCCATTACTAAGTAACCCACTTGGACACTGAACTGCCATGGGCTACATCTGTGCAGGGGTTCTAGGTTATCTCCATGAATAGTCCTTGGTTGGAGTATGAGTCTCTGGGAAGTTCCCTGTGTTCAAATTTTCTTATTCTGTTGTTCTCCTTGTGGAGACCCTGTCCTCTCCAACTCTTACTATTTCCCACTTCTTACATAAAATTCCATTCATTCTGCCCAACAGTTGGCCATCAGGCTCAGCACCTGCTTTGATAGTCTGCAGGGCAGAGGCTTTCAGAGGCCCTCTGTGGTAGGTTCCTAGTTTGTTTCCTGTTTTCTTCTGGCTTTCAGAGGCCCTCTGTAGCAGGTTTCTAGGTTGTTTCCTGTTTTCTTCTTCTTCTGATGTCCATCCTCTTTGCCTTTCAGGTGGAGATTGAACATTTTAGTTAGGGTCCTCTCTCTTGCTTGGTTTCTTTAGATGCATAGATTTTAGTGGGTTTGTCCTACGTTGTATGTCTATATGAGTGAGTATATACCATGTGTGTCTTTTTGCTTCTGTGACAACTCACTCAGGATGATCCTTTCCAGGTCAAACCATCTATCTGAAAATTTCATGATTTCCTTATTTTTCATTGCAGAGTAATACTCCATTGTGTAGATGTACCACAATTTCTGCATCCATTCTTCAATTGAGGAGCATCTGGGCTGTTTCCAACTTCTAGCTATTACAAATAAAGCTGCTACAAACATGGTTGAGCAAATGTCCTTATTGTGTACTTGAGCCTCTTTTGGAAATATACTTAGGAGTGGTATGGTTGGATCTTGAGGAAGTGCTATTCCTAGCTGTCTGAGAAAGCACCAGATTGATTTCCAGAGTGGTTGTACAAGTTTACATTCCCACCAGCAGTGGAGAAGGTTTCCCCTTTCTCCACAACCTCTTCAGCATGTGTTGTCACTTGAGTTTTTGATCTCGGCCATTCTGATGGGTGTAAGGTGAAATCTCAGGGTTGTTTTGATTTGCATTTCCCTAATGGCTAATGAGGTTAAACATTTCTTTAAGTGCTCCTCTGCCATTCAATATTGCTCTATTGAGAATTCTCTGTTTAACTCTGTTCCCCAGTTTTTAAGTGGATTACTTGGTTTGCTGCTTTTCAGCTTGTTTAGTTCTTTATATATACTGGATATGAGTCCTCTGTCAGATAAAGGGTTGGTGAAGATTCTTGCCACAAATGACATAAGGTACCTCGGAGTAACCCTAACCAAGGAAGTCAAAGACTTGTATGAAAAAAATTTCAAGTCTCTGAAGAAAGAATTAGAAGATATGAGAAGATGGAAAGATCTCCCATGCTCATGGCTTGGCAGGATTAACATAGTAAAAATGGCCATTTTACCAAAAGCAATCTACAGATTCATTGCAATTCCCATCAAATTACCAACACAAAGAAAAATTTTCAATTTCATATGGAATAACAAGAAACCCAGAATTGCTAAAAACAATCCTCTACAATAAAAGATCTTCTGGAGGTAACTCCATCCCTGATCTTAAGTTGTACTATAGAGCAACAGTTTTAAAAACTGCATGGTACTGGCATAGAAACAGAATGGTGGATCAATGGAACTGAACAGAGAACCTAGAAATAAACCCACACAGTTATGGACACCTGATCTTTGACAAAGATGCCAAAATCATACAATGGAAAAAAGATAGCATCTTCAACAAATGGTGCTAGTCCAACTGGATGTCTACATGTAGAAAAATGAAAATAGATCCATCCTTATCACCCTGCACAAAACTGAAGTCCAAGTGGATCAAAGGCCTCAGCATAAAACCAGACACATTAAATCAGCTAGAAAAAAAAGTGGGGAATACCCTAGAACTCATTGGTACAGGAGAAAACTTCCTGAACAGAATACCAACAGCACAGGCTCTAAGAGCAACAATCAATAAATGGGACCTCATGAAACTGAAAAGGTTCTGTAAAGCAAAGAACACTGTCATCAATGTTAACTTTTTATGAACACTGTATAGAATGTTCATATATACCGATAGAAACAAACAACTGTACTAAATAGAAAAACATATTTGCCAAAGGGGAAAAAAACTAAACAGATCTAAATTAGCTGTCCTGTATGTGAGTAATTATATTTATATCTAGTGAAGATGGTTTAGCCTTTCAGTAAATGTAATAATTGTAATAATTTAACATATATGCGAATCTCATAAAAATTATTAGCAAGGTTGTTTCAATTGCCAAACAGACTCTGAAAAACGCCTTAGACAGGATAACCCCTGTGATTTTTTTAAGCTAAAGTTTTAATGAATGTTCAACTAATGACTATTTTTGTTCCAATACATTTAATGTAATACATTTTAATTGAGTAAAATCTCTTAGGGAGTTCCAGTGGATTTTTTGTTCCTGGATCTTGCATGGTAGGGATAAATAAAGTGTGTCTTCTACTTCAACACTGTGAATAAAACTTAGATTTGCATTAATGTCCTTTTAAAATAATTTTTTCTTTATTATTTTTATTGTATAAATGTTTTGTGTTTGTGTATATCTGTTTTACCACATCTGTGACTGGCCCCTGTGCAGGTCAGAAGACATCAGATCCTCTGAAAGAGGAATGGCAAGTGGCTGTGAGCCAATTTGTGGGTGCTGGGAACTGAATGCAGGTCCTCTACAAGAGCAGCTCATGTCCTGAACATTTGAATCCTCTCTTAGGCCTTCATGTCATTCTTATCATAAATGTATATTAGTTGTACAAAATAATGCTTTTATTATGACATGACCATGTGTGAAAATACTGTAAGTTTTTCAGATTCACCTCTGCTACTAATTATTTTTTTAATTGTTCCCTTCAAACTCCCATTTAACTTTCATATACATGTTTCTCCCTGAGTTCCAGACATGAGAAAAAGGTGGTACTTGTTATAAGCCTGGGTTACTTCTTTCTTTTTAAGTGGTTATCCCCAGTTTCATCATCTTTCCTGCAAATGAAAGCACTTCATTCTTTCTGTGAACAGGTAAACTCCATTATCTATTTATACCACATTTCATTTATCCAGGCATCCACCATGGGCACTCAGGTTGATTTGATAACTGGGCTCTAGGAATCAGTGCAGCCATAGACAAGACTATGAAGCTGTATCTCTACTCAGGTATACACACAGAATTGACATTTACAAAATAGGAGATTCTGCAATTTTAGTTGGCAACTATTAGTGTAGAATGTTACTGAAAAAGAGAGAGCTGTGCACATGCCTGTCATACCAGCACTTAGAAGACAGGGTGATTATGAATTTGAACACAGCCAGGAATACACAGTAAGACTAAAGTTTGTATTACCTAGTCAGCCCAGACATGAGACCGTCACCAGGACTATCTAAATTTTTTAAATTGTAATACTATAAGCTAAAATTTTCAATGACTATGCATGATAATAGAAAAAATTTAAATACCTTTAATTATTGTAGCCTACATTGAGTTGTGATCTCGCACAGATTATGGAAACTAGACACATAAGTGTTCAGAAATAATAAACTGTACATTTTGTTAATTTAAATTATGTTTTCTTTTAGAAACAGTTACCTAAAATTTGCTTATATAGAAAGTCATTAGTAACAGAATTTAATTGGATACTCAAAATATGTAAATATGGCTAAAAATATTCAAAATAACTGAAGCTACCTGTCCAGTTATTACACATCTTGAATTAGAAAAACAAAGGTATTATCAAAGAATTATTTTTAAAATGTCTTAATTCAGACTACAAAGTTAAATAGTTAAATATAATTTGGCAATAACTGTAAGTGGATTATAGCTCATCACATAAATGATAGTATGGAAATATGGAAAATAGATCTGTAATCTGCCATCTAAAACATGGTAAGTTAGAGAGAACATTAAAGCAGTAACATTTCACTGGGTATTAAAAACATGGATTACTTGTACACTAAAAATTAGACCCGTTGCTCAGATGTAGCCCATGGCAGCTCAGTCTCTAAGTGGGTTCCCTAGTATGGAGAGCAGGGGCTGTCTCTCACTTGAACTCAGTGGCTGACTCTTTGATCACCTCCCCCCTCCCCGGGGTGGGGGTGGGGAGAGTGTAGGCCTATCCCAGGCCATGGAGGAAGACAATGCAGCCAGTCCTGATGAGACCTGATGGGCTATGAGAGGAGGATCTCCCTTATGAGTAGACTTGGAGAGGGGAATGGGAGGAGAAGAGGGATGGAGGGTGGGATTGGTAGGCAATAAGGGAGGAGGCTACAGCTGGAATACAAAGTGAATACATTGTAATAATCAAAAAAATAAATTAAAAAACTCAAAAAATGAAATAAAAAATTCCAAGTAAAATTCTTTCTTGGAACAGAAACAAAGCATATTCCTAAACTAAAGACACAAACGCTGATATAGCACATACAGGGGTCAGAAATATCTTGAGAGTGAAACACACAAATATCTTCTAAATCAAATAATAGTGAAAATTGCTCTCGGCTCAGCCCTCCACACTTTACGTATTCAGTTGTAAATAGAATCATGGCAAAGGCAGTCTGTGGATCCCTTCTGTGCGGTAACAGAAAAGAAGAAGAAGAAGAAGAAGAAGAAGAAGAAGAAGAAGAAGAAGAAGAAGAAGAAGAAGAAGAAGAAGAAAAATGGGGCTAGTAGAAAGTAATGAGAAATGTTAAGGTTTCATCTCTGGAAAAGTAGAATTTTGAGTTATTTTTTCATTGTTATTCATTTACTTCTTTTTGAAAGAATAAGGCCCTAGCATAATGCTGGCAACACTATTTTGCAAGACTGGAGCAGTGCAGGGTCAGAGGCAAGGCGGGAGTCACCCAACAGCAGGATATCTGCGGTTGGGCGCCTAAAACACTCTGGGCACCCGAGATAAGAACCGGCTACGTGACTCAGCTCACATCCGTCTTCCCGCCTTCTCTGAACCGGCTACGTGACTTAGCTCACATCTACCTTCCCGCCTTCCCTGTTTCGAATACGTGACCTAATAATGGCTTTGTTCAAACCGCCCAATCAGATCCCTGTAACTATGCTTCTCGCTTTTGTAACCGTGCTTCTTGCTCCCGAGCCCTATAAAAACCCGTCACCCCAACCGAGAAGCGCGCAAGTCTTCTGAAAGGCTTTGTCACCCCGGGTACCCGTGTATCGAAATAAACCTCTTGCGGCTTGCATCCGAAGGCTGGTTTCGCTGTTCCTTGGGAAGCCGGGTCTCCCCGTCTAGAGAGGCTCAAGCGGGAGTCTTTCACTTTTTCTTTCATTACTTTTCTTTTCTTTCTCCACTGTAGTTTTGTCTCATTGTTTTCTTCCTCTTTCCTCATTTTCTTGATATTGTAATGAATGTGGTTCATTTAATTAATGAACATGCAAAAATATCGTTGGATAATATTGGATACATAATGTTTGAAAATTGTAATATTACTTTACATATCAAGCAAACACTCATTATATAAATAATGAAAAGTGTGGATGTGAAAACAATTACAGATGAGATGTCAAAGCTAAACATGTATGCCTGTTGAAATACTGTTTTGAATAATAAAATGTAAATAAAGTTAGTGAAGAAATTTGTACAACATAGTTTAATATCACAATACAAATGCAGTAAGAAGTAAGAACACTTTCTTTATTGTAGTTTATTATTACTATTTACAATTTATATTTTTTTTATCCAGGCTGTAGGCTCCTCCTCTCCTCACAATCCTAACCTCCCTCCCTCATTCCCCTCTATGTTCTTCCTCTAGTTCACTGATAGCAAAGATCCTCCCCCCTACTATCTGACACAAGCAAATCAGGTCTCATCAGGACTGCATGGATCCTCTTTCTCTATGGCCTAGTTAGGCCATCTCTCCAGGGGTAGGTGATCAAAGAGTGGGCCACTGAGTCCATGGCAGACAAAGGCCCTTATCCCTTTACTAGGGAACCCACTTGGAGACTGAGCTGAATCACAGCAAAACATCCTGAATCTCTGGCACTTATAGTCATTTTGTCTACAAGGCCACAGAAGAAGAGGATCTAGACAGTCCTGATAAGACCTGATAGGCTAGAGTCAGATAGTAGGGGAGAAAGATCTCCTCTATCAGTGGACTAGTTGAGGGACTTGCAGGGAGGAGAGGGAGGAAAGTTGGAACCAGGACCTGAAAGAGATGAGGGAAGAGGCTGCTGCCAGGACACAAAATAAATTGAAAGAATAAAGCCCTAGCATAATGCTGTCAACACTATTTTACAAGACTGGAGCAGTGCAGGGTCAGAGGCAAGGCGGGACAGATGCCCAACAGCAGGATATCTGCTGCGGTTGGGCGCCTGAAACACTCTGGATAAGAACCGGGTACGTGACTCTACCCACATCTGCCTTCCCGCCTTCCCTGTTCCGGGTGCGTGACTCCACCCACTGCCTTCCCGCCTTCCCTGTTCCGGGTGCGTGACTCCACCCACTGCCTTCCCGCCTTCCCTGTTCCGGGTACGTGACTTAACAATGGCTTTGTTCAAACCGCCCAATCAGATCCCTGTAACTATGCTTCTCGCTTCTGTAATCGCGCTTCTTGCTCCCAAGCCCTATAAAAACCCGTCACCCCAACCGAGAGGCGCGCAAGTCTTCCGAAAGGCTTTGTCGCCCCGGGTACCCGCGTATCGAAATAAACCTCTTGCGGCTTGCATCCAAAGGCTGGTTTCGCTGTTCCTTGGGAAGCGGGGTCTCCCCATCTAGAGAGGCTCAACGGGAGTCTTTCATAAATAAATTATAATAAACAATAATAATAAAGAAAAAAATAAAAAAAATTATTAATTTGTAGGAACACTTCTTCTCACCCAGTCTTCACATACATGAATGACAAATATTACTTGAAGGCATGATAATATTGTTTTGTTTAAATTTTGTAGAACAAGAATAATTTTTACAACAACAGACATTGTTCTTTCATTATAGATAGCAGACAACTAAATATAATGAGTGCCATTTGATTTAAGAATTTAGATGATGACACTGAAACTTAAATTATATTATAAACAGATGTATTTCTCTTTGTACCTTTTATCTTCTTAGTCTATGAAGCATATTTTTCTAGGAAATTAAAGGTGTGACTACTACTGAACAATATTGTTAAGCAGGTAGCCCTTTTTAAACACCTTTATTTTCTTTCTTGAAATATGTTTGCTGCCTTACAAGGCCACAGAAAATGACAATGCAGTCACTCCTGATGTGATCTGATAGACTAAGATCAGAAGGAAGGAGAAGAGGACCTCCCCTATCAGTGGACGTGGGGAGGGGCATGTGTTAAGAAAGGGGAGGGAGGGTGGGATCAAGAAGGGAGGAGGGAGGGACTTATGGGGGAATACAAAGTGAATAAAGTGTTATTAATAAAAATAAAAAATAAGAAATAAGAAAGAAATATGTTTCTAATTGAAAAAGAGTTACATTATTTCTCCTCTCTTTTCTGCCTAGTTTCTCTGCCTTGAAATCCCTACATACCCCACATTTATCAAGATTATAGTCTTTTTTATTTACTATGTAACACACATACAAATTGTGTTTGTGTGCATGTGGTTTCAGGGCTAACCATTCCTCATTGTTCTCCACTGACAACCAATAAATGGTCTGTGGAAAAAGAAAGTCTTTGCTGGCAGGTCTTCATCTCATAGTGAGACCCCATGACATTTTTTCTTCCATAATAACATGTCTACTTGTATTACCATAATTTCCTTCTGGTTTATGGAACCATTCTAGTAGAGACTATTTCAGAGCACACTTCATTGTACTCTGGTTATTAAAATCATTCCATCTCCTCCTCCATGATGTTTTCTAACAAAAAGAAAACATGTTTATTTTCTTTCTACATTATCTATATAAATTTAAACATAATGCCTTATATTTTATAATGTTGATTGGATGGTGTATGCTTTTGTTTATTTAATCATTTTCCAAAGGGACTATCTCTCATTAACTAGTTGGCCAATTGCACAAAAGTATTTTATCTTTTTTTTTTTTTTTTTTTTAAACTGATCTTTGTTTTCCTAATGTCTCCCTAAGGAAAGTATCTGAGGAGAAGAAATGTTATAATTGTCAAAATTATGAGACAAAGAAAAGTTAAAATAGAATTTTAATCCATATAGACTCTAAACTGCAAAGCCCTCACAGCTAACATTGACATTTGAAAGTATTACTAATTAATTTTCCAATTAATCTTCTATATTTTATTAATAAATGTCTAATTTTGACTAAAATGTAGTAGTCAATAAAGAAAAAGTTTGGCTAAAATGTAGTAGTTAATAAAGAATAAAACAAAGTATATAATTTCAATTTTACCTTAAGATGTGGTTTACAACAATTTCACCTGAGAATTATTTTGTGTGTTGGAAAGCTTCATGGATATTTGCTTGGATGACTTCAATTCTGAGTGAATTACCCATCATATTATTATTTGTAGATAGCCGTTCAGCAGTAAAGGGACATTGGAACATTTTGTTTTTTAGTGTTTGTTTGTTTATGGTCTTAATAGAACCAGGTTTTTAATGAATTGTTATTCAGAAATTATCTGACTTTAAATGTTTATTTTATGTTTTAGAAATACATACATGTATACAAAGAAATATGATTATATTTACCTATTTCCTCCCTTTTTGCCATACATATATTCAAAAACAATTTTTCAATCTTCATATGTCTTAAAGATTATCATTTGAGAATGTCATGTGTTTTTATTATATTCACCACCTTCCATAATTATCCATTTCAACCTTGCCTTCAATACCAACTGAACTTAGTGCCATTTATTTATTTGTTTGTTTATTTATTTATTTATTTATTTATTTTTAGTTTTATGGGGTCCCATTTAATTATTGTTCTTTTTATTTATAATTTACATTTTATTTTATTAATTAGTTAATTTTATAATTCATTCACCTTACATCCCAGTGACAGTCACCTCCCTCATGTCCTCCTCCCAACCTTGCTCCCTATCCCCTTACCCTAGTCTATTGAAAGAGGGAGTTCTCCTATCCTATTATCTGACCCTAGCCTATCAAGTAAGTCTGATCCAGACTGCCAGGATCCTCTTACTATGTGGGCTGACAAGGTAGGACTTCCAGGGGAAAGTGAACAAAGAGCAGTCAACTGAGTTTATGTCAGAGAAAGACCCTGCTTCCCTTAATAGGGAACTCACTTGTAGACTAAGCTGCCTAGGGGCTACATCTGAGCAGGAGGTCTAGGTCCTCTGAATGCATGGTCCCTGGTTGATTCATCAGTCCCTGCAGGAGCCTGTGGGCCAGAAATTTTGGCTTTGCTTGTCTCATTGTGGAGCTCCTGCCCCAACTGTGTTCTTTTATTCCTCCTTCTTCCATAAGACTCCCTACACTCTGTCCAAAGTTTGGCTGTGAGTCTCTTCATCTGCTTAGATCCTCTGTTGGGTGGAGTCTTTCAGAAAACATCTGTGGTAGGCTCCTCCCTTGTTCCCTCTCTTCCAGCTTCTTCCAGTGTCTTTCCTGTTTGCCTTCTGAATAAGAATTAAGCTCCTGCATCAGGTCCTCCTTATTGTTTAACTTCTTTATGTCTGTAGATTTTAGTATGTTTTTCCTATATTATATGGCTAATATTTGCTTATAAATGAGTGTACACCGGGAGTGCCTTTCTGGATCTGGGATACCTCATTCAGGATAATCTTTTCTAATTCCATCCATGTGTCTGCAAATTTCATGATTTCTTTGTTTTTAATAGCTGAGTAATATTCAATTGTGTACATGTACCACAATTTCTTTATCCATTCTTCCATTGAGGGACATCTAGGTTGTTTCTAGATTCTGCTATTATGAAACTGGAGACTAAGAAAATATCAAGCTTTTTTGTTTGTTTGCTTGCTTGGTTGTTTTAATTCATCTTTGCTTTGTTAGCTCAAGGCAGATTCTTCGCTGGGCCACTTAATACTCACCCTTAACTCAACACAGACTACCGTTCCTAAGGGTGTAAGATCAAGGCCACTCCATCCAATAACTTGTTTAGCTGAACAGTTCAATAAAAAAGTTAGCATTCTCTTTACTTATTTCACTCATACAGACAAGGTAGAACTAATATTCTTTCCTTTTAACCAAATGAATGCACAGCAAATGTAGCTGATGTGTTAAGTCTAAAATGAATAAAACAAAACCATCTGAAATATTATACTCAAGAAAATGTTAGCAACACCTGTTTACAGTTTTTATTTTCATTTTCTCTGGGTAAATGCATGTAATTCATCTTTAAAATAATGAAATCATATTAAATTTAGTTCCATTTGTTTTACAGGAATGCTTTTAATGCACCTTATCAAGAATTTTTTTTGGAAAAATTTGATGAAGCATTACTGGATATGAGTGAAGCAGAATGAGGTAATGGTTGTTGTTTAGGTACTTCAAAGCTGGTCTTGTGCTCATCATTTACTTCCCATTGATGCAAAGTTTTAGTACCAATTTAAAAGTAAAGTTTCTAAGTACATGTAAACTCTAAAACTGTACTGATCTGCACTGTTCATACTTTTAAGATTATGGGGAATTTGTTCATATAACTTAGGAGAAAATTCAAATTCCTTGACATATTACATACAGCTTTTCCTAATATGTTCTTTGCTTTCTCTCAAATTTCAAGTCCAACATTATTCACTGCCATAGTCCAGCATTTCAAACTATGTTTACTGTAGTACTTCTTCTGGTATAAGAATTTCTACTTATTAAACATATATGCAAGTGATATCTCATTTAGGTTTAGTACAATTATTATTTTGTTTAAATTTTTAAATATTCTAAATAAAATTAAACAGCGACAGCATGAACTTTACTCAGACACATATTGATGTAGCTCATTTAGAGCTTACTGTATCTAGAATTTTATAGTCAATAATTATTTTTACATTCTTGAATATTGACATGAAATAAGTGATGTATATGTTGATTAGGAACAATGTACCTATCCCAATGAAACTATAATCATAAGCAAAAAATATATATGACCAAATAAAAAGTCTATGAAAAATGGCATCGAATTAAAGTTATTGCCTCGCCAATAAGAATTTGAAGAAAGCTACTCTTATGATACCAATTTTAACTTCTGAGAAAAGAAAATGTAATAGAAAATGCAAATTTTTGAAGTATTGTATCTTATGATCTAAGTTTTGTCTGGTTTTTGTTTACTTCTATATTTTCTTTCCTATAAAATCTAATCACAGCAAAATATTATCTCTTCTCATTGCTAAGGCTGCATTAAATTGCTTGGACCACAGCAGGAAACTCATCAGTATATTTAAATCAACTTACATAAGCATTCTTTCATTTTACTAAATTATATTTCACTTTATAATGTCTTGGAAAGTATCCATTCAAATATGTTTTCCTATAAGCATGGAAAAATTAATATGTAGCCTTGTGGCATTTAATGTAACAATTTAAGAATTAATAGAAAACATTAAAATTGGATGTAATTAAATTCTTGAAATATTTGTTTACTAATTCTTAACTGTATCCTTTTAGCCTCAACAAAGGAAGCTACACACTTACTGAGCTAGTAACTGTGATAATACCTACTCTTTGACCTGCCCTTGGCTCCCAACAATAGAAACTTTAATTTGCACTAACATGGGTTTTAACTTGAGCCGCTGGTTAAAGTTCAGTACAGAAGAAAGAGCATAAAGATTATTGGAGAGTATCTGTAAGTGCAACCCTGAGAAGGACTGAAGTGTGAGCAATCGAGAAGATTGCCAGTGACTGAGAAGGACTGGACCATCATTGGTAAAGCCATTGATGTATTCTTTCACTTTCTGGGTGGGAGAATTAACCACGCAGCTCAGTCTGTGAATCGGGAACATGATGTCTGCATGACCTGCATTTCTCTAAAGAAATTATTACCTGAATATGAATATTTTGTAATAAAATTATCTACCACAAAAATTATAAACTTGCAACATATATCACTGGCCCTTTAGATAAACTTGTGGATTTTAACAGCATCCTGTAGGATATTACACATCTTATGATCACTGAAACACAACAAATTTACCTTAAATTATTTGACATGAACATTCTCTATTATTCTTAACTTATAGCCATTTTTAAATGATTCTTTAAAAAAAAACCAAACTTTTCTTCTCTTTTTGATCTGTTGTTATTCCAATAAACTTTGTGGAATTATTTGTGTTTCACCATTTGAAAAGGTGAAAAGCAGATTTTGGTCTTATACAGTGAAATGTTTTCATATATTCCCTGAATGGGAAGGCAAGGCAACAGATAGACTGTAAGGAAGAAAAATTCTTATCAGTCAAGCATTTTACATCTGCCTGACAGAGTACATTTAGAGCCTGTGAGTTCACTCTAAAGATCATAACTGAATACGGGATTCATGTAGAGTTTCCAATACATTTTCTCACCAAATAGACTATACTGCAACAAATAAATGACACTGCAAGTAGTTTATTTGTATTCACTTGCAAATTGTGTATATACAAAGAACATGTGGTGCGTGATGGGGGGAGAAAGAGAGAGCATACACATTTGTGTGTGTCACTTAACCACCTAACTGATGACAATTTCCTTTTGTTGTTGTTGTTTTGTTAGATGTAATTTGAAATTAGAGATGCCCACAAGTGAATGTTTGATTTCTTTCAGGCTGTAATTTCCCTCTCATACCTCTTTTCCTGTCTTTCATTTGGCTTTTATGATCTTCTTTGTCCTAGCAATTGTACTGAGTAGCCCCTAGACATTAAGAGCAGGTTTAATTCCTCTGTAGTGAGAACATACAAGTTCAGCCCGCAGAGTAAACAGAAAAGTAAATGACAATACTACCCTAACCCAATAACCAGTGCTTTTAATCTGTGTTGATTTATAGTGTTCTGCATTGTGCTATTTGATTTAGCATTGCTTTTCCATTCAATATGCTCTTTACCATCACATATAATTTTAACACTCATCTTTACAAGGTTGTTTTGTTATGCTAAAAGTCTGCTGCCGCAGTTAATTAAAGGTCTCATTTCCACAATGTTTTCATTGCTAGCATTAGTGAGGTGCTAATATTTGAAATAATGAATTTACCACACTATGTGTTGTTTTAGAATTTCTAAGTTCTTAGCTTTTAAATATCCTTGGTCTAGACTGGAAACTTTGTCATCTTGAATTTTGAAAGCCTCAACTTGGTTTTAATTTTTACCTTATATTTATCTTAGATTTTTGTCTTACATTTCATCTTTTTATCTTATATTTCATCTCTGGTAATATGACACTGTAATTATGTATTATTTTATTCAATATTTAGAAACAGAAAACACTGGGAGCTTCTTCATAATGCTCATGTGTTAGAATATTACATCAAAGATAATAACATTAAAGTTTATTGATGTTTCCCAAAGCCACAGAGGAAACAGCCAAAGGAAAAAAAAAAGCAGTATACATTTTGAGGAATGATTTTTGAAACTCTGTTCTTATAATTATAGTGTGGAGTTAATACCTATTGTATGAGTTACTTCTGATCACTGTGACCAAATCTGGCACAGGAAACCTAAAAAAAAAAAAAAAAGGAATGATTATTTGGAATCAGAGCTTCTGACAGTTTAGCCAGTCATTGTAGGAAATCATATCAGGACTGCTCACTTCATATTATGACTAAGCAAAAAAATCAAAATAAGGGATATTGAGGAGTTTCTGGCTTTCTCTTTTCTGTTTTGTCCAAGTCAGCTCATGAGAAGGTGTCATCTACATTCAGGGTGGGTCTTCAGTAAATGTTTTTTGAAATGCCCAAACAGAGTCAGCTGGATTGGAAGTGTTAATCAGAATCCTTGCTGCTCTTATGTCAGTTAGGATTATGCAAGAATATGCCATAATGCAATAATACTTTATGAACTGTGTTATGTTGCTTTCTTTGATCAAATACGTGAATTTGAGATTTAATCATACTGCTAATTCACTTAATTTTAATGATTAAATGGTCCAATAAAAACTTTACTTGAAGATTGGTCTCTAGAATTTCAGGCTGATAGCTCAACTTGTTACATGTTTGTCATCCTGACTATGGGATGGTCAGTATTTTTATTTTTTGGAAGACAGAACATTTGAACTCAACATCTGTATGTCAGATTCAAAGAAAGTCCCATTAAAGCAGTGCTTCCTTGTGGTTCCCATTAACCAGTTATGAACTTGCCTTTTCTCCCTTATCATTTTTTCCCGTTCAGTATTTAAAAAAATAGAGATTGAAATATAAGTCCATTATTTTCCACCTTTTCTTTCCTTCCTACGTAGGAACATATATACAAATATCTATATATAACATAATATATCAAACGTGTGTGTTTGTGTGTGTGTGTGTGTCTGTCTGTATAATGTTTCTTGTATGTATGTTTTCAGGGATGACCATTTAGTATTGGATAATCAATTGTTCTCTTTCTTAGGGAAGACAATATTTGCTCATTCTCAGCATTCCTTTTATATTTATTTATTTATTGTTTTTGTCAAGGGTTGAAGCTTCCTGAGCCTTCCTCCTTCCTCCTTAGTATGTCTATTGTTATCGTCCTCATTTAAAGCTTCTTCTTCTTCTTCTTTTTTTTTTTTTTCTTTTAAAAGTTCTTTACTGGTAACATTGCAACTGCAGTGATACAGTATGTGCAGCTCGTCTAGATCATTTGTTCAAAGTACAAAGGTTTCAACCAACAATCTAAGTAGAGCTTCTCCATATACGCCCCTCCTTTAAGATGCATGCCAGTGTTCTCTTAGCTGGCTAGCAGTACACTGTCAGCTTCTATAGGTGTCCCTCTCTGGTATCTGAACCTAAGCTATGATGCTATTAAAATATGTTATTATTTTATTTTTTTTTTAATTTTATTTTTTTCTTATCAGTTACATTTTATTAACTCTGTATCCCAGCTGTGTCCCGATCCCTCATTCCCTCCCAGTCCCTCCCTCCCTCCCTCATCTCCACCGTGCCCCTTTCCAAGTCCACTGATAGGGAGGACCTCCTCCCCATTCATCTGATCCTGTTTTATCAGGTATCTTCAGGACTGGCTGCAAAGCCCTCTCTGTGGCCTAACAGGACTGCTCCTCCCTTGGGGGGTGGGGAGGCCAAAGAGCCAGCCATTGAGTTCCTGTTAGAAATAGTCCTTGTTCCCCTCACTATGGGAAACCAATTGGTTACTGAGCTACCACAGGCTACATCTGAGCAGAGGTTCTAGGTTATATAAATCTTCTTAGGCAGGTTTGTGAGACTGAGATGTGTAGCTTCTAACATTTTTAGGAGGCACAATAGGAGCCTTAGGTACAGAATGTGTGAGGCAAATGTATCTCTTGGACTGCATTCCAAATTCTCCATTTTGATTTGCTGGAGTTCTCTGTAAAAATATTTTCCCATTGAAAAAAAAAAAGCTTCTTTCCTGAAAGTTTTGAGAAATGTACTTAAGTGTGGGTTTAAGGATAACTCAGTAGGATGAGTTTATATCAGTAAACTGTGGGTTGCAAGCTCTTATTGGAAAGCATGTTCCTACTGATTACAACTTTTTCCAATTTAAGAAAGTTACCTGAGGAAAGATGGAAGGGAGGCCCAGAAGCCTCAAGTAACAAGGTAAACAAAAGGGAACATATCTGGGAAAAAAAATAGAAATTCGGAAGATTCTTTTATTATTATCATTTATTTATCTTCTCTCATATACTACATCCCAACTACAGTTTTCCTACTCTCCTTCCCTCCCAAATCCTTTCACACACACCCCCATCCACTCTTCCTTCTGTTCTTTCAGAAAAGGGCAGGTTTCCCAGGAAAATCAACCAAACATGACATAACAAGTTGTAATAAGTCTTGGTATCTCCTCTGTATTAAGACTGGACTAGGCAACCCGCGAAAAGACCAAGCTACACAACCAAACTATGTATCCAGAAGACTCATACAGGTTCCTTGATTATCAGTTCAGTTACTGTGAGTAGCTTATGTGCCTAGATTGGTTGATGCACTGAGTTTTCTTGTGCTTTCCTTCACCACTCTGGCTCCTTTCTCCCCCTCTTTTTCAAAATTCCCCAAGGTTTATCTGATGGTTGGTTGTGAGTCTGCATCTATTTCTATCAATTGCTAGATGAAGCTTCTCTGATGATGATTATGCTAGATTCCTGTCTAAGAGTAGAGCAAAATATCATTAGGAATCATTTCAATCACTTGTTTGTTTGATTTTGGTTTTGCTGGTCATGTTTGGTTCTATCCTAAGTCTCTGAGCTATCTGGCCTACTTCTTTCTGCGGATATACAATAATTGTTTTTAGATGCCTAGGAGTGGAATGCCTAATGTAAATGTTGCTTTTATTTCCTCAGATGGAAGGAATGAGATGAGAGCCTTATCCAAGCTTTAATAATACATGGCTTGGACTTAACCCAGAGCATTTCTATCTAACTATCCTTAGACGTGGGCCTGGAAGTTTCTAGCCTCTGCACAATCTAGTTATCTGTTCACCGGGACCTTGAAGATTTCAGCTTCCAGCATCCATCTGCTAACTTAGGCCTAAATGTTTCAGCCTCTGAGACTTAATGTTACATAATTTCCCCTTTTCTAGTTCTTTCTGAACTCTTTCTGTCTGAACTCCATGAACTAAACTTCACTGACTGCACTGACTGCATGAACTTAAAGGAACTACACAGACTCAACTGAACTCAACTGCACTCAACTAAACTGCACCAAATTCGACTCCCCTCTCTCTCCGTGCATTGCTATTTTTGTTACTTATATTATTTTTTAATATAATTTTTTAGTTATTACAGTTTCTTCACTGTGTATCCCAGCTGTAGCCCTACCCTTGTTCCCTCTCAATCCCACCCTCCCTCCTTCTCTTATCTCCTTTCTTGCCCCTTCCCCAGTTCATTGATCATGGAGGACGTCCTCCCCTTCCATCTGATCCTAGCCTATCAGGTCTCATCAGGACTGTTTTTTATAGTCTTCTTCTGTGACCTGGTCAGGCAGCTCTCCCTTCAGTGGGAGGTGATAAAAGAGCCAGCTACTGAGTTCATGATAGAGACAGCCCCTGCTCCCCTTATTAAGGAACCCATTTGGAGACTGAGCTGCCATGGGCTACTTCTGTGAAGGGGGTAGGGGTTATCTCTATGAATGTCCTTGGTTGGAGTATCAATATCAGAAAAGACTCCTAGGCCCAGATTTTTTGGTTCTGTTGCTCTGAAAGACTCTGCCCAGCAGGGTATTATAGTGGATGCTGAGACTCATTACCAAACTTTGTGCAGAGTGCAGAGAATCTTATGAAAGAAGGGGGAGATAGAAAGACCTGGTAGGGTCTGGAGCCCCCTGCACTACTTTTAAGTAGTCTCTCTTTCCTGTCTGTTCTCATGAGAGTTGGTTGGGCTTTTCTTATCTCTGATTCTTTCTCTCAGATCTTTCTCTGATTTGTCAATTTGTCTATCCCTCAATTAGACATCATTTTTGGGGGATTAAAGGTATATACTAAAGGCATGTATGTATTCCAGCCAAAGGAATTGAAGATGTGTACTAAGAGTGCGCCTGCATTCCAGTTGGATTACATAGACTTAGAAGGCCTTTGGATGTGATCCCTTGTCAGAGAAGCAATGTTGCTTGTTTAAAAGTCCTCTGCATCTGTCTGTGGAGTAAGGTTGAAGCTTTACTGAAAAATGACTTCTGGTTATATTACATGGAAGTGTCGAGTCAAGATTCTGTCTGTGTTCTGTTGAGCCCATATAACTGCCAACATTTGATTTGTCAGTGTTTGAATCTGTGTGTTCTACAATGGTATGGTTTTACAATGCAGTATTATTGACATTTCTCTTACGATCATGATTCTGAGTTCTCTTTATTGTGCTTCTTGACAACTCAATTATTTTCCAGGCTTTGAGCCAGTTGACTTTCACACCATGTAGTTACAGGACTGTCCTGCCATTCTGGATAAATGATTTGGACAGATATATTAAGATTTCTCTCTGTATGTGCCTTGCCTTTTCTTCATCTTTATTTTACCTTTGGATGAACTTAACTTTTCAATTTAATGAAGTTATCACACTTTTCTTTTTTATACATGCATTTATTATGTTTTCTGTCTTCTCAAAAATATAAACAAATTCATCAGGCTATTATAAAAAATGACAAGTTATTATATACTTGACTTTTTAATTTTAATTACTATTTTGTCTACAACCCATTAAAATATTTTGAAGATTATGAGCTATAAGTAAAAAAAAAAAATCACATTTTTCTACTCTGGATATTCCATTCTATCAACCAATCTATTGATAAGCAAAGATTTTTTATTCTGAAATTCTATAACTTATTTGTTGAAAGACTACGTGAGATTATATATGCACTTATTTGTGGGTTCTCTCACGTGAATAACTTGCACCTGTGTATTTATGCAACTCCATTTCCTCTTGATTGATATGCAGTGTTGTAATTATGTGACTGTATCTTCAAATTTGCAGTTCTTAAGGCAGTCATAGCTTTCTTTAATGGAACATTTCCTTCCATTTGAGAAGAAACCAGTCATTTAAAAAAGTCCTACTGAGTAAAATTAGGGTTGTATTTATACCTCTAATAATGTGGAAAAAGATATGTTAATAATTTTGATATTTGCAAACTATAGATGTGTTATATGCCTCCATATATGTAGGTATTTTAAGTGTCTCGTTGAATAATTATGTTTGCTAAGCAAGGACAGGACACCTTATTGCAGTATAACCTCATTTTTTATATTTATCAAGTCTGAGCCTCTTGATTCGATCAGCATACATACGACTCTACTTGTGCTTCTTCCCTGGTGATCTTGTGACATGAACAAGTATTCCATCATACTGCAAGCTTATAAAATGCCTAATAATGCTACTATCACCTGGAACATGCATTTGAATAAAATACATATTAGTGCTCATCATAGACAAAATCCAATTATTCCTTTAATGTTTTAAACAAATAAAATATATGAAGGTCTTCCAAGGATTTTACATACATATGAGACCAAGTGTCCCAAATGGATGAAGACAAAGTTAAGTGATTCTTTAAATGTCTTTAAATACTTTCTATGGGTAATTTTGAGAATACCCATAACATGTCTACTAAGTTTTATGAATTTTAATATCAAAGTAATGAATAAAATATAAAACCATTTTTTTATGCTTTAAGTCATTTTCTGCTGTTTTTGATAAAATGGCCCAATAGAAATTTAAGGAGTTATTCTAATTCATAGTTCCAGGTTCCATCATGACATAGAAAGCACAATACTAGGAACAAGAGGGAGCTGGTTGAATTTCAGTGTCTGAAATTAAAAAAAAAAAGAACAATGCAAACATGCTTTTGCTCAGTTTCTTCTCTCCTTGTAATTCAGTCCCACGTCCAGTGCAGGAAAGAATGCTGCCTACAGTCAGGGCCAGGGATGTTTCCACATTTATTAGCATAATTTAGAAAATTCCTTACAGCCTTAGAGGACTTCTTAGATACTAGATTTTGTCATTCTGATTATTAAAACTAATCACTGCTTTATGATGCAGGACATCCACAAGATGTTTAATTTTGTTAGCAAATAAAATCTTTTAGGTCTGTTTTAAAGAAATAGTTAATAGAAGTAGCTGATTAAGTGTGGGATATGGCTTAGATGGCCAGCACTACTGTTGTGGCTCCATCACTTTGAGAAAGCTTAATATGCATTAGTAAGATAAATGCACACTATCTACCACTTATGACTAATAACAAAATTGCATGTTCAGTGTTCCATAGAGAAGAACGTCTTGTATAACATAATTGCTTATCCTATACGAAATAGTCAGCCCTAAAAATACACATAGAACTAACATTATGCAAGCTGGGCAGCATATATGTATGAGTATGCAGGCAAGATCACACACACATGCATGGCTGCATACACATACAAACAAAAACATACACACACACATATATATGCAGTGACAATTAAAAGAGGTTGTGAATTTGAGCAAGAAAGAAGAAAATGAAGGTTTCATAAGGGGAGGGAGAAAGAAAAAAGTGAGAAAAATGTAGTTATGTCACAATGCCATTTTTTAAATATAAAAAAAAAATAAGTGTCTTGCTTATAAGAGGTGTAGGTATAAAGATAGAGCAGAGATTCAGGAAACAGCAAATTAATGCCTGGCCCAACCTGAGACCCACCCCATGGGGGAGAGCCACCCTCTGACCCTATTAACGATACTCTGCTATGCTTGTAGACAGGAGCCTAGCACAGCTCCCTTTTTTTTTTTTTTTTTTTTTTCCCAGCAGCTGATGGAAAAAGATGCAGAGACTCGCAGCCAAACAATAGGACGAGTTCTGGGACTCTTGTAGGAGAGTGGAAAGAAGGATCAAGGGAGCTGGAGGGGTCAAGGATACAAGAAGATCTATGGAGTCAACTAACTTGGGCCCTTGGAGGCTCACAGAAACTGAACCACCTCACAAAGAATAAGCATGGGCTGATCCTAGGCCCCCTACATACATGTAAGAAATATGCAGCTTGTACTTTTTGTGGGTATTCCAACAATTGGAGGGGCCTGTCTCTGGCTTTTGGGTGTGTGTGTGCCTTTGGATCCCTTTCATCTAGCTTGGGCTGCCTTGTCTGGCCTCAATGGAAGAAGATAGGCTTAGTCCTGCTGTGACTTGTGGTGCCAGGATGGGTGGGTACCTCTTAGGGACACTCCTTCTCAGAGAAGAAAAGAGGAGGGAATGGAGGGGAGGGAGGCATGAGGGCAGGACTAGGAGGAAAGGAGGATGAGAACTGGGACTAGACTACAAAGTAAATAAATAAATGAAAAATTTAAAAAAGACAGTGTTCTTAGCACAGTAACATCTAATATTACTACAAATTCTTTAATATTTTAAATGGTTAAAAATAAGAATATAAAATATTTAAAGTTGTATTTTTTTGATTGCAATACAATTATATTTTAATGCTTGACTTTTATTTTGAGTATTTTGGGCCCGTATGGAAAGTATTTATGGCAATTACTACAAGGTTGCCACCTAGTGGCAGTAGTCATAGATTACAGGTACATAAACCCTGTAAATCTGTTAAGAAACCCTGCCTACTCAGGGATTAGATTTTCTATAAATTTTAAAAGAAACACGAAAAGATGTGTTTAAAGTAGACTCATAGGGTAAAAGTTTCTAATTGGGTGTACTACTCTATCCCCAAATGAAAGATTTCATATTGGTCTGTAAAAGAATACTTCATGAAAAATAAATACATAATTGTAACATATTTAAGGCTATAACTCAAAAGAGACACTTATATAAAAGTCAGCCAGGATGTGAGAATGAAACTGTAAATGATGACACACTGTAAAACAGAGGTATGACCACTGAATTTAACCCAATCCTCATATATCCCATCTGTGTCATTCTATCTATGAGGCTTTTAGTGCAGGAGTTTAACCTCAAGGTTTTAGTTATTTGAAATCACCTTTAGCGTCATATATTTCAAAATACTTGTCTTAGGACGGTAGCCTCAGATAAGGACTCAATAAGTGTATTAACTTTATATTAAACTTTCACCAATGCTGCAATAATTCTATTGTTTGTTAGTATTATGTTACTAGGCATAAATACTAAGAGAAGTTATGTATATAATTTTATGACTTAGAGCTCTGTTGTTTACAATCATCATTCTGTGGTCGAAAAACCAGTAAGTCATTTAAAAGAGGAGGGTTTATTTTATTTTTTTTCCTTTTTTTAAAAAAATAATTCTTTTTTCATAAAATACATCCTTACCAAAGCCTACTTTTCCACCATGCCCCCTACACCTCTGTTCTTCCCAGAACAAAAGTTCCTCTATTTTCCTTCAGAAAAGAACAGGCTTTCCAGTGATACCAATGCAACTCAGCATAGCAAGATTCAGTGAGACTAGGAACAAACTATCATACCAAGGCAGGACAGAGGAAACCTACTAGGAGGAAAATGGTCCTAGACCAAGCAAAAGAATCAGAGACATCCACATCCTCACTGTTAGACGTCCCACAAATACCCCTAACTACAAAACCACAGCATGTATGCAGAGGATATTGTACAGACCCATGGAGTCCCATGAATGTGGCTTCAGCCTCTGTGAGCCCCTTGAGTCCTGCTAAAGTTGATTCTGTGGAGCTTGCTCTCCTGCTGTCTTCAACCCTTCTGGCTTCTATAATCCTTTCTTCCCCTCTTCCACAGGGTTCCCCAGGCTGGACCAATAGTGGCTAAGTGCTTGTGAGAGTGGTCAACCCATAACTGGTCAAATCTAGGCCCAACCCACAAGAGCTAGCCCATTGCTGACACTGTCGAAATGACCAGAAATGGGAAGCTGGAAGTCTCAGAGACTTAGGATAGAACCAAACATGACTGTGAAAAAAGGTCAAAAATGATTGATTATAATATTCTGCTGTTTTAATAGACTGGTGCCTAGTCCAAATGTCATCAGTGAAGCTTCTTCCAGCAGCTGATAGGAGTGGATTCAGAGATCCACACCCAAACATTAGGAAGGGTAGATTTTACTCAGATTATACAAGTAAAATCCTCCATGGTGAGGAAGGCAAGCAAGAGCAGTGTGGTGTGTCTAGCTATACTGATTCAGCAGTCAAGCAGAATGGACTGATGAATGCTGGTGCTCAGTTGGCCTTTTCCTTTTCACTCTGTCATGACCCGCAGCATAGTGGATGGGTCCTTCCCCAATCGTAATGCATCTTCTTATTCTCTTAAACCCTGTGGAAACACTCATCTATGCCTTGAGACATGTTTCCTTTTTGATTATAAATACATTCAAGATCACAGTAACAACTAATTTCAAGAGCTGCTTTGTTGAATTTATTTAAACTATTGAAAGGAAAATCAGATAATGACACTTAAGATTCATTTAAAATAATCTTCACTGACATATTCACTTAATGATAACTGCCACAATATAATATATTTTATAAGAAATCAAGCATAGTATAGTTTAGTTTAATACAATCTTTTACAAAATAATCTTATGTCTACCAAGCAGAAACATGCTTGTATAATGAAATTTTGTATAGCTGGATTAAAGGTTTCAGTGATTCCCATTTTAAACTACTATGTAAGAATGTAAATAATTATTTTGTTGTAATTCAAAGTAATTTTTTTTAGTAGTTTGAAGGTAGCATTGCACTGGTATATGTCAATTTGTTACAAATACTTACAAAAAAATTCCATTGTGATACAACCCAGGAACATGTTACGGATGGCTTTCCCATGAGGTCACATAGAAGTTGAAGACCTAACTATGAAGATGGGGTACCATGTCTCCTGAGCATAGCTTCACTTTTTCTTTACTTGAACAGATCAGATGAATTTATCTGGTATGAACCTTCTAAACTGTATTGTTATATAAACTGTCTAAGCTATAAATGTATGATCACATATAATATCTTATACACAGATTACTATTTTTGATATCTGCTTAAAGAAGATGAAATAATAACCTGTCTAGATTTTCAGAAAAAAAAAAAAAAAAGAACACAAGGGTTAGATATGTACCCCAATGTTTATCTATGTTAGAAGAAGCACAAACTCACATGTATGGTTATATTTAATCAAGAAGTAAGAGACTAATTGAGAAAAAAAAATAGCTCAGTCAGTTTGAAAAGAATGATTTATTTGTGTTTTTCTGAAAAACACTCACATTTCAGCAATGCTTACTGTTGGAAAGTATGGTTTTGTTACGCTTGGTTTACTTTGTTTATTTGTTTATTTTGTTTTGCTTTCTAATATATTTGTTTTCTCTTAGGAATTACTTTCCAAAATTTTTTACTAGAAATTGGGAGATTGGTTTTCTGTTGTGATGTTAAATAGTTATTTGATTTGAAACAAGTTGATATATATATATATATATTTTTTTACCAAGTACACAATTTTGTATTGCGTATGTCCAGAAAATTTATTAGAGATGTGCTAATAATTAGATAATACTATTTTATATATTCAAATATATAATCATTTCTTTGATTTATCAACAATTAACTTCCATGCAGAATTTTCCATTATCGTTCATAGATGCAGACAAACATCTGCATTGAGACTTCTGAGTTAGTATACTGTGTAGAGTTCATGTTGGAATTTCAAGGAGCCTTCACTCCAAGTTTTAGTACCTTTGGCATAAGAAATTACTCTGCAGCTTACAGAAAGAGAAACCTAGACCACAAATCGGCTACAAAACCTTTGACTTATAATCTGTCCTGCCTGCAAGATGTGCTGGGACAATGGTGACACAGAACTTACCAGATTGCTGACCAATGTTTGTTTTAACTTGAGGCCCCAAACACGAGAGGGAGCCCATGCCTAATACAGTTGGGTGGACAGGAACCAGTCTTAATAGCTTAGAGAAGGGTAGAACCAAACACAACTGGCAAACACACACACAGACACACACACAAAATCAAATGATTTCTAATGATATTCTGCTATAGTCATATTGGTACCTTGTCCCATCACTATGGAAGAGGCTTTCTCTGGCAGCAGGTGCGAGCAGATGCAGAGGACCAAAGCCAAACATGCCGAATGGAAGTCTAAATTGGAGGTCTCTGTCATGTCCCTCTCTTTGAAAATCAGTGAGCTAGGAGACCATGGCCAACTAAGTCAAATAAGCAGGGCTCACATGAGATCACGGACTCTGAAATAGCAACCGTGTGGTCTAGATGGGTCTGTAACATGTCCTCTGTATGTATGTTATGGTTTTTAGATTGGGGTTTTTGTGGGACTCCTAGCAGTGGGAACTGTGTGTCTCTGACTCCTTTGCCTGCTCTTGAAACTTTTTTCCTCCTACTGGATTGCCTTGTCCAGCCTCGAGGTGAGGGCTTTTCCCTTGTATCTTGTTTTGTGAGTTTGGTTGTTGCCTCTTGGAGACCTGCTCTTTACAGAAGAGATACAGGAATCTGGGGGAGAGGGTAGATTGGTGGGGGGTAGGGAGGAATTGAGGTAAGGGAAACTCTAGTCATGATGGCTTGTATGGGAAAAGAAGATTTTTTTTTGGTTTTTAAATTTAAAAACAGAATTTTTCTTTACAATTTAAGCTTTACAAATCTCATGTGATTAGCCCAACTATTTAGTTCATTTCAAGTTAGTAGTATTTTAACAGGCTATGATATTATAAAATGGATTCCATGTATGGTTTCACATTTTGGATAAAAAGGTGTTTTAGCATACAAGTGTAGACAGAGAAAAGAAAGAGTGGAGGGAGGAAGGAAGAACAAAGGGAGTGGTCAGAAGGAAGAGAAATACACTTAAGATTCTATCTGGTTATTATGGAAAGTATTTTTGCATTTATTTATTATTGTCTGATAGTCTCATGAAAATGTATGATGTTTCTTAAAAGATCCACCATTAATTCCCTCCTCTCCAAAGCCTTCCTTTTCCCACTCTCAACTTCATGTTTTCTTTATTGATCAGAGCACTGAGTTTACCTAACCCTTCCTTTATGTGCATGAGTAGGTCATATGATAGATGATGGGCAACCACTCAGGACCTTCTTCCGTACAGACATGCTCCTAGAAGGTATCAACCAGCTTTGTTTTGCTCGGCCTTATGCAAGCTTGTGCTTAATTCTGAATATGTAAAGTTAGTTAGATGTGGCTGTAAAATTTTCTCAACCTCTTAATACATCGTTTTTTAAAGTTTTCCATTGAAATTTATTAATTATTCATTTAAGGGGTTTCATCATGACATTTTTATCACATATTCATAATGCCATTCAAACACTTATTTCAGACATGAGTACAATTATTTATTCCTCTCTGTTTTCTGGTAATCCCCTTTCATTTCCCACCTATCACCCATCCTCTGACCTTTCCTTCTTCTAATTTCATGTTTTTTTTTGTTTATTTGTTTTTTGTTTTTATAAAAAACAATGTGTTTCATTACAATTGTTTGTAAGAACATGATGAGGATTTCTTTATAGGAACATAAGTATCTTTTCTTTCCTTTCATTGAAAATAGGTTTTTTAAAAATAATATATCCTTATTTTGATTTGACTCACTCAGCTCCTTCCATTTCCCCTCCACATACCCTTCCATATAGATCCTTATTCTTTCCCTCTCTTGTTAGAAAACAGTTTTATAAGGCAACTAAAATGAATATAATAAGTAAAATAAACAATAAGATAAACCGAAAACTAACACATTGAAATAGGACAAAACAGAGAAAGACTTTGTAGTCAGTTCTGAAGATACCTGATAAAACAGGATCAGATGAAAGGGGAGGAGGTCCTCCCCAATCAGTAGACTTGGAAAGGAGCAGGGAGGAGATGAAGGGGGAGATGAAGGGGGGAGATGAAGGGAGGGTTTGGGACAGACTGAGGGAGCAGATACAGCTGGGATACAGAGTTAATAAAATGTTACTAATAATAAAAATTAATAAAATAAAAAAATAAAAAAAATAGTCACAAGAAAAGAAACAGGACAAAACAAACAAAGAGAATGAAATGAGACAAAGACAAGGGACAAGAAACAGATGAAGAGAAACATCAATTCATACATTTAGGAATCCAATAAAAATATTAAACTGGAAACCATAATATATTTGCAAATATAGCATGAGATAAGAAAAGTATATAGCACACCAGCAGCACAGGCTCTAAGAGCAACAATCAATAAATGGGACCTCATGAAACTGAAAAGCTTCTGTAAAGCAAAGGACACGTTCATCAAAACAAAACGACTGCAAACAGATTGGAAAGAACCTTCACCAACCCTTATCTGACAGAGGGCTAATATCGAGTATATATAAAGAACTAAAGAAGCTGAAAAGCAGCAAACTAAGTAATCCAATGAAAAAAATGGGGAACAGAGCTAAACAGAACTCTCTGAAAGAGGAATATCGAATGGCAGAGAAACACTTAAAGAAATGCTCAATGTCATTAGCCGTTAGGGAAAGGCAAATCAAAATGACCCTGAGATTTCACCTTACACCCATCAGAATGGCCAAGATGAAAAACTCAAGTGACAACACATGCTGGAGAGGTTGTGGAGAAAGTGGGTTGTGGTTACATTACCACTTCTGGTGGGAATGTAAACTTGTACAACCACTCTGGAAATCAATCTGGTGCTTTCTCAGACAGCTAGGGATAGCACTTCCTCAAGATCCAGCCATACCACTCCTAAGTATATTTCCAAAAGAGGCTCAAGTACACAATAAGGACATTTGCTCAACCATGTTTGTAGCAGCTTTATTTGTAATAGCTAGAAGCTGGAAACAGCCCAGATGCTCCTCAACTGAAGAATGGATGCAGAAATTGTGGTACATCTACACAATGGAGTATTACTCAGCAATGAAAAATAAGGAAATCATGAAATTTGCAGATAAATGGTGGGACATGGAAAAAGTCATCCTGAGTGAGCAGTCCTAGAAGCAGAAAGACACACATGGTATATACTCACTCATCTAGACATATAACATAGGATTAACCTACTAAAACCTGTACATCTAAAGAAACTAATCAAGAGAGAGGACCCTGACTAAACGCTCAATCCCCATCCTGAAAGGCAAAGAGGATGGACATCAGAAGAAGAAGAAAACATGAAACAACCTAGAAACCTGCCACAGAGGGCCTCTGAAAGGCTCTGCCCTGCAGACTATAAAAGCAGATGCTGAGATTTATGGCCAACTGCTGGGCAGAGTGCATGGAATCTTATGTAAGAAGTGGGAAATAGTAAGATCTGGAGAGGACAGGAACCCCACAAGGAGAGCAACAGAACCAGAAAATTTGAACACAGGGGTGTTTCCAGAGACTCATACTCCAACCAAGTATCAAGCATGGAGATAACCTAGAACCCCTACACAGATGTTGTCCGTGGCAGTTTAGTGTTCAAGTGGGTTACATATTAATGAGAAGAGGGACTGCCTCTAACATAATCAGATTGGCCTGTTCTTTGATCACCTCCCCTGAGGGGGGAGCTGCCTTACCAGGACACAGAAAATGACACTGCATCCACTCCTGATGTGATCTGATAGACTAAGATCAGAAGGAAGGAGAGGAGGACCTCCCCTATCAGCGGAATTAGGGAGGGGCATGTGTGAAGAAGAGGGAGGGAGGGTGGGACTGGGAGAGGAGGAGGGAGGGGTTTATGGGGGATACAAAGTAAATAAAGTGTAATTAATAAAATAAAAAAGATGAAAAAAGAAAGTAAATAGTGTGATTATAGAGACAAAAATTACTTAGGTTATTAATCAAATAAAGATGCATAATTATTTATTCAGAAGATAATGTGGCCATAAAGATGTATACCTGGACATGGATTCTGGAAAAACAATTCATAAATTTAATGCACTATGCTAATCAAAACAAAAAAAAGAAAAATATGTAGCTAAAATAAAAGTAAAAATAAGAGAAAATTAAAAACAAATAAATAAGGAAAAAGTACTCACATTATATTATGAGATGTGGAACTTCCAGAAATGCCTTCAAGATTGTTCTCTATCTTTAGTGCTAAGCATACAGCCTATCCTTAAGTGTATGTGTGTTTCCCAGGGAGACTCCCTTTAAGGAAAGCAAATTTTAACTTGGAAGAGAGCTTCTGGGTTGGAGGTGGGAGCTTGTATCCACTTCTTCCGACTCTAGGAGCCCAAGTGCTGTGCACCTACGGTGACCCTGTGCATGTTACCTCAGTCTCTGTCAGTGCATATGAGTATCTGTCTTTTGGATGTAGGGGTGCTGTCTCCTTGGTGTCCTCCATCTCCTCGGAATCATAAGCATTCTTTCCAAGGGTTCCTTGATCCGTGAGGGAAGGCTTGTGATAGAACATCCCTTTAGGGCTTAGTATTCCAATGTATCTCACTCTTTGCACATTGTCTGGGTATGGCTTTTTTCATTTGTTCCCATCTGCACCATGAGGAAGCTTCTCTGATGGTGGCTGAGCAATATAAAGATCAATGAGTAATGCAGAATGGCTTTAGAGTCATGTTCTTGCTACATTTCACAACGGTGATTTTTCACAATGCTGTGTAAGTTTGCATCCTGATTGAATTCCTAAAGTTTTGTTGTTATTGTTGTTATTGTTTTGGGTTTTTTGTGGGGGGGTTTCCCCATTTCTACTTTCAGGTCTTGTAGTATTTCATTCATTTCCTTCCATTGTTTGTGTTTTCATAGATTTCTTTAATGGATTTTATTTTCATTTCCTTTTTAAGGAACTCCATCATACCTATAAAGCTGTTAGCCTGTGCTTCAGCTAGGTTGTGGTTATCAGTTCAGAGGTATAAAAGAGACATGTCATCTTGACTGAATTGATTGTGTTTCCATACTAGGTCTAAGTATTTGAGTTGGAAGTGATTGTAACTCTGAGTGCTGATCTGGATTTCTATTTGTTGGGTAGGTATGTTGTCCCATGGTCTCTGATGCTTTCTCTGGTTCATAGGAGGGTTTGGTGGCTATGTTTTCCCTGAGAAGATTACTCTGAGGATTCTTCTAGGGGTCAGCAGTGGAGACTATGGATAAAATGTGTTTCTATAGTTTGGGAGCTGAACCTTAGTAATAAGGACAGGCTAATAAGTGGGTGGGGGGCCCACAGAAGACAAAAAGCAGGTGTTCCATCAGATTTTCCCTCATTCCCTGGGAATAGGTATAGATCTAAGTAGAGGCCAGAGAAAGAACTCTGATACATAGCTGATGATGAGACTAAGGCACTGGATTTGGAGGACAGAAGGGAAAGTGAAAATATGAAGCTTGCTCTGCTATGCTGGCCTACTTGCTTCCCTGGCAGGCTTGGCTGGCTAGCAGATTCCCAGCAGATATCTGCTGGAGGTGGGAACCCAGATAACAGGATGAGTGGAAGGAATATTGGAGGAGAAGATCTACATGACCAGCTGGAAATGGGGCAGAGGAGAAGCAGCAGCAACAATCAGTCTGCTGCACAACTAGGAGTCAGGCAGGAGATTAGATTGAGAGATAAGGTGAAGACCTGCAGTTGGGCTACCTGATTGTTTGGTCTGAATGGCCTGTGGGTACTCAGGGAACACCTGCTGCAATTAGGAGCTGGGATAAAGGGATGAGTATGTGGCAGGAGGAAGGTGGAAGGGAAAGATCTTGTGATATAACGAAGATAGAGAAAGGAGGTAGGGGAATCCACAGTCGGTGGTCTGCTACAGGGCTGGAGAGGAGACTTTGGGATAGTATTTAGACTAGAGGAGAGAAAGATGAATATCTGCAGTTAGCCTACTTGCTTCCCTGGTAGGTGTGGCCTGTGAATTACCAGGGAATGCCTTCTTGGTGTTGGGGACTGGGATAATAAGATGAGTGGGGAAAAGGAAGTTTGGAGGAAAAGGTCTAAGTTATCAGTTGCAGATGGGGCAAAGAAAAGGGGGAGGCCAGAAAAGCTTTTTCTGCTATGGAATTGCAGTTGAGACTTGGAGGTACAGCAGATTTGGAGGAAAAGAGGGAGAGTTGCAATTAGTCTATCGGCTTCCCTGGCAGATGTATGAACATTAGTATCGTCCTACTTGCTTTGCCAATGAAGGTATCTCTTCTACTGGCATCATGCTTCTGTCAATTTTTTTGTTTCACCACAATTATCAAAATAAGATATAAAATTTTCAATATCACTATTGTTAAAAACATGTTTCCCTCAAGAATTTATATATCAGAAATGTTTGTTTAAGGAATTTTGGTCATTGGGGAGAGATTAAATTCTGAAGTTATTATTCAAATTGGGTGAAACAAATTCATATGATTTTTACCCTCTGCTGTGTAGGAACATATCAATAAGACACCATCTTTGATTCAGAAAGTGGTCAAAAAAGAGTTATGTGTCAGTGTCTTTTTCTTGAATTTCCTAATATAACATAAATATCTGCAACATAAATATCTGCTATTAATAAAGAGAATTTTATTAAAATATCTGAAGTGAACTAATACATATATCCATACATCTGTATGCTTCATAGAAGGCAAAACACAGATTCTTTTTTTTTTATTAATTACACTTTATTCATTTTGTATCCCCTCATAAGCCCCTCCCTCTTCTCCTCCCGATCTCACCCTCCCTCCCCTTTCTGCATGCATGCCCCTCCCCAAGTCCACTGATAGGGGAGGTTCTCCTCTCCTTTCTGATCTTAGTCTATCAGTTCTCTTCAAAAGTGGCTGCATTGTCCTCTTCTGTGGCCTGGTAGGGCTGCTCCCCCCTCAGGGGGAGGTGATCAAAGAGCAGGCAAATCAGAATATGTCAGAGGCAGTCCCTCTTCCCATTACTAGGTAACCCACTTGGACACTGAACTGCCATGGGCTACATCTGTGCAGGGGTTCTAGGTTATCTCTATGAATAGTCCTTGGTTGAAGTATGAGTCTCTGGGAAGTTCAAGAAGCAAAAAGACACACACGGTATATACTCACTCATATAGACATACAACATAGGACAAACTCACTAAAATCTATACATCTAAAGAAACCAAGCAAGAGAAAGGACCCTAATTAAAATGTTCAATCCACACCTAAAAGGCAAAGAGGATGGACATCAGAAGAAGAAAACAGGAAACAAACTAGGAACCTACCACAGAGGGCCTCTGAAAGCCTCTGCCCTGCAGACTATCAAAGCAGATGCTGAGCTTGATGGCCAACTGTTGGGCAGAGTGAATGGAATTTTATGTAAGAAGTGGGAAATAGTAAGCGCCGGAGAGGACATGAACTCCACAAGGAGAGCAACAGAACAAAACACAGATTATTTATCTGAAACACAATTGATATCAAATGGTAAATGTTTACCTGATAAACTGTTAGTGAAAGGATGAGGGTATTAATTCTTTTACAATGTTAAGATGCAGTAAGGAAAATATTTATGGCCATTTTAAATATTACAGTGTTCAAATATTTTGATCATTGTTTTAATTTTTTTCTTTATTAATTACAATTTATTCACTTTGTATCCCCCCTGTGGTTCTCTCCCTCCTCCTATCCTAATCCCTCCCTTCCTCTACCCTCTGCATGCATGCCCCTCCCCAAGTCCACTGATAGGGGAGGTCTTCTTTTCTTTCCTACTGATCCTAGTCAATAAGGTCTCATCAGGAGTGGCTGCAGTGTCTTCTTCTGTGGCCTGGTAATGCTGCTTCCCCCTCGGGGTGGGGAGGTAATTAAAGAGCAGGCCAATCAGTGCATGTCAGAGACAGTCCCTGTTCCTATTACAAAGGAACCCACTTGGATACTGAACTTCCATGGGCTACGTCTGTGCAGGGGTATTAGGTTATCTCCATGCATAGTCCTTGGTTGGAATATCAGTCTCAGGAAAGACCCCTGTGCTCAGATTTTTTGGTTCTGTTGCTCTCTTTGTGGAGTTCCTGTCCTCTCCAGATCTTACTGTTTCCCACTTGTTTCCTAAGATTCCCTGCACTCTGCCCACAGGTTGCCCATAAGTCTTAGCGTCTACATTGATAGTCTGCAGGGCAGAGCTTTTCAGAGGTCCTTCTGTAAAAGCTTCTGTAAAGCAAAGGACACTGTCCTCAGAACAAAATAACAGCCTACAGATTGGGAAAGGATTATCACCAACCCTATATCTGACAGAGGGCTAATATCCAGTATATATAAAGAACTAAAAAAGTTAAACAGCAAAAAACCAAGTAATCCAATTAAAAAAATGGGGTACAGAGCTAAACAGAAATTTTTTTGCAGAGGAATATCAAATGACAGAGAAACACTTAAAGAAATGATCAACCTCATTAACCATCAGAGAAATGCAAATCAAAACGACCCTAAGATTTTCCTTACACCCATCAGAATGGCTAAGATAATAGCCAGAAGCTGGAAACAACCCAGATGCCCCTCAACTGAAGAATGAATGCAGAAATTGTGGTACAGCTATACAATGGAATATTACTCAGCAATGAAAAATAAGGAAATCATGAAATTTGCAGGTAAATGGTGGGACCTGGAAAGGATCACCCTGAGTGAGGTGTCCCAGAAGCAAAAAGACACACACGATAGATACTCACTCATATAGACATACAACATAGGACAAACCCACTAAAATCTGTGCATCTAAAGAAACTAAGCAAGAAAGAGGACCCTAACTAAAACGGTCAATCCCCATCCTGAAAGGCAAAGAGGATGGACATCAGAAGAAGAAAAAAACAGGAAACAACCTAGGAACCTGCTACAGAGGGCCTCTGAAAGCTTCTGCAGTATAGACTGTCAAAGCAGATGCTGAGCCTGATGGCCAACTGATGGGCAGAGTGAATGGAATTTTATGTAAGAAGTGGGAAATAGTAAGAGCTGGAGAGGACAGGGTCTCCACAAGGCGAGCAACAGAACAAGAAAATTTGAACACAGGGAACTTCCCACAGACTCATACTCCAACCAAGGTCTATTCATAGAGATAACCTAGAACCCCTGCACAGATGTAGCCCATGGCAGTTCAGTGTCCAAGTGGGTTACATAGTAATGGGAAGAGGGACTGCCTCTGACATAATCTGATTGGCCTGCTCTTTGATCACCTACCCCTGAGGGGGGAGCAGCCTTATCAGGCCACAGTAGAGGACAATGCAGCCACTTTTGATGAGAACTGATAGACTAAGATCAGAAAGGAGAGGAGAACCTCCCCTATCAGTGGACTTGGGGAGTGGCATGCATGCAGAAAGGGGAGGGAGGGTGGGATCGGGAGGGGAGGTGGGAGGGGCTTATGGGGGGGATACAAAATGAATAAAGTGCAATTAATAAAAAATGAAAAAAAAAAAACCTCAAGAGACAACACATGCTGGAAAGGTTGTGGAGAAAGGGGAACCCTCCTCCACTGCTGGTGGGAATATAAACTTGTACAATCACTCTGGAAAGCAATCTGGTGCTTTTTCAGACAACTAGAAATAGCGCTTCCTCAAGATCCAGCTATACCATTCCTAGGCATATATCCAAAAGATTCTCAAGTACACAATAAGGACATTTTGATCATTAACAAATAAAATTTTTAAAAAACACACAAGTTTAAAATATTCAGATCAATAATATTTTTTATTTGTACACACAATAAACAAATACAAATAAGGGTTAATGAAGAAGAGATAGGAACTGATTCTGTCTAATTTGTCTACTATATTAAAGGTTATATATTTTTATTACCATCAGTCTATCCTTCCCACTTGTTAAAAATAATTTTATAACACATAACTAATTAGCATGTTATAAAAATTAGTTTAGTATATTGAATCAGGACCTTTTCTTTTGGAAAACATTTTACACAGATTTAGAACTCAGGATTAACTAGTTTATGAGATGATTCAATGTGAAGGAATCAAGTAACTCATCTGTTACAAGAGTCGATGTCATACAGTTGAGACAGTATCCCGTTTATTTTGATAAGCATTTTTTAAAAATACGGACCATCTTGGGAGGATTAATAACCTTTAATTTCAAAATGTTGTTAAAACATATAAGTTGCTCAGGGTTACAGTGACAGGCAAGACTATTCTGAATTCAACTTGTCTTCTGTAGAGTCTCCTGCCCAGCAACATTCAAGGGAGACTTGATAAGACATTCAGCAATTTGAAGCTCATAAAATGTGCATCAATGAAAATTGCAGACAAACAAAAAACATTATTTATTAGAGCGATAAATTTTTTTCTTACTGAGTGTGAAGCAGCAATGTCAGTGAGTTCTTCACAGTTTCATGACAGGATGATTTATTATGCTCCCTATTACTCTTAATGACTTGCAAATTTCATACAAAGAAAGTCTCTTTTAGAAACCAGTGGGAGGCTGAATGTGATTGAAGACAGTAAGTTATAGATGTTAATTCTTGAGATAAAATTCTTGTACACTAAAATTTCATTGTGGAAATTTTCCTAAGACAAACGTAGTAATGTGTGATTAGATGAAATCTTAAGTATTAGAAGATATTAGATGTTTTGAGGTGAATAGCAAGATGGATTGTGCTTGAGCCTACACTGTTTTATGAGTGCTTCTGGAAGCCGGAAGTAATTCCTTACACATATTTGTAAATACATATGTGTGCTAACTTAAAGCTTAAGATATTACTCGGAAGACTTCTACCTCAGTTTGCTATAAACATTAAAGACATGTCCCACACCATTTTCTCCTTACACTTGCCCCATATACACAGTGCAAATGGTTTAGAAGTCTAAATTATGCTGACATATTGCAAGGCTTTTCTTTGCAAAAGAATAAAAACAGGTGACACCCTCCCCTTAAAAGAGAAAACAAACAACAATAAAACCTAAAAATCCAAACCAAAACAAGAACTAGGTGCTCTCATGGAAGGATTGATACAGGTTATGCCAGAGACAAGCATGAGATTTTATAGTTTCGTTCAGTTTTGAATTTTCAAATAGTCTCAGTATATCTAATAAGAAGTATATAGTGGAACCAGAGAGCAATGGATATCTGTCTGAATAAAGAGTGGGTGGTGTCCTGATGGGGGATTACTGCAGTGAGGCTATGCTGATTGTATGCCTACAGTATCTTGCTACATAGGTACAATGCCAGGCCTAGGCCCAGAATATTTGTATCTCTACTATTTATGTGCATAGCCTATCTAAGGTACTGAATTTTTCATGTGTTGAATAATCCTTGCACCAACAGATCTAATTGTTGTTCACCTGTATGAGATCCAATTAGGATGAGATTGTCAGTCAGTTACATAATGCCTGAGATATCCAGTTTTAAAACTTTAAAATTAATATAATATGCTTTTCTGTTCATTTCCAAAAATGCAAAAGCCTGCAGGAGAGTATTTAACTAAACATTCATATAGATATAGATCATGTACTTCATCATTAAACAATATAAATCCATAGTCACTAAAAGAAGTTAATTCCTTTTTTTTTTTTTTTTTTTTTACCATGTGTCTTTTGAGTAAGAAATAATTCTTAAAAATAAATTGCTTTGGCCATATGTGAAATAACTAGTGGTTAGGGCTGCAAAACCAGAGGGCTGTACAGGAACCAACTTAAAAGAGTTCTATTGACTTTTGAATCTTGCTTGAAATAGGACAAAAGAAATCAGCATCAGAGGCCAGAAAACTTCTGCCTTCTGCCTGATGAAGTGCTAACACAGGCCACATTGTGTTGGGTCGGCGGGCGGCAGCGTGCTGATTCCTGATCAGCGCAGAGTGCAGGACAACACGGGTGTGGGCATCCACACTGATTCTGATTTAAAGCTGCCAGATGTTGCTGGCACCTTTTACCAAGAGATTTGCTTCATTTAGTCAGAGCGATTAGTAGGAAAGCACATGCTAGAATGAATCTACTCTCCTGTAAGCAAAGCTGAGGCAATGATGGAGCAAAATAGCTTATCCACAGTAAGTCAGCAGGAAGTTTTATTCTGACACCTCTCTTCATTAATCTGCACACATGACTGCTCGGAGAGACAGTGAGTTGATTAGGTCTGCAGCACCATCAGCCTGCAGACGCTCATCACCACGTCTCATTTTCATATGACCCAGATGGTGTAGCTGCTTGACAGCAATTTCCCTTTATATGTCTTTTTAATAGGTTCCTTTTTTAGATATTGACTTTGGACGCTCTTATGGATATTTAAACCAAACTGAATTCACTTTTCTTCCAGCAGCAACTAGAAGTAACTACAAATTGAAAAAACAGTGACATAATGCCAAAATGATAGGTTTCTAATTATTTTGTGATTAAAGGGAACTCATATGCCACAAATTATCAGTCAACTGGCCCTTGAAATATTTAAGGAAGAGTAGCTAAAGAAAACTCCCAGAATATGGCCAGTGAAATGCAACAGATATCCACTTCAATAAAATAAAATAAAATAAAATAAAATAAAATAAAATAAAATAAAATAAAATAAAATAAAATAAAATAAAATAAAAGCAAATACATATACTTAATTTTGGAAGATATATGAAGGTTAATTGGAAGAAATGAAAGAAATCCAGAGATTTTTTTAAAAGAAGGACATAAAATGAGTGACAATTTAAACTTCACAACAGTTGTTACGCATGTAATGAGTGGGCTTCTAGAGCTAGGTAAATATGAAGCAAGATTTATGTGACTAATCTGTATTTATGATTTATATCATAGGTATAAAGTTGGCCACACGATTCTGAGAAACACAGAAAACAATCATGTTGGAACTCCATTACCTTCTCCATACATATTCTAAAAAGACCATTTCTATATTCTGTGCCCTATCAGAAAAAGCAAAGCAGGCATTTTTATTAATTTAGCAGAACTCTTATTCATATGAGCCAACTCATTAAAATTATTTCTTCAAACTATATGTTAGGAGTACATCTGCAGAATAATGATTTAGACACAAAGATAGAGGCTACTGCATAGAAAGAGATATAGTACTAATTAGCCAATAAACAATGCAAGTGAAAAAGCAGCATACTCTTTAGTCATCACTTCCTTTCCATCTGTGTACAACACAGCTTTCAGTTATAGTCAAACCACTATAATGTAAAGTCAACTTTCAACACCTCTCTCAAAGATCATTACAATAACAAAAATTACTTTAAATGCAAAATAAATAAGTATATTCCATTTTCTGTTACTTTAGAATTGTTTTTGGATTCTCCTAGCAGACATTTGGAATAGCACATCTTCTAACCATGAATGCAATTGCAATCTATCTTTTAAAAGGTTTAATATATATATATATATATATATATAAAATATTATATATATATGTATATATATATACATATATATATATATGTCTGTGTGTCTGCATTAATTTATGTGCTATTTGTGGATGAAGGAGCCTGAATATGCATTAGAATATGAAGGAGGCCAGAACATGCATTAGAACCTATGGAACTGGAGTTATATCAAGTATGAGCTCCCAGTTGTGATTGCTGTAAACAGAGACTTGATAGTCTGCAAAAACAATAAGCATCCCTAACCACTGAAACATATTTAAAGCCCATAATTATAAATAGTAAGGTGTAAATATTTTTTAAATTTTAGTTCTTAATATTTTTAAATATTTGCCTCATGTATGAGGACATATGTCATTCAATGGAATGGTAAAAAGATTAATAATAATATGTCATCGGTCTCTCTTGTGTCAGTGGCAGTATCAATATGTAACCTGAAGGCAATGTCATGAGAAAGGATAGATGCAGATAAAACAGGATATGAATACTTGAGTTTTTATTTGTGTGTGTGTGTTTTCACTCTTTGGTGATGAATGAAAATACGTATCCAGGTACAAGCTATAAAATATGATTTGTGTTATTGTAGTTCTTCTGCACGTGACTTAATACTTTTATACTTGAAATAAAACTGGCATTTTAAGATATGAAGATGGGCAGCAAAATGTATGCAATAATTAAAAATTTAAATCACTACTTTGAATGACAGCAATTAACAGACAAAATATGCCAATGCATAATTTCAATGTTTCTACACATCATTTACTATATTTCTACTTGAATTATAACTGGAATTTTTCATTATAAATTTGGACAATAAAACATATGCAATAATTTAATTTTTTAATTATTACTTGGGATGACATACATTATCCAAACATAGCAAATTGAGAGTCTGACTCAGAAATGATGGTAAAGTTTTGATTAAACACTTTTATCATGTTTTTTTCCTGACTTTGAAACAAGAATTCTCAAGTTTTCATTATGTATAATCACACCTAAGTTAAGTATTTGGCCAAGTTGACAATATTCAAGATATTGCCTTCTATATATTTTAAGTAACTGCAAGAGATTTCACTTTTTCCTTCTATATCAAAAACATAATAGTTTTATTAACTGTTTTGTAAGGATTTAGGAAAATGTTCCAACTACTGAGTATAGCTTTCATGTGTGCAATAATGGCAGTATAGGGATCCGTTATTGCAAGTCACAATGTGCCTAGTTTTCGGTGCTATGAGAAAAAGTGAGAAGTGGTGAAAGTCTAAATGCATAGTGTTAGTAGGAAAAATAAACATAATTAGCTGAAGATGTCAAGATGTCAAGTCAGGGAAGTATAACTCCAAGACAAGGACTCTTTCTTTTCTTATCAAATGTAATCATAAAGATACAAATTACAAAAGAGTAATAGAGAAATAAAATATTGTTTATATTTTGTGGCATGCAAAATATTAATGAGTTAATAATTTAGAGAAGACCACAGATACTGTCTGTCTACTATTTGGCTACCCAGTGCCAACAGACTTTAGAAAATTACAAAAGTGTGTATATTGCAGAGAAGACTAAAATTAAGACCAAGTGTAAGTCCTTTCTTGCTTTCGAACTTTTACTTGGGTTAGTCAGTGAAGAATGTAGTCAGAAAAGTAGTCTGAAGATATTTGCCTGATTTGTTTTCTGAATCCTGCTCTATCTCTAGAGAATGTCATCTTTCATTTTAAAGCTGGCAACTAGAGCCAGGTCATCTCCTCCTGAGGTTTTGCTGTCTGAAGCAAACTTCTCCCAAGTAATGTTGACCTAGTGATAATAATACTCCACTTCAATTATGGTAGCTTAATACGCCTAATAGCCTAATTATGGTAAATTAACAACTCAGTATCTTTATCACATATTTGTATTGCAACTTTATATTAAATTTTCCTCAGCCTTCGTTTTGTGTGGGTGTGTGTACACACATTATCTTCTAAGACACACATAGAAACATTTAATAATTGTATGATGTGTTGTTCTTTTTTGTTAATAGAGAGATACTTATACATAAAGAAAAATGAAGCCCATTACTAACATTTTTCTCTTTTCCTTTTCAATTATATTTTTATTTCAGCAATGCTCATTAATGGATTTTCCAGAGGACCTGTAAATCCAACAGTTATTTCTAAGGGAAGAGGATAGATTTGATTAAGAACAGAAAAGCATCAGTAAGATGGGAAAGATGTTCACAGTATATACATATATAGTAGGTATTATGCTTGACGTCATCAAATTTCTTCATTAGAATACAGATTTTTCTAAAGAAAATCTTTAACTGTACAGATTTTAGTATGTTTATCCTATATTATTTCTAATATCTACTTATAAGTGAGTATATACCATGTGTGCCTTTCTGCTTCTAGGATACCTCACTCAGGATGATTTATATTAGTTCCCACTATTTTCCTGCAAACTTAATGATTTACTGTTTTTAATTTATTTAGTTAGTGTACACTGTCACTTCATGTTAGTGAGTATGTAATGAAAAAAATAATTAACTTGTTTATTGATTTCACTTACATTAATAAAGAGATATTCAAATTCATGGGATGTTCTTATTAACACTACAGTTGAAATGGACCATCAGATACAATTATTACTCTTATTTCTATTGACATGCCTCATCAAGAAGAGTAATGTAGGACATGCTCAAGGTCATCAAGAGATAAAATAATTGTATTAAGGTTATAAAACGTATTTTAACTATGTGATTCCCACTAGAGTTCTAATAAAAACTAAAATAAGAAACTAAAATTTGAATTAACTTTAAATATCCTAACCAGCAGACATTACTCAGAAAGGCAACTAACATAATAATTTTTCAAAATATAGTAGGTACAGTGTGAAGGCAAGTTTAGCATTAAAACTGAATGAATTGAAAAGAAGAAAAATAACATGGTTCATACAATGGTTCTTCTTTAACTAATAAAATTTGAATAAAAAGAAAATAGTCACTTTCTCTTTCAATGATACTAAAGAAAGCTGTTACTGTCAAAAATACAACTCCTATACTTCACAAAAGATAACAAAAGCTGAGTAAAATAGGAAAATACTCTTTGATACATTATTGCTCTCATGTGTATTTTATTCTGCAATGTATCTCCTTTACTTTCTCCTTCATCACCTTTGAAATTAAAATGTTACAAAATTTTGTACTATAAAATAGAATTCTATACACATAACTTACACAGAATATCACTAGACAATGCCTGCTCCATTCTACTTAGAAAACCTTGAAATAATTGCTGGGTAGCCTGTCTCCAGAGTCCTGCTCCACTTTCGGTTATAAAGGAAATTGTGGTACATTTACACACTGGAATACTACTTAGCTATTAAAAACAAGGAAATCAAGAAATTTGCAGGAAAATGGAAGGAACTAGAAAATATCGTCCTGAGTGAGGTAACCCAGAAAGAAAGACACACACGTATGTGTTCCCTTATAAGTGGATATTAGCCATATAATATAGGATAAACATACTAAATTCTATAGTCTTATATAAGGACTAGAGTTCTATGAAGATAAACAACAAGCAGGATCCTAGCAAAAATGCTTTATCCTCATTCAGAAGGGCAAAAAGGATAGACATTGGGAGTAGGAGAAGGAGCCTAACACAGAGGGCCTCTGAAAGACTCTATCCATCAGAGTATCAAAGCAGATGTTGAAACTCATAGCCAATCTTTGGGCAGAGTGAAGGGAGTCTTTGTAAACATTTTTCATATTAATTACAGTTTATTCACGTTGTTTCCTAGCTGTAGCCCCTCTCTCATTCCCTCCCTCTCCCATCCTCTCTCCCTCATCTCCTCCCAAGCCTCTCTCCATGCCCACTGATAAGGAAGTGCAGGGAATCTTAAGGAAGAGGGGGGAAAAAGACCAGAAGGAAGCAGGAGCTCTACAAGGAGACCAACAGAGCCCAAAAATCGGGGCCCAACAAGTCCAGCAGAGATTGATAAATCAACCAAGGACCCTGATTGGAGAGGACCTAGACGCCCTGCTAAGATGTAGTCTATGGTTAGTTCAGTCTCCCTGGATATACTCTAGAAAGGGGAGCAGAGGCAGTCTCTGGCATGAACTCTTTGACCTGCTCTTTGATCACCTCCCACTGGTGAGATGGACAGTCCTGAGGAGACCTGATATATTAGGGTCAGATAGTAGGGAAGAAGGACCTCTGCTATCAGTGAATTAGGGAAGGGACATTAGAGGGAAAAGAGAAGAGAGGGACCAGGAGGAGATAAGATAGGAGGCTTCAGCTGGTATACAAAGGGAATAAATGTCAAATAATAATAATAATAATAATAATAATATCTCAAAAAATGTAAAGCTACAGTGATATAATGAAAGACTGACTGAGAGTAAGTTATGGGAATATGGAAATATAGAAATCCAATGGCCTCTGTGCCACGCTTGATGCAGCCAATTCACTCACTTGCAGACAAAGATGGATATTTGAAGGCAGAAGTATTGATTGCTGAGCTTCAGAGAAAGAATACATTAAACTGTGATCTAATATATTGAAAGACATTTTCAAGTAGCAAAAGTCTCTAAAATAGCAAAGAATATACTATATTTTTGTTTGAATTTTAAGCTCCACTTGGTGACCCTACTATACTTTAGGTTTGAGTCTTAAAAAATCAAATTATTTTGTAGTCCATCCTGAAAATGAAAGCATTTATTATGTACCTCATGTTCCTACTCCAAAATTATGCAAACCAAAAAAAAAAAACCTGAAAATAAAACTAAGAAAAATACATAATCATCATCACCTGTGTCAAAGCCTTTTCTGAGATTCTTTACAAGGAGACAAGCACAGGTATTTGAATTTGTCTTTATAAACATAGTTGTTGAGTTCATGTAGAACCTAAGTGAATGGGGCAATTTCTTAAAGAGAGGAATAAAGATGTTTTTCATAATTTTTTCTCCACAAAGCAATCAAGAATAAATGGGATGTTGTATGAAAATGTTGAAGAGAGATATGAGAGTAAGTATTGTCCCCATAATGGTGATGAAAATATGTTAAAACTTATTGAAAATAGTTGTTATGGAATGGAAACTCAGTCAACATCCTCAAAATTAAAATAAAATATATCTAGCATGTGAAAAAGTTAATCTGTGAATTAACAGAAAAAGTTAAAAATAGATGTGTTGGTGAACCAAATAATCACTGTTTTTTGTTTTTTTACTACACTTTATTATAATAGTATAGCTACTATGTATATTTTCTTTATTCTTTGGGGAGAAAAAGAGAAGAAGGAAATTTAGATTTTTGAAATGAAGCATTATGTAATCATGACAGCAGTAAACACATCAAAATATGGCCATATCAATTTCTTGAATTGACAAAAAAATCTTTAAGTTTTTTTTCCTGTGAATTTTTTTTCGCAAAATTCATTTTTTATTAATTACACTTTATTCACTTTGTATCCCCCCTGTGGTTCTCTCCCTCCTCCCGACCCAATCCCTCCCTTCCTCCACCCTCTGCATGCATGCCCCTCCCCAAGTCCACTGATACGGGAGGACTTCTTTTCCTTCCTTCTGATCCTAGTCAATGAGGTCTCATCAGGAGTGGCTGCATTGTCTTCTTCTGTGGCCTGGTAATGCTATTTATTATTTTTATTGTGTATCTGCTTGAGTGTACAAGAGAGAGAGAAAAAAATAGTTAGACAGGGACTATTGTTAGAGAGAACACAGGGTATTCTGTTTTACAGGTGTTCAGCACAGAGGACAACTTTCAGGTGCCAGATTCCCTCCTTCTGCTTTTATTTCAGGGGTTCAAAATACGTCATCAGTATTTTCCAGCAAGTTGTTTTCTATGCAGACTTATCTTGCTCATCCAAATCATTTTTTTGTATAATTTCATCATCTGTATATTTTACATCTGCAATTACATTAGTATGCATTACTTAATTAAGTATAAATCAAATTAACATTTTATCCAAATGATGCAATGTAGAATGTCTGAATTAAAAGTTCCCAGTGGAGGCTTTTGAAAGACGGATTCTTTTTTTTTTTTTTTTCCTCTTCCCATTACTATATGTAACCCACATGGAAACTGAACTGCCATGGGCTACATCTGTGCAGGGTTCTAGGTTATCTCCATGAATAGACCTTGGTTGGAATATGAGTCTCTGGGAAGTTCCCTGTGTTTAAATTTTATTGTTCTGTTGCTCTCCTTGTGGAGAGCCTGTCCTCTCCAGCTCTTGCTATTTCCCACTTCTTACATAAAATTCCATTCACTCTGCCCGCCAGTTGGCCATCAGGCTCAGCATCTGCTTTGATAGTCTGCAGGGCAGAGGATTTCAGAGGCCCTCTGTGGCAGGTTCCTAGGTTGTTTCCTGTTTTCTTCTTCTGGCTTTCAGAGGCCCTCTGTAGCAGGTTCCAAGGTTGTTTCCTGTTTTCTTCTTCTTCTGATGTCCATCCTTTTGCCTTTCAGGATGGGGATTGAGCATTTTAGTTAGGGTCCTCATTTTGCTTAGTTTCTTTAGATGTACCAATTTTAGTGGGTTTATCCTATGTTGTATGTTTATATGAGTGAGTATATACCATGTGTGTCTTTCTGCTTCTGGGACAGCTCACTCAGGATAATCCTTTCCAGGTCTCACCATTTACCTGCAAATTTCATGATTTCCTCATTTTTCATTGCTGAGTAAATACTCCATTGTATAGATGTACCACAATTTCTGCATCCATTCTTCAGTTGAGGGACATCTGGGCTGTTTCCAGCTTCTGGCTATTACAAATAAAGCTGCTACAAACATGGTTGAGCAAATGTCCTTATTGTGTACTTGAGCCTCTTTTGGATATATGCCTAGGAGTGGTATAGATGGATCTTGAGGAAGCGCTATTCCTAGTTGTCTGAGAAAGCGCCAGATTGATTTCCAGAGTGGTTGTACAAGTTTACATTCCCACCAGCAGTGGAGAAGGGTTCCCCTTTCTCCACAACCTCTCCAGCATGTGTTGTCCCTTGAGTTTTTCATCTTGGCCATTCTGATGGGTGTAAGGTGAAATCTCAGGGTTGTTTTGATTTGCATTTCCCTAATGGCTAATGAGGTT
>NW_026596079.1:27361177-27386766 GCF_907164565.1 Psammomys obesus | reverse complement strand
ACACCCATCAGAATGGCCAAGATGAAAAACTCAAGGGACAACACATGCTGGAGAGGTTGTGGAGAAAGGGGAACCCTTCTCCACTGCTGGTGGGAATGTAAACTTGTACAACCACTCTGGAAATCAATCTGGCGCTTTCTCAGACAACTAGGAATAGCGCTTCCTCAAGATCCAGCCATACCACTCCTAGGCATATACCCAAAAGAGGCGCAAGTACACAAAAAGGACATTTGCTCAACCATGTTTGTAGCAGCTTTATTTGTAATAGCCAGAAGCTGGAAACAGCCCAGATGTCCCTCAACTGAAGAATGGATGCAGAAATTGTGGTACATCTATACAATGGAGTATTACTCAGCAATGAAAAATAAGGAAATCATGAAATTTGCAGGTAAATGGTGGGACCTGGAAAGGATCATACTGAGTGAGTTGTCCCAGAAGCAAAAAAGACACACATGGTATATACTCACTCATATAAACATACAATATAGAATAAACCCACTAAAATCTGTACATCTAAACAAACTAAGCAAAAGAGAGGACCCTAACTAAAATGTTCAATCCCCATCGTGAAAGGCAAAGAGGATGGACATCAGAAGAAAAAGAAAATAGGAAACAACCTTGGAACCTGCTACAAAGGGCCTCTGAAAGCCAGAAGAAAACAGGAAACAACCTTGAAACCTGCCACAGAGGGCCTCTGAAAGCTTCTGCAGTATAGACCGTCAAAGCAGATGCTGAGCCTGATGGCCAACTGATGGGCAGAGTGAATGGAATTATATGTAAGTAGTGGGAAATAGTAAGAGCTGGAGGGGATGGGAACTCCACAAGGAGAGCAACAGAACAAGATAATTTGAACACAGGGAACTTCCCAGACATCCATACTCCAACCAAGGACTATTTGTGGAGATGACCTGGAACCCCTGCACAGGTGTAGCCCATGGCAGTTCAGTGTCCAAGTGGGTTACATAGTAATGGGAAGAGGGACTGCCTCTGACATAATCTGATTGGCCTGCTCATTGATCACTTCCCCCTGAGGGGGGAGCAGCCTTACCAGGCCACAGTAGAGGACAATGCAGCCACTTTTGATGAGAACTGATAGACTAAGATCAGAAAGGAGAGGAGAACCTCCCCTATCAGTGGACTTGGGGAGTGGCATGCATGCAGAAAGGGGAGGGAGGGTGGGATCGGGAGGGGAAGAGGGAGGAGCTTATGGGGGGATACAAAATGAATAAAGTGTAATTAATAAAAAATTTAAAAAAAAGAAAAAAAAAAGAAAGACGAATTCTTGTTCCAAAGCATTTGGTGCTCTACAGAGGACCTCAGTTCTATTCCAAGCACCCATATAAAAACTCAGAGTGGCTGTAGCTCCAGTACAAAAGATACAAAGCTCTCTTTTTTCTTTTTTTGGCTTCCAGTACACATGAGATCAACATACCTACATATAAACAAACACATATCCATATTAAATATAAATTTAAAACTCTTTAATTAAAATTTTATTACTATAGTTTATTATGCCCAAACCTACATAAAGACATTTATAAACTCTAATTTTATAGCATCATTACAAATCTTTGTATAATAATTTAACCTAAAATCAGCAAGAAAATAATTTATCAATGCTCTTAGAATATTTGTGTGTATCCACATACATTATTTCCAGTAGGAAAATATTTCAGGTTTTTCTTTAATAAATTGGAAACTGAGATTAGAAACAGTCAAATCTGTTAAAAGGTTTTAATTTCAATATTTGTCAATTTAAAGTAGCAGCAATTTTTAGATCACTTTACTGAAACATAATTTGCATTCATAAAAATCACCTGTTTGGGGTTCACATGACATTTTCTTTAAAAATTTGCCCGATGAATAATGAAATCAGTAAGGAAAAAAATTTCTTAACTCATCTTTTGAAGATTTATACTTTTGAAATTGCTTTTTATGAGATTGTTTATCATGTCTCTTTAGTAATTATCTTCTCTTTATGATCTATATTCTGAAATGAATGTTATATATAAGTTTAAATGAACTGTTAAAGTTTTCTCTATTCATTGGAGTAAAATGTGAGACTGTAAAGTCAATATTTTACCTTTTATTTCCAGAATATCTCTTGAATTATATATAGTTGTTTCTTGAAATTTTTATTAAAATGCTAAGAATTTTATAAAACATATATATTTAATGAAAAGATTATAAAGATAAATTCTCAATTTTACCATAATTGTATTTATGGTGAAACCAGAAATTTATTTATAGACATAGAACATTTGATATTTTAAAGCATCATAGAATGATTATGGATTATATGTTCTACTGTAAGCTCATTTTTATTTCCACACATATTATTTCAAAGATATATATGAATAAAAATAAAAGCAAGTGTGTTTACTAATCTGAGTTAATGGCTATGTCTTGTTTCTTGCAATAATAATCATATATTTAAATGTGATAAAATTCCAACATATTTATAAATGATATAACCTATTCAGGGGAGAAAATTATCTTAAGAGTTTAATTCACATTTCAATCAACATGAATATCCTGCTTTGCTTCTATTTTTGCTGACACCTGTGACTGTTAGTAGGTATGACAGCAATTTAAATAACCAAGCAGTTACTGATAATTGTTTTTATTCTTTATTAACTACACTTTTTTTCACTTTGTATCCCCCCTGTGATTCCCTCCCACCTCCCATCCCAATCCCTTGCTCCACCCTCTGCATGCATGCCCCTCCCCAAATCCACTGATAAGGGAGGTCTTCTTTTCCTTCCTTCTGATCCTAGTCAATTAGGTCTCATCAGGAGTGGCTGAAGTGTCTTCTTCTGTGGCCTGGTAATGGTGCTTCCCCCTCGTGGTGGGGGAGGGAAATTAAAGAGCAGGCCAATCAGTTCATGTCAGAGACAGTCCCTATTCCTATTACAATGGAACCCACTTGGATACTGAACTGCCTTGGGCTACATCTGTGCAAGGGTCTTAGGTTATCTCCATGCATAGTCCTTGGTTGGAGTATCAGTCTCAGGAAAGACCCCTGTGCTCAGACTTTTTGGTTCTGTTGCTTTCCTTGTGGAGTTCCTGAGGTTGTGGAGAAAGGGGAACCCTCCTCCACTGCTGGTGGGAATGCAAACTTGTACAACCACTCTGAAAAGAATCTGGCGCTTTCTCAGACAACTAAGAATAGCGCTTCATCAAGAAGCGCTTCAACAAGCTATACCACTGCTAGTCATATACCCAAAAAAGTCTCAAGTACATAATAAGGACATTTGCTCAACCATGTTTGTAGCAGCCTTATTTAAAATAGCCAGAAGTTGGAAACACCTCCACCTCAGTGGAGGAATGAATGCACAAATTGTGGTATATCTACACAATGGAATATTACTCAGAAAAAAAAAAAAAGAAAATCATGAAATTTGCAGGTAAATGGTGGGATCTGGAAAAGATCATCCTGAGTGAGCTATCCCAGAAGCAGAAAGAGGCACATGGTATATACTCATTCATATAGATATGTAATATAAACCTACTAAAATCTGTACACCTAAAGAAACTAATCAAGAGGGAGGACTCTTGCTAAAATGCTCAATTCCTATCCAGAAAGGCAAAGAGGCTGGACATCAGAAGAAGGAGAAAAGAGGGAACAAGTCAGGAGCCTGACACAGGGGACCTCTGAAAGGCTCTGCCCTGCAGACTATCAATGTAGATGCTGAGACTTATGGGCAATCTTTGGGCAGAGTGCAAGGAATCTTATGAAAGATTACTTCTTAATTAAAAGACCAGAAATAATGGTGAAGGAAACATTTATCTTTGTAGATTTTACAGAGGGCAAAAGCAAAATCAACCTGAAATTAACCATCTGAATCTAATGGAAGATGGACACTGATCTTTATTCAATACCCCAATTCCATCTTTGCACAATGCTTCTCAATTTTTGTTGCTTCTCAGACAGCTTACATTCTGTGTGGTTTTCTACATTTCCATTATTTCTCTTTCTTGTAAGTCTTGCTCTTGTATATTTTATTATCTCCAGTTTGAGTCATCTTTCAAATTTATCGCAAGTATTTAGAGTATTTAAAAATTCTTAATAAAATATTTTTCACAATGGCATTCAGGATGCCATTCTGTCAATTTGGCATGGTTTAGAATGAGCAAGGACACACAACCTTAAGCAAGTAGGTAGGAGTGCTCTCCGAGAGGCTAAGTAGAGAAGAACCACCAGCCTGTTCATTGTGTTCTGGGCTGAATAAATGAGAGAAAGTCAGATGAGTATAAGCATTCATCTCTCTCTGCTCCTTGACAGGATAAAATGTGCCTAGATGACAAACAATCCCCATGTTGAGTCCTACAAGATGGGTTTTATCCATCATTCTCATACTGTGAACCAAAATACACTATTTTCTTCCATTAAATTCTTTTTAAGTATTTTGGAATGGCAATGAAAAATGTCTAATACTTCATCTTAATAGTTATTTGAAGATGTAGTATTCTTCTTTATATGACATTTATGGAATTGTATTACAGAATTGATCTCCTTGAGAACTAAGAATTATTTTTCTTCATTAATTCCAGGTATTTGTAGCTTTCTTTCGTATTTTAATTTTATATATTTTCATTAATAAATAATTTTGATAAATGAAAATGGAAAGATCTCTAGAACTATGAATACTCCTATCTGAAGAATTTAACTTTCGTGTAGTTTCTTTCTTTCCTTTTAAATATTTGAATCAGATAATGTCTGATTCTTTGACAAGTTTCCTAAGCCACTATAGGAAATCATTATTTTTGGAATCGAATCTCTCCTTACTGACTCTTAGCATTTAACATGAAGCAATAACATTCAACTGATGTCTACTAGCTTAAAGTTTTCCTTGTTTCAGCCAAAACGATTAAAATAAAAGTAAAATTATATCGTGTCACAACACTGACGTTTAATTTCTCATCCAGAATTACCTGTGAACTACCAATTCAGTGGTACTTTATCTCACTTGTAACAGAGTAACCAATCCCTGACAACCATTCCTGTGGCTAAGGTGTTCTATTCAAAGGAAATGTCAATTTTATTCCCTGAATAAGTAAATATTAATAAATATTAATAAATGTAATACATGCATTATATTATATAAATATTATAATAAATGTCAATAAATGTAATATATATCACACTGTGAATTCCAGAAGGAACTTGGTAGAGTGTCACCATATTTTATGCAAGACAAAATTTCTATTTTTAATTATAATTTACAGTTAAAATTAATGTCAGATTTATAAGATTTCTACATTATTTTTGAGTTATATTGTAGTTAAATATTTGGATATATCTCTAGGATTAACAAAAACATAGATAGATGCAGAAATGTCTGCATTTAATTAATAGTCAACATAAGATAATTACTGGGTCTTCTGCTCTGTTCTTAAAACAAGACAGTTGTCACAGCATGAATGACAACCAATCTGTTGTTACTGTTGATGGATATAAGGATGCAGGCTGTTGAGACTATACAATCATTCACTCAGTCTCCATGTCCCAAAGGTGAGACTGTTGTCACGAAAGTATGGATAAAGAGATATTACATACTCAGTATTGGGGGATATCAGTTGCTGCACAATTTTCATGTGCTTAAGCATTTAACGTGCAAAAGGTCCTCACTTTTAGCCACAATATCAGCAATCAAATTGAATATATGTATATATACAGAAAAAAATAAGAATATAGTAAAAACACTTTAAAGGTAATTACCCTTAGATTTTGGGGTGGCTCTGATTAAATCTTTAAGTTTGTTTTAACTTTTGTCTTTTCTGTTGTTAGTGGTGGTAATTACTTCTCTTGTTTCTGTTGCTGTTTATATAGACTTATAGTCTTAATCTGTGGCTCAGCATGGTCTTGAAATCATCTTGTAGCATGTTATGATCTAAAATTTCTTGTTATACCTTTGTTTCAGCTGCCATGGTACTGGAATAATAGACGTGCCATCGAACAAAGCATTTCTGTTTTCAGATAGAGTCTAAATACTTAACCACAGGCCGCCCTTGACCTTACAATCGACCTGCCACAGACTCCCAAGAACTGAGATAACAGGTATATGCCACAAACAGGAAAAAATAATGACTAATTTTATTGCCATAATACTACAACACATCGTGCAACAAAATGTTCTTTTATATCTCATATTCCCCAGGGTGCTCCTTATTGATATCTACTTATAAGTGAATATATACCATGTGCATCTTTCTCCTTCTGGGTTAACTCACTCAGGATGATATTTCTAGTTCCATCCATTTGCCTGCAAATTTCATGATTTCCTTGTTTATAATAGATGAGCAGTATTGCGTTGTGTAAATGTATCACAATTTCTCTATCTATTCTTTGGGTGAGAGATATCTAGGTTGTTCCCAGATTCTGGCTATTACGAATAAAGCTTCTATTGAGCAAATTGTTGTATGGTTGAATATCTTTCAGATATATGTGCAGGAGTGGTATAGCTGGGTCTTGAGGTAGCTGTATTCTCAATTTTCAAGAAAAAGCGCCAGATTGGTTTCCAAAGTGAGTGTACAAGTTTACATTCCCAGCAGCAATGGAGGATCCACATCCTTTCCAGCATGTGTCACAAGGTCAAACAGGATAGGCACAGGAAGAGAGGAAACAGGTAGAAGAGAGAGAGCAACAAGGTGGCCTACCACAGATGTCCTCTAAAAGACTCCACCCAGAGAGGGACTGAAGAAGATGCAGAGGCTCACAGCCCAACTTTCGGCAGAGTGCGGGGAGTCTTACGGAAGAAGGGGAAGATTAAATGGGACAGGAGCTCCACAAGAAGACCAACAAAGACAAAAAATCTTGGCCCAGGAGGGCCTGCAGGTACTGATGTATCAATCAAAACCATGCATGGAGAGGACTTGGAACCCATGCTGAGATGTAGCCTATGGGAAGCTCAGTCTCCATGGGGTTCCCCAGTAAAGAGAGCAAGGGCTGTCTCTGACAGGACCTACATTGCCTACTCTTTAATCACTTCTCCCTGGCATGGCAACCTAGCCAACCCACAGAAGAAGAGGATCCAGGCAGTCCTGATGAGACTTGATAGCCTTGGGAATAGGACTTTCACTAGTGGACTAGGGAAGAGGGATGGGGGAAAGAGAAGGGGAGGTTGGGACCATGAAAAGATGAGGGAGGTGGCTACTACTGGGATACTAAGTGAATAAATTGTAAATAATAATAATAATAATAATAATAATGACAATAATAATAGATAGTCACAATATTTCAGTTAAAAATTAAACTTAATATGCTTTGAACACTTTTTATTGTTTAATGCTAACTATATACCACTGTTACTGGAATAACTTCAGAGTTAGTCATCATATTATAGTAATTCAACTTAATTTTCATTATTGGATTATAAAAATTTTATCTAGTTATATTAGCTAATTTTAAATGTACTGAATGAAGCTTAATGATCAATAATTAGGTGATTAAATATTTTTTTAAGAAAAACATATGACTGTCATAGGAATTGAAAAACTTAGTGGCATTAGTCATTTTTGTTTGGGTAATAAACACTTTTTATATATGCTTTTTTCTGTTTTGCTCAGAATTAACTATATGGCACTTGAGCTCAAAAATATTGTATTTAATATACTTTAAAGGATATAACTTCTAAAGGATTATACATTCTTTATATTTGCTTAAAAATATTTTGTGCCAGAGTAGCTATGACTCAAACCACCCCTCCTAAAAGACAGAAAACTTTAAAATATAAAGTTAAATGATAAAATATATGCCAATACTGAGGAGAATAGGAGGTTTTACTTATAATTACACATGAAAACCTATGCCATTTGGTAAAATCCACTCTTTGGTTTCAAACTGAAACTCTATCACAGGCAGTAAATATGAAAGGAAACTTTCAGAATATTTTTTGCTGTATTGTCATATGTATCAGGTTTTACAAAAAAAATCTTTCTTTCACTAATTTGTATGCATCCTATGAATATAACTTTAGTTTTATAAATTCTATTACCATTTAGCATCACAGCTCAAACTCCTGATTTCATTGCTTTTTTCCTGAATTGGTTGACATTGTTCCAAACAATTTAGAGATAGAAAGTCTTTTAACCTTCATGGTAGTACTGATTTATTTTTACTATTCAAAGTTGTTTGTTGGGGATCCAAGATGTCAGCCCAGCCACTGGGGCTATCTGAGCAGCAACTTAGCAGTGTGAGCAGAGTGACCAGCAGGCCTTACTGAGGACACCAAAACGCCAATGTCTATGTTGCTCAGGTGAGAGGAGAATCCACAGGGATATGGGAAGGTCCATCTTCAGGCCAACCAGCAAAAAATCCCAGTCTCCTGCCTGGCACTGCCATAGCCCTAGGCCACCTGCCCAATCCCACCATCTGTGGATACCTTCCTGAGAAAGATATCTTGGGGCTCAGTCCTTGGCCATTCTCTCTCACTGGCCGTGGAGTGAGTACCTTCCTGGCCTGAAATGAGTCTCCATACCCACTAACACATTCCAGTGAACACTTCCTGGGTACCAGCTGCTCCTGGCTCCAAACCCAGGAGACCACTCTCATTATCCTGTGAACACCTCCCCGGTCACAGTGGCTAGTGGTACTCACTCTCAACATCCTGTGGAGGGGATTCCTTCTAGTACTGTGCGGGGAAGAACACTTCATTTTCATCAAAGGAAAAATCCAGCAGGAGAGCATCACAATTCTGAACATCTATGCCCCAAATACAAGGGATCCTGCATTTCTAAAAGATTATAAATCACACATTGATCACAAAACTATAAGAGTGGGAGACTTCAACACCCCACTCTCGCTAAGGGACACATCACTGAAACAGAAACTAAACAGAATATTCACTTACAGAGGTCTTAAATCAAAACGACCTAATAGCTGTCTATAGACCCTTTTACCCAAACAGAAAAGTGTATACCTTCTTCTCAGCACTTTAGGGAACATTATAAAAAACTGACCATATAATCAGGCACAAAGGAAGCCTCCACAGATACAAGAAGTTTGAAATAATCCCAGTATCATATCAGACCACTTTGGTAAAAAACTAGACTTCAACAATAAGAGAAATAACAAAGAGCCTACACACACATGGAAACTGAGCAAATCTCTACTCAGCAACAGCTGGGTCAAGGAAGAAATAAAGAAACAAATTTAAGACTTCCTAGAACTAAATAAAGAATGAAGGTTCAACTTTCTTTAACCTATGAGAGTCAATGAAACCAGTGTAAGGGGAAAGTTCATAACCCTAAATGCCTTCATAAAGAAATTGGAGACGCTCTGGGCAGGATATTAAGAGTTGGCCTTCAGTGAGTTCTGAACCAGCAGCCCTGTCATAGGCTGCCCACACCAAGGGGCTATTGAGGGAGGGAATGACTCTCCCTAAGCTTCCTCACAAAACCAGACACACTAAACCGCTTAGAAGAAAAAGTGGGGAATACCTTTCAATTCATTGACACAGGAGACAACTTCCTGAACAGAACACCAACAGCACAGGCTCTAAGAGCAACAATCAATAAATGGGACCTCATGAAACTGAAAAGCTTCTGTAAAGCAAAGGACACTGTCCTCAGAACAAAACGACAGCCTACAGGATCTTCACCAACCCTATATCTGACAGAGGGCTAATATCCAGTATATATAAAGAACTAAAGAAGTTAAACAGCAAAAAATCAAGTAATCCATTAAAAAATGGGATATAGAGAATTCTATGTAGAGAATGGCAGAGAAACACTTGAAGAAATGATCAACCTCATTAGCCATCAAGGAAATGCAAATCAAATCGACCCTAAGATTTCACCTTACACCCATTAGAATGGCTAAGATCAAAAACTCAAGAGACAACACATGCTGGAGAGGTTGTGGAGTAAGGGGAACCCTCCTCTTCTACTGGTGGGAATGTAAACTTGTACAACCACTCTGGAAAGCAATCTGGTGCTTTCTGAGACAACTAGGAATAGCGCTGCCTCAAGATCCAGCTATACCACTCCTAGGCATATATCCAAAAAATTATCAAGTACACAATAAGGACCTTTGCTCAACCATGTTTGTAGCAGCCTTATTCGTAATAGTCAGAAGCTGGAAACACCCAGATGCCCCTCAGTGGAGGAATGGATGCACAAATTGTGGTATATCTACACAATGGAATATTACTCAGCAATAAAAAAAAAAAAAGGAAATCATGAAATTTGCAGTTAAATGGTGGGATCTGGAAAAAAATCATCCTGAGTGAGCTATGCCAGAAGCAGAAAGATGCACATGGTATATAATCACTCATATAGGCATACAATATGGGATAAATCTACTAAAATCTATACACCTAAAGAAACTAATCAAGAGAGAGGACTCTTGCTAAATGCTCAATTCCTATCCAGAAAGGCAAAGATGCTGGACATCAGAAGAAGGAGAAAAGAGGGAATAAGTCAGGAGCCTGACACAGAGGACCTCTGAAAGGCTCTGCCCTGCAGACTATCAGTGTAGATGCTGAGACTTATGGGCAACCTCTGGGCAGGGTGTAGGGAATCTTATGAAAGAAGGGGGAAACTGTAAGATCTGGAGAGGACAGCAACTCCACAAGGAGAGCAACAGAACCCAAAAATCTGAGCACAGGGGTGTTTACTGAGACTGATACTCCAACCAAGGACTATGATGAGACCTAACTGACTAGGATCAGAAGGAAGGAAAAGAAGATGTCCCCTATCAGTGGACTTGGGGATGGGCATGCATGCAGAGGGTGGAGGAAGGGAGGGATTGGGATGAGAGGAAGGAGGGAACCATAGAGGGGATACAAAGTGAATGAAGTGTAATTAATAAAGAATTTAAAAAAAGACAGAATAACTAAAATCATCTTGTAAAATAAAAGAATTTCTGAAGTTATCCCAGTCCTTCATCTGAAGTTGCACTATAGAGCAACAGTAATAACAACTGGATGGTGCTGGCATAGAAAGAGACTGGATGATCAATGAAACTAATCAAAGACAGAGAAATAAACCCCACACCTGATTTTGACAAAGAAGACAAGAGCATACAATGGAAAAAGACAGCATCCTCAACAAAAGGTGCTTGTCTAATTGTATGTCTATGTGTAGAATAATGCAAATAGATCCATACTTACACACTGCACAAAAATAAAGTTCAAGTGAATCAAAGATGTTAACATAAAACCAGAAACACTAAACCTGTTAAAAGAAAAAGTGGAGAGACCCTTGAACTATTGGCACAGGAGGCCACTTCCTGATCAGAACACAAACAGCTCAGGCTCTAAGATCAACAATAAATACATGAGACTTCCTGAATCTGAAAAGCTTCTGTAAAGCAAAGGACAGGATATACAGAACAAAATGACAGGCTAAAAACTGGGAAAATGTCTTTAACAATCCTACATCTGAAAGAGGGCTAAGATGCAGAATATATAAAGAACTCAAAACTTTAAGCACCAACAAAGGAAATAACGCAATTAAAAAAGTGGGTACAGAGCTAAACAGAGAATTCTCAACTGAGGAATATGGAATGGCAGAGAATCACTTAAAGGAATGCACAATGCCCATAGTCATCTGGGAAATACATTACAAAAACCTATGATTCCACTTTGCATCCATCAGAATGGATAAAGTCTAAAACTCACATGACAAGAGATGCTAAAGAGGATGTGGAGAAGGGGGAACCTTTTTTTATTGCTGGTGGGAATATAAACTTGTACAACCACTTTGGAAATCCATCTGCACTTTCTCTGAAAATTCAGAATAGTGCTACCGCAAGATCCACTTATACCAATCCTGAGCATGTATCTTAAAAAAGCTCAACCATGCAACAAGGACATTTGTTCAACTATGTTCATAGCAGCTTTATTCATAATTGCCAGAATCTGAAAACAACCTAGATGTACCTCAATGAAAGTACAGAAAATGAAATTGTGGTACATTTACACAATGGAGTACTACTCAGCAATTATAAACAAGGAAATCGTGGACATCTCATGATTGGAATGAATGGAACTAGGAAAGATCATCCCGTGTGTGGTAACCCAGAAGGAGAAAGACACATATAGTATACACTCACTTAAAAGTGAATATTAACCATAGAGTACAGGATACACATAATAAAATCTATAGCCCTAAAGTAGATAAACAAGGAGGACCCTAGGGAAGAGGCTTAATCCTCATTCAGAAGTCCAAACAGGATAGACAGGAAACAGGACAGGAGCCTACCACAGATGGTCTCTGAAAGACACTTCCCTTCAGTGTATCGAAGCAGATGCTGAGACTCATAGCCAAACTTTGGGCAAAGTGCAGGCAATCTTATGGAAAAAGTAGGAGAAAGAAAGACCTGGTGTGGAATGGATGGGAGTTCCACAAAGAAACCAACATAGCCAAAATCTGGGTCCAGTGTGTCTTGCAGAGACTGATGAATCAAGCAAGGATCATACATGAAAAAGACCTAGACCATTGCTCAGATGTAGCCCATGGGCATCTCAGTCTCCCTGGGGGTACGTTAGTAAGGGGCGCAGGGGAAATCTCTGGCATGAACTGTGTTTCCTGCTGTTTGATCACCTCACGCCGAGGAGGCAGTCTTAATAGGCCACAGAGAAAGAGGATCCGGACAGTCCTGTTACCAGATAGGCTAGGGTCAGATAGTAGGTGAGGAAGACCTCCTCTATCCGTGGACTAGGGGAGACCCATAGGGTTTGAATAACGAAGGAGGGTGGGACTGGGAATAGATGAGGGAGGAGGCTATAGTGGGGATACAAAGTGAATAAATTGTAATACATAATAATAAGAATCTGTTTTAATGTGATGCATCCCCTAAAGTAGATAAGCTTTACCTCAGTTCAACACCTTACTAAGTGATACATCAAGTGTATACTCAAGAGAGATTTTTATAAAGCAGTATTTAAATAGATATTTGTGAAAAGTTATTTTTTTCAGTTGTTTAATGATTAATGATTGAGATAAAATAGAGTCTGTGAAATTTCTTAGTGAAACATTGATCATCCATGGATATATAATAAGATATGTTTGTAAGTATAAGATTACTGAGGAAGTATCTAATATTTTCCCTACTATGTATGAGCTGAAAATATAGACTCTGATGTAAAAACTGAGGGTATGTTTAAAATCATTCTTTATCTTAGAAAGAGTATTTGTTAGCTAGCTAGAAATAAAACTACATTACTGGGAGTGAGTAAAGAATATTCTAATATCCTTTCTGATTTGATATATTTCTAGATTGGCTTTTTGGTAGTAGATAGATGTAGATTGACATATAGATATTCTATTTCTGAACCTCTTTTAAAAACATCATATTTATACAGGATATATGTTATGCTATGATTGTTGTACAGCTGCCAAGTGTCAATCCTAGTGTTAATAAGAAAGGTCATAAGAACATAATGAGTCTTTAGAATAAAAGTCTAAGGTAAACTCATTGGGACTGAGAATCATTGGGAAAACTAAGAGAACAATTCCAAACACAACCAAAATATAAAACAGCATGGTAGAAGCAAAAAAGCAGGTATGCACATAGCAGGCTTGAGAGATAAGCATCCTGACATGCAAACAGGGAGACATAGTTCTGCTTCTAACTATATGACTCAAAGGAAGATATTTAAATTGTCATATTAGAGATGAAATGTGTACAGCTATTAATTTTTATAATGACTTTCCAGGGAGAGAACTACCTACTCTTGCCAGACCTACTGACAACTGGGAAAATTAAGCAACTGTATTCACCTATTAATTCTCAATTACTGTTTTCTAGCATATATTAATGAATGAACTAATCGTGTACATTATGATGTCCTAACCTGAGGATCCACATGAAACTGTTTCTGCTTCTGTAATTTTAAAAAGTTCTGCTTCTTCAACTGGCAAATGCTGTGAAAACCCTTTAAAATAGAACCATGTTTATATTTTCAAATCAGTAGACATTTTGTTTTGGTGGAAGTCATAGCAATCTTAGGTACCGTGCTGTGCCCATCTGCATCTCAGTATTCTGAAACAACCTTAAACCCACAACAAACTTCAGCACAAATATGTTATCACATTTATTTTAATATGACTGTACATATTTTTAAAATTTTTATATACCATATAAGTTAATATGAGGGCATTAATGCATATCACCTTTTAAGTTATAAAAACATAGTTACTCATTTAAATATAAAATTTAATATATATAAAATAAAATTACAGAAGACAACCTTTATATAGGCTTTTCACCATTCTTTATCTTCTTTTTTTTTACTATCAAAAAAGTTATTTTATTCTAATTTAATTTTGTCTAATTAACAGGAGGAAAAACTTCTTCAAGCATATTAAACACCTTACAAGCAATTTATCTCTTCAGCAACTACTCAATTTGGGCAGTGGACTTCAAACCAGCAACAGATTATATAAAAGTTTCAGATACATCTCTGTTTCAATGTTTTTTTTTTAATTCATAAATGGGCAGTTTTCTTCCTAGCAGGCATAGGTTTGGAGCAGCCAATTTGAAATATTATTTGTGGTTATCTTTTTTTAATAATTAAATTTATTTATTTTTATTAATTACAGTTTATTCACTTTGTATCCCTCCATAAGGCCCTCCCTCCTCCCCTCCTGGTCCCACCTTCTCTCCCCCTTCTTCACGCATGCCCCTCCCCAAGTCCACTGATAGGGGAGGTCATCCTCTCCTTCCTTCTGATCTCAGTCTATCAGATCACAGCAGGAATGGATGCATTGTCATCTTCTGTGGCCTGGTAAGGCTGCTCTCCCCTCAGGGGGAGGTGATCAAAGAGCAGGCCAATCAGATTATGTCAGAGGCAGTCCCTCTTCCCATTACTATGGAACCCACTTGGACCTAAGCTGCCATGGACTACATCTGTGCAGGGGTTCTAGGTTATCTCCATGCATGGTACTTGGTTGGAGTATGAGTCTGGGAAGACCCCTGTGTTCGAATTTTCTGGTTCTGTTGCCCTCCTTGTGGGGTTCCTGTCCTCTCCAAATACTATTTCCCAATTCTTGCATAAGATTCCCTGCATGTTGCCCAACAGTTGGCCGTAAGTCTCAGCATCTGTTTTGAAAATCTGCAGGGTAGAGCATTTCAAAGGCCCTCTTTGGCAGGTTACTAGGTTGTTTCCTATTTTCTTCTTCTTCTGATGTTCATCCTCTTTGCCTTTCAGGATGGGGATGGAGCATTTTAGTCAGGGTCCTCTCTCTTGATTAGTTTCTTTAGATGTACAGGTTTTAATAGGTTTATCCTATGTTATATGTCTATAAGAGTGAGTATATACCATGTGTGTCTTTCTGCTTCTAGGACAGCTCACTCAGGATGATCCTTTCCAGGTCCCACCATTTACCTGCAAATTTCATGATTTCCTTATTTTTCATTGCAGAGTAATACTCCATTGTGTAGATGTACCACAATTTCTACATCCATTCTTCAGTTGAGGGCCATCTGGGCTGTTTCCAGCTTCTGGCTATTACAAATAAAGCTGCTACAAACATGGTTGAGCAAATGTCTTTATTGTGTACTTGAGCCCCTTTTTGGATATATGCCTAGGAGTGGTATGGCTGGATCTTGAGGAAGCACTATTCCTAGTTGTCTGAGAAAGCATCAGATTGCTTTCCAGAGTGGTTGTAGGATTTTGCATTCCCACCAGGAGTGGAGGAGGGTTCCTCTTTCTCCACAACCTCTCCAGCATGTGTTGACACTTGAGTTTTTCATCTTGGCCATTCTGATGGATGTAAGGTGAAATCTCAGGGTCATTTTGATTTGCATTTCCCTGATGGCTAATGACATTGAGCATTTCTTTAAGTGTTTCTCTGCCATTCGATATTCCTCTACAGAGAGTTATCTGGTTAGCCCTGTTCCCTATTTTTTAATTGGATTACTTGGTTTGCTGCTTTTCAGCTTCTTTAGCTCTTTATATATACTGGATATTAGCCCTCTATCAGATAAAGGGTTGGTGAAGATTCTTTCCAATCTGTTTGCAATTGTTTTGTTTTGATGATGGTGTCATTTGCTTTACAGAAGCTTTTCAGTTTCATGAGGTCCCATTTATTGATTGTTGCTCTTAGAGCCTGTGCTGTTGGTGTTCTGTTCAGGAAGTTTTCTCCTGTGCCAATGAGTTCAAGGGTATTCCCCAATTTTTTTTCTAACTGATTTAACTGTCTGGTTTTATGTTGAGGTCTTTGATCCACTTGGACTTCAGTTTTTTGCAGGGTAAAAAGTATGGATCTATTTTCATTTTTCTACATGTAGACATCCAGTTAGACCAGCACCATTTGTTTAACATGCTATCTTTTCTCCATTGTATGGTTTTGGCATCTTTGTCAAACATCAAGTGTCCATAAGTATGTGGGTTTATTTCTGGGTCCTCTGTTCGGTTCCATTGATCCACCATTCTGTTTCTATGTCAGTACCATGCAGTTTTTATAACTGTTGCTCTATAATACAGCTTAAGATCAGGCATAGAGATACCTCCAGAAGATCTTTTATTGTAGAGGATTGTTTTAGCAATTCTGGGTGTCTTGTTATTCCATATGAAGTTGAGAATTTTTTCCAGGTCTATAAAGAATTGTGTTGGTAATTTGATGGGAATTTCATTGAATCTGTAGATTGCTTTTGGTAAGATGGCCACTTTTACTATGTTAATTCTGCCAAGCCATGAGCATGGGAGATCTTTCAATCTTCTCATATCTTCTTCTAATTCTTTCTTCAGAGACTTGAAATTTTTTTCATACAAGTCTTTGACTTGCTTGGTTAAGGTTACACTTAGGTACTTTATGACATTAGTGGCTATTGTGAAGGGTGTTGTTGCCCTAATTTCTTTCTCAGCCCTTTTGTCTTTTGTATACAGGAGTGCTACTGATTTTTTTGAGTTAATTTTGTATCTGGCCACTTTGCTGAAGGTATTTATCAGCTGTAGGAGTTCCCTGGTAGAGTTTTTGGGGTCGCTCACGTATAGTATCATATCATCTGTAAATAGTGATAATTTGACTTCTTCCTTTCCCATCTGTATCCCTTGATCTCCTTTAACTGTCTTATTGCTCTAGCAAGGACTTCCAGCACTATGTTGAAGAGATATGGAGAGAGTGGGCAGCCTTGTTTTGTCCCTGATTTCAGTGGGATTGCTTTAAATTTCTCTCCGTTCAGTTTGATGTTGGCTATAGGCTTGCTGTATATCGCCTTTACTATGTTTAGATATGTGCCTTGCATCCCTGATCTCTCCAATACTTTAAACAATAATGGATGTTGGATTTTGTCAAATGCTTTTTTAGCATCTAGGGAGATTATCATGTTGTTTGTTTTTTTTTTTTCAGTTTGTTAATACGGTGGATCACATTGATGGATTTCCATATATTAAACTACCCCTGCATGCCTGGGATGAAGCCTACTTGGTCATAGTGGATGATATCTATGATGTGTTCTTGTATTCGGTTTGCAGGTGTTTTGTTGAGTATTTTTGCATCAATGTTCATAAGGGAGATTGACCTGAAATTCTCTTTCTATGTTGGGTCTTTGTGAGGTTTAGGTACCAAGGTGATTTTGGCTTCATAGAATGAGTTAGGTAATGTTCCTTCCGTTTCTATTTTGTGGAATAGTTTGAAGAGAATTGGAGTTAGCTCTTCTTTGAAGGTCTGGTAGAATTCTGCACTGAATCAATCTGGTCCTAGGCTTTTTTTTTTTTTTTTTTGGATGGGAGAGTTTCGATGACCGCTTCTATTTTCTTGGGGGATATAGGACTATTTAATTGATTTACCTGGTCTTGATTCAGCTTTGGTAAGTAGAATTGATCAAGAAAATTGTCCATTTCATATAGATTTTCAAATTTTGTGGTATATAGACTTTTGAAGGAAGTCCTAATGATTGTTTGGATTTCTTCCGTGTCTGTAGTTATGTCCCCCTTTTCATTTCTGATTTTGTTGATTTGGATGGTGTCTCTCTGCCTTTTAGTTAACTTGGCCTCTACCCATTGGGCTATCTTAGGTGTTTGGGGTTAGTTTCTGGTGGTTCCTGGGGTTCTTGTGGTGGAGAGAATCCCCTTGGCAGGAAGATGGTTTTTCCTGAAGGAAGCCTTCTCAGCTTTTTGGGTATAGTCACTGGATGGCTTTTGTTTTTCAGGATTTGCCACTGCTCACCCCAGGGATAGAGACCTGAGTGGTAACTGTGGTCCTTGTCAGTCAAGAGGGTTCTCCTTTCACCTGGAGAAGTCCTGAAGACAGCTGCCCTGCTTCTGTGTTTCTTGCTGTAGATTTAGTGATCTGCTGCTGTAACCTGTGTTTTTTTGTAGTTTGGTCAGTTTTGTTAGGCATAACTGGTTGCCCCTTGGAGCAGTATATGAGCGTTGATCTTGGGGATTCCTGGCTTTTGTAGGTTTGAGGTTGGGGCTCTATGTCCCAGTACCCAAGTGGTAATTTGTGGCAGGTGGGTACCGCTCTCCTAGTAACAGCAGTCTATCTGGTACACAGCAGGTCCCTGGTTTGGGCTGGTCTGCTGGACCTATTCCAGGGATATACTGGGTGGCCTAAGTCTGTCCCCTATGCTTTGTTCCCTGTGAGGATTTCTCCCGACAGTGACTCCCAGTTTCTGTTGCCCTGGGGCACACAGCTGGAGAACTGTCACACAGCAGCTGTCTGTGCCTGTGGCTGGAGCCCAGTTTTGTGATGGTGGCAAGTACCCGCCAGTCTGTGAGACTTTCTCCAGGGAAAGACTGGGTGACCCAAGTCAGTTCCGTTTCCTTCCTTCCCTGTGGATTGCTTTCCAGACAGGGACTCCCAATCTCTTTTTTGCCCTGGGGCACACAGCTCAGTCTGTGCCAGATAGCTGGCGTGCAGCGACTGTCTGGGTCTGTGGCTGGAGCTCAGTTCAGTGATGGCGGCTCGTACCCTCTGGTCTGTGAGACTTTTTCCAGGGAAAGACTGGGTGATCCAAGTCAGTATTGTTTCCTTCCTTCCCTGTGGAGTTCTCTTGCAACAGGGACTCCCAGTCTCTGGTGTTTTTTTTTTTTTTTTTTTTTTTTTGGTGCCCACTGATCAGCCTGGGAAGGTAATCAGGACATGCAGGTGTGTGGCTCTGGTCTGGGGACCTAGTGCCTATGGGACCCTGGATCTCTTCCGGGTTCTGGCTGGGTGACTTGAGCATCAACCCGACTGATTCCCATGCGTGGGAGTCTCCTTTCACCTGGGAAACAGGATCGCTGTTGTTTTAAGGCCCAAAGTTCAGCCTCTTGGTCGCTGTATGGGAAATGTTGTCCTGCTCCTCAGATGCAGTGTTCCCCTGGCGCCGCCATCTTGTCGTTCCCCATTCCTTTTTCTTATCGATGATGTAAAAATTAAATTTTAGAAAAATATTTTAGCGTATGAAGATATTACGAATGGGAGATGTTTAAAAACTTCAAGTTGTCCTTGTATACAATTATTATTTCTAATTGTGTAGGTCCCAAGTTATCTTTATACTCTTATTTATAATGAAAAATTACAGTAATGCTTTTAAACCATATTTCAGACTTGAAAAAGTTACAAATTTCTGAGCCTTTGTGGAACAGTAAACTTTTTTTAGCTCTTTTTATAATAAAAGTTAGTGAAAGTTATTGTGCTGGAGAGTAGTCTCTATAAAGATAGCAATAACATCAATCTCAATGTAACTTTATTCTTGGTCAGTGCAAGGATTAATGTGCAGAACACACAGACATCCAAACATGCTAAAGATTCCCACATGATGAAAATGGGATATGGGCAGTAGGAAGTAAGACTCAAACTGATATTTGAAGTAACAATAAAAATTAGTTATGAAAGCAGAGGACACTACTGGAAATTATTAGATTCTAGTGACAATGACTGGATATTTTTAATGTATATACACAAATGTACTATAAATACATATATATATAATATGCATAACATATATATTATACACAAATGAACACAGATTAAAATAATACATGTGCACAAAAAACTACACAATACATCATTCCACACATTTTTCTAGATGAATTAAATATTCAAGGTGCATATGAGAGTTCTTGGTTGCAACGTAGAAATTGTTCAGTGCAGACAGAGAGATAATTCAGCACTCCCAGCCCAGTGCTGGTGACCTGGGAAGACATTTGTTTACAGTCTTTAGAAAGCTGAAATATTGTGAGTCAGCTGTTAGTGGAGGGTGGCAACAGAACTGAGTGGAGGGTGGCAACAGAACTGACACATACTCACTCAATGACAGGTAAGGCAGGGAGGGAGGGGAGAGGATTTTACTTTGACATCCTGGCAGTTAATCTTGCTTGTAAACTTGACAGGATAATTGAGTCAACTAAAGATATGTGCTTCTGGTTTACATTGAGGGGACTTTTCCAGGAAGAATTAAACGAAGTGAAAAGACTCTCCCAAGAGGTGGGTGATACTTTCAAATGGGCACCTAGTTGTTGAGATCTGAGGAAAAAGAAGCTATGTTGCTTGCTTGTCTATTGTTACTTCTTCATAGACCACTGTTTCTTCAGCAGTTCAACTGGAGCTGAGACCAGTGTTCTCAGGAATCTTCCACTCTTGTATCTAAACACTGAGAGTGTTGAAATATCTAGCTTTGTTCTTTAACATTGATTCTAATTATGTGTATATGTGTGTACATGAACCCAGGGTTTACCAATGGTAAACTACTGTAATAGGTTAATAATATATACACATATAATCTGATTTGTTTTTCTAGAAATCAGCTTGATACAGACTTTTTTTATACCTGTATACTCATGGAAATAGTCTTTCCTCACTCAGTTAATACTTTCCAAGACACACATTAGAAAATAAAATGTAAGTCCCATTGACAATTAACAATCATACTTGATAATGTAAGGAAGATGAGTGTGTGTTCATTTGTGTTATGCTTTCTGAAGGGTCTTCATACCATAGTTTTGTAACTACTAAAACAATTTAACAGTTGGAAGGTATTTGATAACACTGTGAAACCTGAGAATATGTTGTTTTGGAAAAACCTGTTTCCAGTTGTGGTGTGTCTCAACTCTAGCACACATATTTAACCCAAGAGCTTTCTGCTTATTTTAAAAAGAACTAAATAAAAGTTAACTCTAGGTTATGAGGAAGAGCAAGCAACCCATTGAAGGGGAGCGAACAAAGGGAAAAACTTAGAGACTTCTTAATTCAGGAGAACAGGTAGAGAGATATACAGAAAGTATATGGGAGGGACATTGTGTTTGACAGATTTTTGAGACTGAATGGATAAAGAGCATTTTCTCCTTCTCATTGGCTGAGAAGAAAGGTCACAAAGGTGCTTTCTCTACAGCACTGAGCTAGCAGGCTTTCACTTCAGCATCTAGCTCCAGAGTCTTTATTAGTAAAATCGAATAATTGAGATTTTGTTAAAAAACAAAAGAAGAATTTTAATTCAGAACATGGCTGCTCTGGCAAAAGAGCATATCCAAACACTGTGTGATCTGGCTGGAATCTGGACATACCTTTAATATCAGGAGACAGAGGCAAGCAAATCTCTGAGTTCAAAGCCAGCATGATACAGAGCAAATTCCAAGTAAGAAAGAAAGAAAGAAAGAAAGAAAGAAAGAAAGGAAGGAAGGAAGGAAGGAAGGAAGGAAGGAAGGAAGGAAGGAAGAAAAAAGAAAGAAAGAAGGAAAGAAAGAAAGACAAGGCTTAGATTCAGGTGTGGTGGTACGGGCCTTTAATCTCAGAACTCAGGAGATAGAGGGCAGGAGATATCTGAGTTATAGTTAGTTCTGTCAAGTTTGGTTGAACCAGTGAGTTGAGAGGCAGTGCAAAGGAACTATCTTTGTTGCAATTCAGTTTGTGGAATTCAAAGGCAGTTTTTACCTAGAAAGTTTCACAGAGAGTTTGAGGAGAGAACAAGTTAGACACAGGTAAACACAAAATGAGCCTGAGATTGAGAAAGAGTCAGAAGATTAGAACAGATTGCCAGAGATAGTTAGAAGACATGTAGAGAAATTCAGTCAGAACCTGAGAGAAGCCAGTTTGACTCAGTCAGCTAGGAGAGGAGTTAGAGCCAGAAGAGCTGAGATGAACCAGCAGAGCAGAGTTCAGAAAAATAAAATAAAATAAAAAAACAAAAATAAAAATAAAAACTAGAAAGAGTGAGTTTATTAGTACTAAGTCTCAGAGGATAAAGATATTCTAGGCCTAGATTAGATTGTATGAAGGCTAGGAGTTTCAAGGACTAGGCCTAACTAGCAGACAGAGGCAATAAGCCTTGAGATGAAAATTATATCAGAAAAATAAAAGTTACTTACATAACTTAAATTGAATTTGTTTTAATTTTGTTCTGCTAAATAAAAGAAAGTCTCGGTCTGCAAATGCAGTTTAGCTTTTATTTGGTAGAGAGCTTGCTTATCATAAATGAAACTGTGGATTCAATCCTCAATATCACATACATTGGGTGTGGTGGTGCATGCCTGTAGTCCTAGCCCTTGGTAGGTGAAAGTAGATCGATCAGTATTCCATTGCCAGTTGGCTTCCTAGTAAGTCTGAGCCTGTTCTTGTTTAATGAGATTTTCTCAACAACAGAAACTGATGATTGTATTCATGAAAGGATTATAGAGTTGAATGTAGTTTTAAAAGTTGAGCTTATATTATGGAATTTAAGATATTTATTTCTGAAGCTTTTCTGCCTTGACAACATAGTATATTCTCTTCCCTCATTCTTATGTGCTTATTCCTACCACATCTTCCTTTTTTTTTCCTCCAAAGGACACGTCTGGGTGTGATTTGTGGCCCCTATTCATCTATATTTGTATCTCATAATATTTATTTCCAAAAGTCATTTCAACTTTTATATATTTTATATATTCTTTTCTGACATGTATTAAAAATTTTGCTTTTATTTTTTATTATTGTATTTTGCATTTCATATAACACAAATTTGACCATATATTTTGTTAAACATTATGCACCATTGACATATTTTGAAATAGCACTTTCTACAAAGTATAGCACTAATTATTTAATGGTGGAATCCAAACTCTTTTTAGCATGAGTGCTTAAATCAGAAGACTTACATCTTCTGCCTCCATATAGTTTTTGACTATTTTATTATTTGAAAATGAAATTAAACTCAGATTTAGTGAATAAAATTATTTATAGAAAGTCATGTTTGTATTAAACTTTGAATTTTGCCATAAAGTTATTCTACTAGTTCAAAAAGTTCATCAGTCCAAAATCAGAATATCTCTGAAATGTGGAATGGTTCCCATCTTCACATCTGAAATAGCTAACACTTCTTCAAAGCCAGCTCATTGGCCTCTTGCCAATGTACGTACAAGTTTTGCAGCAGTAGAAGTCTAAAAATAGAATTCCAGTAATATTTTTAGTTGCACAAAAATTCACACTTTTTAAAATCTTAAAATTTCTAAATTTTGAATATTTGACTTTGCACTAAAGCTCTGAGATAATTTAATATACATATAACATTGACAAGTTGATAAAATATCTCTAATTGTCCCCTGGCATGCCAATAAAGCAGCTTATAGCCAATCACTGAGAAGGGGAGAAAACAGGACTGGACTTCCTGCCAGCCAGGGGAGAAAGAGTTCTAGGAGGAAATAGGGAATTCAGCCAGAAGGTTCAGCTAGCAGATTCAGCCACTGGAAATGTCCAGGAGACACCAGGAAAGAGAGCTCACCAAGAAAGCTACAAAATGGAAGTATCCTGGGATGTACGGTGGGAGGAATCCAAATTAACTTAGAGGGTTAATAATAATTGCTCAGTTGTTGTGCTGTGAAGTTTATTATTAAACAAATATAATATAATGTCAATTATTTGTATGATAGCCAGGTAAAGACAGAAACTAAGAGAAACAAACAAAATTTGGAAAAATAGCCCTAACATAAGAAATATTAAATTACCTTTGATATAAGGAAGCTGCATTTCTAAAGTAGTGAATAAAGGATGCTTGGCGTTATAATTTTTATCTCTGATAAACACTTAAGGAAGCAATATAAATTAAGAAAAAATATCTAACCTTAATAATTATAGAACATTTTATCAGGATACAGACTTTGTCATATAAGAAAATTTCCCATCCTCTGGCAACGGGCAAAGAGACACCTTGTTGGTGGTGTTGTCAGTTAGGAACTGAGCAGATGGCAGTCCGTTTTTCATCCTAATTTGATGTCTGGCCAAAGCTGTTTTATGCTTAGGACTCAAATTAAATCAAATCAAATCCAGGCAGCACAGCTTGGGAGGAGAAAGACAGACTAAGACCTGCATTCATGCCACCAGGTGCAGTTGCTTAAAGACACCCACAGACCTGCTCTCCCCTACAAGGTAAGGGTGGGAAATAGACATGCAGAGTCCCGCCTACCAGCATGCAGTTCAGCATGGGAGGAGGAAGACTAACAGATACATGCTGACTGCCGTGCCACCCACAGAACTGCCCTCAGGCACAGGGCACAGGGCACAGGCAGGCCACTACAACCTGCAGCACGGAAAAGGATAGAGAGTGTCACCTTGCGGGGCCCTCAGCCACTTGGCCAGCCTACAGCAGAAGCCACCACAATGTGTGAGTATCTGGTGGGAAGATGGAGAAAAAAAGAGAAGTGGAGCTCCTTGAGCAAAATAAAGAGAGATGGAACTGGAGGGTGGAGAAGCCTGAGTAAGTAGACAGTCCTACCACCTGGGGCCATGGTGAGGTCCCAGCCCCAGATGCCACCGAGGGACATGTATGGATCTCTGGCTACGCAGCCACAGAGGTTGGTATTGATGTTCCTGGTTCATACTGCCACTAGAGAACATGGCGATTTCCCTGGTTGGGGAAGCCACTGAGGACTACTTGGATCCAGGGGCTATACACAAAAGACACCGCCCCTCACTGGCTGCAGCTCTCTGAGGAGATGACCCCATTTCTCACTGGTGGCTGTACTAGGGAGAACAGCAATGCTCACACCTAGGCAGCAGAGTAGAGCTGGCCCTGGAGGCAGGGAGGTGGGTGAGTTGAGTGAAGAGGTGATGTCCCACCTCTGCCCCTTGCCACATCCAGCAGTTGGGAAAACTTCCCACTGGATCATGAGCACAGGAGAACTAGTCCTGCCCGTTACCAGCTGCAGCACCCTGGAAAACAGGCCCTGCGCCTCACCTAAACAGCACAGCAGAGCTGAACTGCAGGTAGAGCCACAGGTGAGCTGGCCCAAGGGAGAAAGCAGAGGAGTTCTATGCCTGCCACTCCTCTGCTGTGAGGTGGTATCAGTGCAGGATAATGCCATCCTGCCCTCACTCCTCACCACCTGTGGCAGTAGGAACAGTTGGCACTGGGGTCATGAAAGCAGGTAGAGTGGTTCTATTTCTTATCAAAGGCAGCACTCAGGAGAACAGGCCCTGCAGTTCATCTGGGCAGCATAGTACAGCTAACCCTGGTGCAGGGAGTGCAGGTGAGCTGGCCCCAAGGGCAAAAGTGCTCCAGAGCTGTCATAGCCCATCAGAGGTTGAATCAAGGGTCCTGCACATTGACTAGGTAGTACACAGGAGCTGGCTCTGAAGGTGTGAGTGCTGGTTAGCCAGGCATGGCCCCAAGAGCATGAGAGTTGCCCATATTCTTTTTTTTTTTTTCTTTTTAGTTACATTTTGTTAACTCTGTGTCCCAG
>NW_026596079.1:27300848-27351177 GCF_907164565.1 Psammomys obesus | reverse complement strand
CTGGGACACAGAGTTAACAAAATGTAACTAAAAAGAAAAAAAAAAAAGAATATAATGCTGAGACTCTCAAGCAAACTTTGGGAAGAGTGCAGGGAATCCTGTGAAAGAAGTGGGGGAGGGACATAGTGGGACCTGGAGAAGACAGGAGCTTGTAAGGCTACAGAGGAAGACTATGCAGCCAATCCTGATGAGACCTGATAGGCTAGGGTCAGAGGGAAGGGAAGGAGAACATCCCCTATGAGTGGACCTGGAGAGGGGCATGGGAAGAGATAAGGAAGGAAGAGTGGGATTGGGAGAGAATGAGAAAGGGGGCTACATCTGGGATACAAAGTAAGTAAACTGTAATTATTATAAAAAATAAGAAATTACTTTAAAAAGAACATAATTTATTTAACAGCTATAAATGAAGCTAAGCTTTTCATAGTGCAGCTGAATAGTAGTGATGCTCAGTTTCTCAAGTAAAGTTTTAAAGCTATTTGCCTTGTAGCTAGGAAGGAAGTCTTGTGAACAGAAAAGTCTTCTTCCCTATTCATACTAACATTGATCATATGGCCTGTCATTATTATATATCATTTAGTATTTTATAGTTAAATATAGACTAGTTTCTACATCTTACATCATTGATAACTCTCATCACATATTACATTTTCTGCTTTTTGACTAGCCAACCTATTCTGATTACAAGTTAACTAATACTTTTTCTTATTACTGTGTTAATAGATGGTCATTTACAAATCTGAAGAAGTATCATTGCGCTTGATTCTGAAATGCAAGCAAAACAAAACAAAACCAAACAACAACAACCAAAAACAAAATAAAACCCCCAAAACACACTTTGTCCTTTGTTCCAAATGTTCAGTTACATCGTGCGGTACTGGAGCACATGTGTATTTGTTGTTAATTTGTGCCAATATCATGATATCCTTTAAAGTGTTCACGAGTCTTGTTATTTAGGCCTTGATCCAGGAGATGAAAATGGTAAACAGTCAGCACTTTGTTGGGGAGTGTTGCTGACTATGTCTTTGGCTCCATTTGTGTGATACTTTCTGTGGCCTGTCAGTGCTTTCATCCAAATGATGACAAATCCTCAGTTCAAAATTTTATGTTCTTGTTCTCTTTTTCAGTAAGAAAGTGAACATCAGTAAGAAGTGAACAGCAATCAAATTTTAACTTTTAAAATATATAATAATCCGCTCGTCTCTCAAGGTCCATATAACATCAACTGGAAAAACAAACCAGATGTGTTTGAAAACGTAAATCAATATAACATATGCAGAAATTGAAAGCAACATCGTGATAACTCATCAAGGAAAATGGAAAGGAGAAAAGTTCACTTTAATTCCACTGGGTAACATAAAAATACATTTTTGCTATGAGATTATTTGCAAGTTATATTTAAAGATACAATCTCAGTGAATATTTATGTACTGTGAACATGGCTTCTCTTTTAGTAGTCAGAAATTTGTGCTCAGCTGTCACTCACAGAGGCTACTTCAAGACTTACGGGTTGGAAAAAGTCATTGAAAGTTTTAGCATCTTTGTTCAAGGGCATTATTTTAATATACTAAAGAACACCCTGAAAAAATATAATAATTTTTTTATATCCCTGTTTCAGAAAAATGCAGCAATATATAATTCAAGAAACTTGAATTTCTATTTTTGGAAGCAGGTGGTGTGAAGATTGAACATAAATAATATTTTATTATATAAAGTATTTATCTACCAGTATACAAGCCTCATATTTTTATCTACCAAAAAAGACATTTAGAATTGCAAAAATAAATTTTAACACATTGCATTTGTCACTTGAAGTTTTGATTGCTATGTTACATAAAGGTTCATGAATACTACAAAGGCCTTTTATATATATTTCTTAGCTACCTAACATTCAAATCCACATTGTCAGCATTTAAGTCAGTGAGGAACATAACGTTGAACCTACCATTATGAATCATTATTAACCAAAAAGTTTACAATTCTCTTGTATTTTTACTCATTTTTACTTTGTATCCAAGGACTCCAGCTAAGACACAACACTGTCATGGCTTTGTGTCTTTATAGGCTTAATTGTTGTATATTTGTAATGTCCCTGTTTTGTATTTTGTCATGCACATACTGAACATAAGTACTGTGTTTGGAAAACTTCAAAGGTAAATTACCATATATATAATACAGTTTCTGTCATATACTAATAACACTGTTACTAATGATTGCCTTTGACCATGATTATCTGGTCTAGACAGTGCCTTTCTGGTTGTTTCACTGTGAAGCATTCTTTTCTTGATTTTTCATACCAACCTTTGTAATGCAATTTTTATGTGCAACATATAAGAGTCAGAAAAATAAGCCTCAAACTTGAAATACTTTTAGGAGTAACTGGTATGAGAGATTTATTTTACAAGCATCTTTGATAATTTGTTTCAAACTCATGGAGAGCAATTGAAGGGTTTGGACTATGATCTGATAGTATGACTGGTTGGTACTGAACTTGTGAACTTTGTTATCATAGAATAGAATAGAGATCACAAATCCACTTAGCAATCTCTAACTCCCCCTCCCCTTTTTAAGTGTCACATTGATACTTTATAAAATTGCTACTTTAGCCACCTTTGCTCTGGTGGTTAAATAGATAAGAACACAAAGAACAATGAAAATTTTTCCTATATCTTATTCTGAACAAAAATTCCAGATGGACCAAAGGCTTTATCATAAGAGATCTGAAACTGATAGAGAAACTCTATCAACTCTGAAATTGATGGAAGAAGTCACAGAAAAAGTAGTCCAAGACAGAGACATAGGCAAGGACTTTCTAAAATGACCAACTATAATAGAATTCTCTAGAGGAACAAAATTATAGAATGAATATACATCAAACACACACACACACACACAATTTATTAGAATGGCTTACAGTCTGTGATCCACACAGTCCAACAATGGCTGGCTACTGTGGGAAGATCAAAGAATACATTAACTATTCAGTTAGTCTGAAAGGATGGAAGTCTTAGCTGGTCTTCAGTATAGGGCAGAATTCCAAAGAAGCAGGCTCCAATGTCAGTGAAGTAATGAACCGTTGTTGAATATTTATTAAATTCTTTGGGCTTTTTTATGAACTGGCTGGTTACCCAATAATTGAGACACAGACCTATTAATTTATTTTAACAGCCTTAAGCACAATGGCTGGGCAAGTACCATTTAAACTAATTTTCTAAGCTAGTCTGGCTACCTACCAGCCATGTTTCTAAGTTACCGACTGATATGTGGTCCTGACTACGTCTTCAGGCCACGTTCTTCTCTCCATCTTTTTCCTTTTCCTCCTTCTCTCCTCCTGGCCTCATGGCTCCTACCTGAGACCCCAACCTTAGGAAATAAAGCTCCACCCACTTTTCTTCTGCTCAACTATAGGCTGCTAAGCTTCTTTTATGTAACCAATCAGAGAATATTGGGAAGCAAGGTTTCTACAACATTATGTGGTATATGTAAGAAGGTATGCCTTAGGATTGCAATCAGATATTGGGGCCCAGATTTTATCATTTGTATATATAGCACCAGACCAACCTCCAATAATGGAATTGCCAGTGATAGTGAGAACAAGCAGGCAAAGAACAGTTTCCTTCTCTCATCTCCTGTATAAAATTTAACAGAAGAAAATTAAAGATAGATCTTCCTAATTCAGAATATTTGGATTAAAAGTAACGCTTCCCACTTGAAATGATTTAATTAAGGAAAAAAATATCCTTTAGAGGGGTACAGAGCCATTTGGCTTTTAGATGTAGTAAAGTTTACAACCAAAAATATCCATCACACCCTGATAGCAACAGAAATAACAACAGTGACAGAAGGTGCTATGCAAGCTACTGGCAGAGGAAATACATTAATGTTAGGAGGCTCATTTCCAACCCTGCATTCTCCAAAACCAACTGGCAAGGCAGTGTGTGCCCATTGATGCAATAGCAGCGTGAACATTATTGGATATCTGAGTTGGGGTTGGATTGGAGAGCTGTTCTACAAGAAAGAACTCATGCCTGGAACGTTAAACCTGAGCAGACAACTATGGTTTGTGAGGTCATAGGCTTTAGGGAGGTACCTAATACTGTTGTTTCTCTAAGTGGTATGTTATCAAACTGTCTTACAAATAGTTGTGCTTATATCCATAAAGTAGTGTTGCTCTCTGTCTTGGCCAAAGAAGATTCTTTGTGGAGTGGCCACCAGATAACACAGATAGTCATAAATTGTGAAAGTGTCGGCTACACAAGCACAAGCAGAGCATCCAATTTCAATGTCACCACCCATCTCCCAATATTCAAAAAATAGGGAAAAAGAAACAGAAAATGGGGAGGAGTGCTGGTAATCTCTGTCTTCTGGAAGCTTCATGGCCATTGCTTTCGTGACTTCACAGTACCTGCAGTTACTGGTTTATGATCAGGTAAAACTACAATTGACAATATTAACTAAACTCAGAGTGTTATTAATAAAAAAAGGAGAGTACATAAAGGGGAGACTGAAATAAACTGGGGGTTCTTGGAAGAGAATGGGGAGGAGAATGTGGGGGTTTCTGGAAAGAATAGAAAGGGAAGATAGTGGGTGAATCTGCTCAATATGAATTGTTGATTTGTATTAAATTGTCAAAGAATAAATAAAAGTTACTTTAAAAACAATCTGATTGTAATTTTTTTACTAACTCCTATGTACCTGTGACATATTCCTGTCTTTGAACATGAAACCCTTTTCTTTGAATATTTTCTTATTATTTGCAACTGTGAGGTTCTTTGGGTACATTGTTTTCTTTTCTGGCTCATCCTTTAATTGTAAATTACTCTATAATATCCTTGCATCTACTATGTGCAAAGGATATCAAAAATGAAGGTCTATAAAGAAGGTGTTTATGACAGTGGGAGTGAATGCTTCTAACAATTTTCAACTGAAAATGCAAGGAAATATACATGTGAAATGTAACCAATAAGGAAGCACATAGTCTATCATATATCTAAATCTACATGAAATGAAGCATCAGTTGGTAGCATTTTTAAAATTTATATTCATTAACACAAGAATCAATCCCGTGTTCTCGCATTGCTGATTTATAGTCTATGGTGATTGTTTGAATAACAATGGCCTCCATAGACTCATATATTCAAACACTTGGTTTCCAGTTGTTGGGATTGTTTGGGAAAAATTAAAAAGTGTGGCAATGTTGCAGAAAGCATGTTACTGAGAAAGGCTTTAAGGTTTGAGACTCACACCTTTTCCAATGTGTTTCTCTTTTGGCTTTATAGTTCTATGTCAAGATGTGCGCTCTCATGTAATGTTCCCTGCTGCAATGCTTCCCTCCATGATAGTCATAGACTTTAATGCTCTGAAATTATGAGCCCCAAATTAAAAACTTTCTTTTGAGATTATCCATGGTCATGATGTTTTATCATAGCACTAGGAAAGTAACTAAAACAGAAGTTGGTACCTGGAAGGTCTTTCTGTGACAGGCCTGACATGTCTATTTTTGGAGTAGCATGGAAGACATTGGGGTTTGGACAAATAAATTTCTTAAACACTGTAGGAGAGACCGTAACAGACCATCTCATTGTAAAGTTGGTAGAGCAATATTATGGACTATCAAGGCCCACCTAAAGAGGATTCAGAGGGGAAACAAATATGGATGCTTTCTGCCCTTCTCATAGGAAAATCTGCCTGAGGCTAAAGTGAAAGGTATTAGACTAATTTCCTTTACAGTGGAGATTTTATGACAACATGACACAACTTTGTATGTGTTTATTAATAGTCACTCAAATGCAGATTTACAAGGAAAAACTGAAAGCAAATGAGGCAAAAAGAAGTGCAAAATGTACAATATGAAGAGAAAAACAGCACCAGAAAATTTAATGTTGGAGCTAAGTATAGTGCTTAAAGAGATGTTCTAATTTTAAAAAGTTCTGTTCTAAAATGAAATAAAAGAAGGCATGCCCTCAGGGCAAGACTCCACCCTGCTAAGCTTCCAACTTGTTAAAAGTAAATGTCTGTGGAATTTTATGCTCCTATCAAGTAACAGCAATGGAAATTTATACAAATGTGATTGAGGGCGGTCTCCATCTCAAGCTGGCAGTCAGACTTGGCAGTGTCATCTATGTGGGTTAGAGCCATTAAGCATGCTGTGGAATCTTCTTCCAAGGCTAAAAAGATCAGCTGAGGCCAGGTATATGGAGGAGAAATTCCTGCATGACAACACTGAGAAAACATCCTGAAAACCTGTGTGCATGGAGCCTGCATTTCCTTTGGAGACCCCAAGATATTCAACACGCCTGAGCCATGAAAACTCACTCCTCATAAGGGAGCTGTAGGCAGGGAAAAGAAAGAGCCATAGCCTAATAGGGCAGACAGTAGGGAAGGAGGGCTTCCCCTATTAGTGGATGAGGGAAGAGGGATAAGAGGAGGCAGAGGGAGGGAAAGGGTGGGACCAGGAGGAGATGAGGGAGGGGACTGTACCTGGGATACAAAGTGAATAAATTGTAAATAAAAATAATAATAAAAATAGAAGAACCAGCCCAACAGAGATAAGTATATTGCAGTCATCAAAATTGGAATGGTGGATCGATCTGTGAAAGCTCTCTGACATCAGGCATGCTATAGGATTTGCAGACTATCCTATGGGTTTTGGTCTTGCTTTGGTCCAGTATTTCCCCACAATTCTCCCTTTCTTCTTAATTCAAATGGGTATGAATATTTGATGCTATTATAAGTCAGATCTGCAAAATTTGTGTTTTGTGATTGATTTCATGGGGTTAATATATTACCTTGAGTCTCAGAAAAGACTTGGGACATTGGACTTTTAGATACTGTTGAGGGACTTAGGAAGCTAGACTAATTGCATTTTACATTATTATATGCAAGATTTCGGAGACCTGGGAGTGGATTCTGGTGATTTAAATAAGAATGACTTGAAAACCCTCATATATTTGGATATTTGGCCCTAATCCGTGGATCTGACTGGGAAGGATTAGGAGATAAACTCTTGTTAGAGAAGATGGATTACTAGAGGTTGGCTTTAAATTTTCAAAAACCCATTATTTCCAATTTATTCTCTCTGTCTCCAACTTGTGGATAATAGTGTTAGCTCTCAGCTTTTTCTGCAACAATGCCTTTGTTCTGCCGTTGTGGACTCTAACTATTGTTTAACATGGCCCCCTAAAATAGTGCAATTATTTATAAATTGCCTTTATCATGATATCACAGTAAAGAAAAGTATCTAAGGCTCCCTTAACATGAAACGACTGCAGCTATCACTACATCATGGAGTAAGACTGGGTTTGACTTTCAAATAAATGAACAAAGGACCAGTGTTATGACTCAGCAGGTTAATCTACCTCTCACCATCTTGACAATGTGATTCCAGCCCTCAGAATCCACAAGAATGCTGAAGGCTGTCCTCTGAACTCCACTGTTGGTCACTGGCATGCAATTCATGTATACCAAATATACAATTAAACAATGCATTAAATAAAAAATGAAGTTGTTTCTAGGTTTGGTTACCAAGTACTAATTAATATTTCTTTTTGATTATTCACATGTAATTATATCAGAACTAAGTCTCATTCTGTGAGGACTTAGTATGCCCTTGAACAGTCCATTGCCTATATATAGCTTCCATAATTTAGACCACAGACTCTTTACTTGCAAAGCTATTTTAGTCAGATTCATTTCCAAGTTGAATTTCAGTAGATCATGCCATACATTGTTCATACAAGTAGACTAAATTACGCTTATGAATTCTTTTAAAAATATAATTTTTATAAAACTTTCAAGTAGTATTATATAAAGTGTTAAAGCTTTTAGAAATACAAAAAACAATATGCCTCCTATTTCTGTGTAACAGAATAATTTTAAACTCTCAAAAATAACACTGCTTACTGGTATTAATATTTGCCTGGTCCCCAACAATCACTATTTCTAATAATTGCAGCCACATAATTTATAGTATATACAGAAAATCTTGTTATAAATAATATACATTTAACTTAAACTGGGCTTAACTTAAACTGGATTGAGAGCCTATTACTTATAAAATCAAGTGATATTTCATTATATTGAAATATTACAGTATATTAATCTTCATTGAAATATAGTGATATATTACAGATGATTGTGGTAATGAATAAAGCACCTCTAAACATCTACTTGGTGTTTTCTGTTTGGAGACCATTTTTAAATGACTGGGTTAGCAAATAAAGCCACAGTATACAGATCCAGTAACAAATACACATTCTAGGGAACTATCAAACCATTTATTGGTTCATATTCTCACTACTGTTATGTGTTCTAATTTCTAAAATCTGAGTTTGTGTCTGCAATTAATTTTAGAAATACATATTATTCAAGATCATTATTCTGCCTGCTTTTAGTTATCTCTGTTTTTTTAAGTGTATGCCAAAGTTTTAGCAATTTTACAGTTACAGTTTCATTTTTTTTTTGTTTTGTTTATCAGCTTTGTTCTCGTTCCATTATTTTTGTGGAAATCTATTTACTTACCTCAATATAAACCTAATTATATCTCAATAATTTCAAGCTCAATTAGTACATCCATCACCTGACAACTTATCTTAGTTATCATCATTTCCTTTTTGTTGCATATTTAAAATATTGGTATTTGCATCTATGATAAGTATTTTTATTAGAACTAATCAATTATGAATCCCAGTGTATATCCTCTGTTAGACAACTGAAAGTCTTTATGTATTATAGTTTAGGTGTAGAGAATTTTGGCTTCCTCAAACTGTGTTTTTCTTGTTCTGTAAAGCCTTGTTCTGTATAAATTGTTGCAATTCATGCATATTAAATAATATATATTTAATGAAATGGCCAATTAGTTGGAGTATTAGGATGGCTTTGGGTATACTTTGATCTGTACTTAACAATTTTTAAGAAAATTATGAAAAGATTTATTTCAATATTACATGAGTAAGATTCTACTTTGATAATTATGGTTTAAATAAAGTTATTGAATACTCACTTGCATGCAAATTTCCCAAATTTAAAATTAGTCATACATAAATTTTATTAGTAATAAAATTAACTCTATCAATACTAATAAGGCAATTTTGAGAGTAAATCTATAAAACAGTCTTTGTATTTAAAATAATATTGTAAGCAGAATTTTTAAATCTACCATTCACCTACCCTTAGAGTAATTATTAAGGAGTCCAGGATGATGGCGACCAGAGTGCTTCATATCTGAGAAGACCAGGATATGAAACTCTGAAATTGTTAAATTGAGGGGCATCTGAAGCCAGAACACCGACTTGTAGGATTCCTGGTTAACAGAAGAAATCCCGTGAGCTGGGACAGTTTGGATCCAGGTCACCCATGGCCATCTCCAGGGACTGAAAGTGGGGAATATTCAACATTCCGCAAACATGGGCCTCCCTGATTGGCAGAGGCTGCATTGGTTGCCTCAAGCAGGAGCCAATGTGCTCTGTGACTGAGACATCAGAAGCAGCAGCAGTAAGGGCCTTACAGGCCAGGGCTGATGTAGGCAGCTGTACAGGCCCCCCAAATTGGCGGCTACAACAGGTGGCTGTAAGGGCTTCCTAGGTCTGAGGCTGTGGCTAGCCCAAGCATGAGCCTCCATGCTCCCTGACTGAGAGAGCAGAGGCCTGTGTCCCAAGTATGGGTCTCCCTGCCCAGCAGGGAAACAGTGGACACCACTGAGCTGACAGATCTCCTACAGGATCATTTGTCACTGTAGGCCCAAACATGAGAATAGAGAACAGGGGGATCTCCGGGGCTTTCCACTTAGGCCTGATACCTAGTTAAGGTACCTTCAAGTGAGTGCATGCAGCACCCCAGATCCAGGGTTCCTCTAAGCTAGCAGGCAGACATCCTTCCAGCCTGCAACCGCAATGTGGGCAACACAGGGATCCATGGGATAATGCTCTCAACATTGAAGACCCTGTTCTGTGAGTCTACCAGTGGAGTCCATGCAAACAATTCCTGGATCTCAGACTGATCTGAATACTAGGAGGACAGTACAGAGATCTGTAGGCCACTGAGGTATTCAGGGAACCTGCACATGCACATTGTGCCCATGAACAGCACCATCACACTCTCTTGCACTTAAGCTCAACCCTTCCAGGCATCTACATGCTCTAGCATCCTGTTCCTCAAGGCACACCTCCATGCACACACCCATGCTTGCACACATGCACACGTTACCTTCCTCCATTAATTACAGCTGAAATATCAACATCCACACTGGAACTGGTGGACCTCTCTCATCTTCCTGCAGAATACTCCAAACACCAGAGACAGAGACCCAGTCTGAAGTACAGACTTCAGGAACAAACAGGGAACATTACAAATAAGCAGATGGCTAGAGGTTGGCATAAAAATATATCCAACAAAAAATGAGGATATCATGGCTTTAGCAGAAAACCCCAAAATCAATGGATATTCTGATTTATTAGAAATAAAGGAAAATAATTTTAAAGCTATGCTTACCAAGTTATTAGAGATACATGAAGAGGAAACAAAACTTTCAAATAAATAGCCAGACAAATAGAAGAAAATACAGGCAAATACAACCACACAAAGAGAGGCACATAAAGAGGAAATGAGTAAAAAAGAGAGGCCATCATGGAATGACAGGAATCCACCAAACAAATGAAGGAAATAGTGTAAGACATGAAAACAGAATTAGAATAAATAAAGAAAACAAACACAGAGAAAACTTGGAAGCTGGAGAACTTAGAGAAAAGATCAGGAATCACAAAGGTAAGAATCAACAACAGAATTCAAGAAATGGAAGTGGGAATCTCAGATGCTGAAGATACAATTGCAGAAATTGATATATCTTTCAAAGAAAAAAAATAAAATCAGAAAAGTTCCAAACACAAAACATACAAGAAATCAAGGACATCATGAAAAGACTAAATATAAGAATAATAGCAATACACAGAAAAAAAAAAAAAGATTCCCGGCTCCAAGGCACAGAAAATATTTTTAAGACAATCATAGAAAAAAATGTTTCCCAACTTAAAGAGATGTCCATAAAGATACAAGAGACCTACAGAACATCAAATAGACTAGACCAAAAAAGAAACTCCTCAAGGAATATAATAGTCAAAACACTAAATCTACAGAATAAATAAAAAAATATTAATAGCAGCAAAGGAAAAAGGCCAAGTGACATATGAAGGTATATCTATCAAAATCATACCAGACTTCTCAACAGAAATTATGAAAGCCAGAAGGGCCTGGGCAGATGTCATGCAGACTCTAAGGGACCACAGATGCCAACACAGACTACTATACGTAGCAAAGTTTCAATCAACATAGATGGAGAAAACAAAATATTCCATGACAAAACTGAATTTAAACAATATCCACACAGCAAACCAGCCCTACAGAAGATACTAGAAGGAAAACTCCAAATCCAACAAAATCAACTACACCCAGGAAAACACAGCATATAGATAACTTCATAACAACAACAAAAGTAAACAAGCATTGAAACACAGTAACATAACAAACTCCACAATAAAAGGAACTAACATTCATTGGTCACTATTATCTATCAAAATCAATGGACTCAACTCGCCAATAAAAAGACACAGACAAACAGCTTGGTTGCAGAAACGGGCTCCAATATTCTGCTGCATCCAAGAAACACACCTCTGCAACAAAGATAAACACTACCTCAGAGTAAAGGCCTTGTAAAATGTTTTTCAAGCAAATAGACCCAGAAAACAAGCTGGGGTAGCTATCCTAATATCTAATAAAATAGACTTTCAACCAAAATTAATCAAAAAAGATGAGAAAGGACACTTCATTCTCATCACAGGAAAAATCTACCAGGAAGACCTCAAAATCCTGAAGATCTATGTGACATACTAGAGTACCTGCTTTTGTAAATGAAATATTGTTAAAGCTTAAATCACATATCGATCCCAACACCTTAATAGTGGTAGATTTCAACACTCCACTCTCACCAAGGGACAGATCATCTAGACAAAAGCTAAATAGGGAAATAAAGGCATTTACAGAGGTCTTAAATCAAATGGACTTAATAAATGACTACGGAACTTTTCATCCAAACTCAAAAGAGTATACCATTTCAGTACCTCACAAAACCTTCTTAAAAATTGACCATATATTTGGGCACGAAGTAAGCCTCAACAGCTAAAATAATATTGAAAAAATCCAATGAATCCAATGAGACCAACATGGCTTAAAACTAGATCTCAAGAACAGAAATAACAAAAAGCCTACAAACATGGAGAAACTAAACAACTCTCCACTCAATTATAGCTTGGTCAGGGAAGAAATGAAAGAAGAAATTGGAGACTTCCTAAAATTCAGTGAAAATGAAAGTACAACCTGCCCAAACTTATAAGACACAATTAAAGCAGTGCTAAAAGGCAAGTTCATAGCATTAAGTGCCTCCAGAAAGAAATTTGAGACATCCCATACAAGCAACTTAATTAACTACACATAAAAGCCCTAGAAAAAAAAGAAGTAGAAACACCCAAGAGGAGTAGACAATTGGAAATAATCAAACTCAGAGCTGAAATCAATGAATTAGAAACAAAGAAAACAATTCAAAGAATCAATGAAACCAAAAGCTGGTTCCTTGAGAAAATCAACAAGATAGACAAACCCTTAGCCAAACTAACTAAAAGGCAGAGCGAAACTAACCAAATCAGCAAAATCAGAAATGAAAAGGTGGAAATAATGACAAACAATGAAGAAATCCAATCAATCAATAGTTTTTACTACAAAAGCCTGTATGCCACAAAATTTGAAAATCTAAATGAAACGAACAATTTTCTTGTTTGATTCTATTTCCCAAAATTAAAACATCAGATAAATAGATTAAATAGTCCTATAACCCCCAAAGATATAGAAGCAGTCATTAAAGGTCTACCTTCCAAAAAAACCCAAGGCCAGATGGTTTCAGTGCAGAATTCTACCAGACCTTCAAAGAAGAGCTAACTACAATTCTCTTCAAACTATTTTACAAAATAGAAACAAAAGGAACATTACCAAACTCATTCCATGCAGCCACAGTCACCTTGATACACAAAAATCCAACAAAACAGAGAACTTCAGGCTTATTTCTTTTATGAACATTGCTGCAAAAATACTCAATAAAATACTTGCAAACTGAATCCAAGTACGTATAAAACATATCATTAACCATGACCAAGTAGGCTTCATTCCAGGTATGCAAGGGTGGTTCTATATACAGAAATCCATCAAAGTAATCCACCATATAAACAAACTGAAGGAGAAAAACCACATGATCATCTTGTTAGATGCTGAAAAAGCATTTGACAAAATCCAACATTTATTCATGTATAAAGTCATGCAGAGGGTGGAGGAAGAGAGGGATTGGGATGGGAGGAGAAAGAGAACCACAGGGGGGATACAAAGTCAATAAAGGGTAATTAATAAAGAAAAAAAAGTTTTGGATAGATCAGGGATTCAAGTCATATACCTAAACGTAGTAAAGACAATATACGGCAAGCCTATATCCTACATCAAATTAAATGGAGAGAAACTTAAATCATCCCCTCTGATATAAGGGACTTGGAAAGCCTCTCCACTCTCTCCATATCTCTTCAACATAGTATTGAAGTCCTAGATAGAGCAATAAGACAACTAAAGGATATCAAGTGGATTCAGTTTGGAAAGGAAGAAATCCAAGTATCACTATTTGCAGATGATATGATAGTATACATGAATGAGCCCAAAAATTCAACCAGAGAACTCCTTCAGATAATAAACACCTTCTGCAAAGAAGCTGGATATAAAATTAAGTCAAAAAAATCAGTATCCCTCTTGTATACAAAAGACCAAAGGGCTAAGAAATAAATTAGGGAACTCACACCCTTCACCATAGCCACAAAGAAAATAAAATACCTTGCTGTGACTGCACCCAAGCAACTAAAAGACCTGTTTGAGAAAAACTTCAAGTCTGTGAAGAAAGAAATTGAAGAACATATCAGAAGATGGAAAGATCTCCCATTCTTGGATCTGCAGAATTAACATAGTGGAAATGGCCATCCTGCCAAAAGCAATCTACAGATTCAATGCAATTCCCATCAAAATACCAACAAATTTCTTTTTTAATTAAAGTTTTATTTTTAATATTAGTTACAGTTTATTAACTTTGTATCCTAGCTGTATCCCACTCCCTCATTTGCTCCCAATCCCACACTTTCTCCCTCATCTCCAACAAAATTCTTTACACACCTTAAAAGAACTTATTGCAACTAATATGGAAAAACAAAACCCCAGAATTGCCAAAAGAATCCTATATAACAACAGATCATCTGGATATATCCCTATCTCTGATCTCAAGCAGTACTACAGAGCAATAGTAATAATAACTACATGGTTCTGGCATAAAAACAGAATGGTGGATCAATGGAATCAAATAGAAGACCCAGAAATAAATCCACTCACCTATGGATCCTTGATTTTTGACAAAGTCAAAACATACAATGAAAAATACAGCATCTTCAACAAATGTCACAGGCCTAACTGGATGCCACATGTAGAAAAATGCAAATAGATCAATTGTTTTCAACGTTCACAAATCTAAAGTCCAAGTGGATTAAAAAAAAAAAAAAAAACCTTCAGCATAAAGCCAGACACACTGAACTGGTCAGAAGAAAAATTGGGGAAGAGCCTTAAACTCACTGGCACAGGAGACAACTTCCTGAAGAGAACAGCACAGGTTCTAATATCAACAATCAATAAATGGGACCTCATGAAGCTGAAAAGCTTCTGTAAAGCAAAGGACACTGTCCTCAGAACAAAATGATAGCTTACAAACTGAATCTTCATCAAACCAATATCTGACAGAGGGCTAATATCTAGAATATTTAAAGAACTTAAGTTAAAAAGCAACAGATCAAGTATCCAATTAAAAATGGGATAAAGAGAATTCTTTTTTTATTAAAAACTCTATTTAATATTTTTGTATGCATATTATATGACGTGTTTTTCTTTATGCATTTGCAATAGCACACATATCAAGTTTGGAGGACAACATTGTGGAATCTCTTCTTTCCTTCCAGCTTTACATGTGTTTCAGGGATTAAACTCAGATCCCGAGGTGCATAGCAAGTACCTTTACTCATTGAACCATCTCTCCAGTTCCAAGAGGAAAAAGTAAAATACAAATAATCTAATTTAATTGCTCTATTCAAAACCTATCATTTGTTTCCCATGAATGGTCTGGGTGGAAGCAATCGTTGCTACGAATGATGTGGTCCCATACCTCTGTACTGAAATGCTGCCATTCTTCCTCCTCTACCCTCCAGTCATAATGGACACTACACTGTTCCCAAAACACGCCAGAAGTTTTCCTATTTGTGAAATCCTTTCTTTAAGTCACCTGCCTGCCTTGCTTTTGCACTTTCTTTTTTTTTTTTTTAATAGAGGAATATAAAATGGTAGAGAAACACTTAAGGAAATGTTCAATGTCCTAAGTCATCAGGGAAAGACAAATGGGATGGACATTGGAAGTAGGAGAAAACAAGTCACAGGACAGCAGCCTACCACAGAAGGCCTCTGAAAGACTCTTCCTAGCAGTGTATCAAAACAAATGCTGAGACTCATAACCAAACCTTCGGAAGAGTGCAGGGAATCATATGAAAGAAGGAAGACCTGGAAGGGACAGGAGCTCCACAAGGACCAAAAATATCAGGGCACAGGGGTCTTTTATGAGACTGTTTCTCCAACCAATGACCACATATGGATATAATCAAGAACCCCTGCTGTAGGCCATGGTAGCTCAGTATCCAAGTGGGTACCCTAGTAAGGTGAACAGGGACTATTTCTAACATGAACTCAATGACTGTGTCTTTGACCTCTCCCCCCCCCCCCCCCCCCCCGAGGGAGAAGCAGCCTTGCTAGGCAACAGAGGAGGTCATTGCAGCCAGTCCTGAAGATACTTGATAAACTAGGGTCAGAAGAAAGGGGAGGAGGACCTCCCCTATCAGTGGACCTGGTAAATGGCAGGGAAGAGGTGAGGGAGAAAGGTGGGATTGGAAGGGAATGACAGAGGGAGCTATGCTGGGATACAAAGTAAATAACCTATGATTAATATAAAACTAATAATTATTAAAAATAAGATAAAATAAAGAAGAGAAAGAGGAGGAAGAACCAGAGAAAGCAGAGAAATTATTTTCTCCTATGCTCTTTAATGTCAGACACAACTGTGTAAGACCATAAATATACATTTTAAGAACATAAAATACATCCAATTTTTCTATTGCACTGTACTTGATAAGTAAATATGTATCATATATGGTTCTTCCAACAAAACTAAATTGATGAAGTCAGTAATATCTATGCCCCCAGCCATGTGTCTGAAAATTGGTGAAGACACACTTCACCCTTGTCTTGTAGGAGGTTCTAAACTGTTCACCAATCTTTTAGTTTATGCAAACAGTTTTCCCAGCTGCAAAGCACTCTCTATCATCTCTTCAATCAGGGTCCTTAGGCACAAATGATATTTGTACTCAGTAAACAACCAGATCATTTCACACAGCTGCAGATGACAGATTCCGCAGCTCCAGCTAATGGCAGAGAAGATTTGTGGAAATAGCACAAATTAGAAACAATTCCAGGATAACAAGTGTTGGAGCACAAACAGTTGAAAAAGAAGCTCCTGAATTTTTAAAAAATACTTCTCACTGTTGTAAAACATTCTCACTTTCATGTTTATCTGCACTTACTCTCTGATTATTTGTCAGAACAGAATTATTATAATACCTGGTTAGATCTTGTGCATTTGGGATTAAGCTAAATATGGGTGTCTTCTTCTGGCAAAATTACATCTCTGATTACCATCCAGTCTCAGAAAGTTTCAAAAAATTCTGCAAAAGTCTAATTGTCTCTGATGATAGAACAATTATAACTGCTGTATTTTGTGTGGATGATGAAAATTTCAAAACTAAGATTTAATTCTTGTATACTGCATAAAGGCATTAGGAATAGAGCATTCACTGAAAAGGTGGACTCCTCATCCTCAGCTCTTATCTAAAGTGTAGAGAGCAAAGCAAAAGTAAAGCTTCACTACTGAGTGTAGAATAACAATACCTTGAAAACATTTCACTAGCCAGTGCATAATGTTCCCAATCCCCAAGAACTGATCTAAGTAACTATAAGCGAGGAACATAAGTTAATGATGAGTTAAATAGCTTACTTACTGATCATTTCCCAGAATTCCTGAAACTGTCTTCCTCAGTATAACTGTGCTTTCAGTCACAGAGTGCAGAGTCAAGCTAAGGCAAAAAATCACAAATAGGTTGTATGTCCAGATTGTTCCTGTTTCTAAAACACAGAGGCCTTTGGATTCAAGTTTACTCTTTAGACTATTAGCTTGTGCCACATTTTCTAACTAGTTCTATTTGCCTTTTAAACCCCTCATAGAAAAACACTTATAATTACATTTTACAGTTTAAACTATGTACCACTTTACTGGTCTTTTAACACATTGTGTATCTGTGGGTGGTATCAATTAAGTATGATATGGGATGACTTTGTTAAAAACATGTTAAGAAAGTGCAACTATAACCTCAGATTCATCCGAATGTGCATCTCAGTTCATGAATTGTGAAGTTATTTTTTTGATGCTGTACAATACTATTTGAGGCACGTCACATCACGGTAGAATTTATTCTCTAAGGATAAACATTTTATTTTAATTTAAAATAACATATTATTCACATTTGCCCTCACATTCTAGGTGTTTTGTAATATCTACAGTTTCTTCATTGTCATGGTGAATGAAGAATGGAAAACATATTTACGACATCCATGGGGTCTGAACCAGAAGTGCTTCTACTCACCCTCCATTGTGAAGGACATACACCTTCCAACACACACTAGATGCAAAAATTTAACAGTGCGGATGCTGAGAGACTGTGCTAGAGAGGTTATTGCAAAAACAGATTCATTCTGCTGATCCTTTTTTAAATTAAATTTTTATTTTTTTATTAATTACAGTTTATTCATTTTGTATCCCAGCTGTAGTACCCTCCCTAATTCTCTACAGATCCCCCCTCCCTCCCTCATCTACTCCCATGGCCCTTTCCAAGTCCACTGATACGGGAGTCCCTTCTCCCCTTCCATCTGACTCTAGTTTATCAGGTCTCATCAGAAATCGCTGCATTGTCTTCCTCTGTGTCCTGGTAAGACTGCTCCCCCCTCAAGGGGAGGTAATTAAAGAGCCAGCCATTGAGTTCCATGTCAGAGACAGTCTCCCTTTCCCTTACTAGGGAACCCACTTGGAGACTGAGCTGCCATGGGCTACATCTTGGCAGCGATTCTAGGTTATCTAGGTTATGTCCATGAATGGTCCTTGGTTGGCATATCAGTCTCAGAAAAGACCCCAGTGCCAAGACTTTTTTATTCTGTTGCTCCCCTTGTGGAACTCCTGTCCTCTCTAGGTCTTCCTATCTCTCCCTTCTTTAATAAGTTTCCCTGAACTCTGCCCAAATTTTGGTTATGAGTCTCAACCTCTGTTTTGATGGGAATTGCATTAAATCTGTAGATTGCTTTTGGTAAGATGGCCGCTTTTACTATGTTAATTCTGCCAAGCCTTGAGCATGGGAGATCTTTCCATCTTCTGATATCTTCTAATTCTTTCTTCAGAGACTTGAAATTTTTTTCATACAAGTCTTGACTTCCTTGGTTAGGATTACACCAAGGTACTTTATGTCCTTTGTGGCTATTGTGAAGGGTGTTCTTTCCCTAATTGCTTTCTCAGCCCTTTTGTCTTTTGTATACAGGAAGGCTACTGATTTTTTTAAGTTAATTTTGTATCCGGCCACTTTGCTGAAGGTGTTTATCAGCTGTAGGAGTTCCCTGGTAGTTTTTGGGGTCACTCAGGTATACTATCATATCTGCAAATAATGATAATTTGACTTCTTCCTTTCTGATTTGTATCCCTTTGATCTCCTTCAACTGTCTTATGCTCTAGCAAGGACTTCCAGAACTATGTTGAAGAGATATGGACAAGCCTTGCCTTGACCCTGATTTCAGTGGGATTGCTTTAAGTTTCCCTCCATTTAGGGGTCCCATAGTAATGGGAACAGGGACTGCCTCTGACATAAACTGATTGGCCTGCTCGTTGATCATCTCCTTCTGATGGGGGAGCAGCCTTACCATGCCACAGAAGATGACCATACAGCCACTCTTGATGAGATCTGGTAGACTAAGATCAGAAGGAAGGAGAGGGGGTCCTCCCCTATCAGTGGACTTGTGGAGGGGCATGTGTGGAGAAGGGGGAGGGATGTTTTGTTTTGGTTTTTTTTTCAAACAGGGGAAGAGGGAAGGGCTTATTGGGGGATACAAAGTGAAAAAAAAAGTGTAATTAATGAAAGTTAAAAAAAAAAAAAAGAATCCCTGTACTCTGCCCAAAGTTTGGCTCTGAGTCTCAGCATCTGCTTGAATACCCTGCTGGGTAGAGTGTTTCAGAAGCCCTCTATGGGAGACTCCTGTCCTGTTCTCTATTTTCTCCATTGTCTCATGTCTATTGTATTTGCCTTTCTGAATGAGGATTGATCATCTTACCCAGGGTCCTCATTCTTGCTTAGCTTCTTTAGGTGTAAAGATTTTAGAATGATTATCTTATATTATATGTCTAATATCCACTTATAAGTGAGTATATACCATGGGTGTCTTTCTGCTTCTTAGATACCTCATTCAGGATGATCTTTTTCTAGTTCCTACCATTTGCCTACAAATATTGTTGTTTTTAATTGCTGAATCAATCTGGTGCTTTCTCAGACAATTATGAATAGTGCTACCTCAAGATCCAGCTATACCACTCCTAGGCATATATCCAAAATATTCTCAAGTGTACAAGGACACTTGCTCAACCATGTTCCTTGCAGCTCTGTTCATAATAGTCAGAATCTGGAAATAACCCCAGAAATCCCTCAATTGAGGAATGGATAAAGAAATTGTGGTACATTTACATAGTGGAATATTATTTAGCAAATACTAACTTTTATATCACCTTCTGTTTTTTAGAATAAATATCAACATTTTCTCAGTTGTTGAAGTTGTTGTTAACTCTTTGGTAACCTAAAATAATTTTTATTCAAAAATTCATCTGATCTTATGTGCACACATCAATTATAAATATGTTAGTTATTAAAAATTTAACAACTATGCAAAATATAGTATTCTTTATTGCTCTGTGTGTTTAATTATTTCATGTGTATGCAGGCATAAACTATGTCAAAATTGGAATAGTCTACATAAATTTTCAGATTCCAGCTGAGCTTTGACATGTCTGTTCAGAATATTGTCCATTATTTTGATTATAAGGACTCTTGATTCTTGTGCCCTAATAGATTAAGTATATGAGATTATAGAAAACGTTTAAAATATCTAGGGTTCTGTAAATTCTATCAATGGGTATCCATATGTAACATACATTATTCTAATCACTAAAGATCCTAAAATTAAGATTTGATTGAAACTTTGATAGAAATGTACTGTACACGATATTTGTAACGTTCACTTTCTGCTTTTATGTGATAACTCAGTAGCTAAGGAGAATCAATATGTAATGAGGTTAGCCAGGATACAACAGTGTCTGGATTAACAAATAAATCTGCAAACTGAATTATTTCAAATTGCCAATTCTGAAAATGTTGAAGTTGAAGATGTTTTACAATTGTTTATTTAAAACTCTCTGGGGACAAATGAGAGTCTCAGTGTATAGAGTGATTTTTGTATTTGAATGAGATCTTCAGGCAAGATCCCAAGAAGCCTTGTATATGCTGACTATGGTTGTGTGTATCTGTAAAAGAAAGTGGATACATGGGTTCACCGACTGTACATGTTCACGCATGTACAGCCAAACCAGTGAGTTGCAGATTCACTTAGACACTTTCTCAAAAAATAAGGTACTCCATAGCTAGGAAACACCTTTTAGAAGATTCAAAATAGTTATTGGATAACTAACTGTTTACAGCTCAATTTTACACGAGTCAGAATAGCCTTCTTCAGGACTACAGATAAACTCTGGTCTGGACGTGATGCAAGTAGAACTGCTAGACTCTGCTGATGGGACTCTAAACTACTGAAAAGTAATATGAGAATTTCTCAAGAAATGAAGAGAGAGCTGACATGACTATCTATACCATTTGTGGTTATATCCTGAACAAACATTATATTTTATTAGAAAGACATTCTCTATTCATGTCCATTGCTGCTCTACTCACACTAGCAATGAAATAAACTGAAACTAGGTGATAATCAACAGATGAATGGAAAGAAAACTGTAGTACACGTACATAATGGAGTATTGTTCTGTTGAAAAGAAAAATAAAGTCATAAAATTTTAAGGTAACTGTATGAGACTGGAAGAGTTTATAGTGAACTAATTCAGATAAAGAAAAGTGCCATATAATTTTTTTTTGTTATGCTGATCCAAGCTTCAAGGATTCTGCTTTGTATGTTTAATATCAAGCACTAAAGGAAGAAACGTGAAATAGGTGTCCATATGGAGGTGTGCCATGATGGGGATGGAGAAGTAGGAGATTTTAGGTAAACCCAAAATAGAGAGATGTGATAGCATGGACAGAACAGCATTACTATGACACATGTTAAGACAATGTATATGAAGAATGTACGCACTTAGCAGAAGATCATGGAGAAGCCTAAAACAACTAGGAAACATCATCTGTGGTGGTTAGCTTTCACCACGCAAAACGATGATTCTTATGGGCACTTGGAAATTTATTTACTTTTTCTGGTTGGCAAAGGCAATGGATAATATTTTTTTTATAATTTTTATTTTTTATTATTTTTTTCTTTTTTCTTTTAATTTTATTTTTCTTTTTAGTTACATTTTGTTAACTCTGTGTCCCCGTTGTATCCCGCACCCTCATTCCCTTCCCAACCCCACACTCCCTCCCTGGTCTCCTTCCTGCCCCTTTCCAAGTCCACTGATAGGGAAGGACCTCCTCCCCTTTCATTTGACCCTGTTTTATCAGGTATCTTCGGGGCTGGCTGCAAAGTCCTCTTCTGTGACCTAACAGGACTGCTCCTCCCCTGGGGGGGGGGGGAGTCAAGGAACCTGCCCTTGAGATCCTGTTAGAAATAGTCCTTGTTCCTCTTACTTTGGAAAACTACTTGGTTACTGAGCTACCACGGGCCACATCCGAGCAGAAGTTCTAGGTTATATCCATAGATGGTCCTTGGTTGAGTGTCAGTCTCAGAAAAGACCCTGTGCCTGGATATATTTGGTCCTTGTAGAGCTCCTATCCTTTCCATATCATACTAACTCCCCTTTTTTCATATGATTCCCTGTACTCTGCCGAGGGTTTGGTTATGAGTCTTAGTGTCTGCTTTGAAACACTGCTAGGGAGAGTCTTTCAGATGCCTTTTGCAGTAGATTCCTGTCATACCTTCAATGCACATCCCATTTGTCTTTCTAAATGAGGATTGATCATCTTCGCCCGTGTCCACTTTCATGATTATCTTCTTTAGGTGTATAGATTTCATTATGTTTATCATATCTTGTAGGTCTATATAAGCAAGTATATACCAAGTTTGTCTTTCTCCTTCTGGGATACTTCACTCAGAATGATCTTTTCTAGATCCCACCACTTGCCTGCAAATTTCATGATTTCCTCCTTTTTGATTGCTGAGTAGTATTCCATTGTGTAAAACTACTACTACTTCTGTATCCATTCCTCTGTTGATGGACATCTGGATTGTTTCCAAGTTCTGGCTATTACAAATAAAGCTGCTACAAACATGGTTGAACAAATGTCCTTGTTGTGTACTTGAGAAAATTTTGGGTATATACCTAGGAGTGGTATAGCTGGGTCTTGAGGTAGCACTACTCCTAATTATCTGAGAAAGCGCCAGATTGACTTCCAAAGTGGTTGTACCAGTTTACATTCCCACCAGCAATGGAGGAGGGTTCCCTTTTCTCCACAACCTCTCCAGCATGTGCTATCACTTGAGTTTTTCATCTTGGCCATTCTGATGGGTGTAAGGTGAAATCTCAGGGTCGTTTTGATTTGCATTTCCCTAATGGCTAATGAGGTTGAGCATTTCTTTAAGTGTTTCTCTGCAATTTGATGTTCCTCTTTTGAGAATTCTCTGTTTAGCTCCGTTCCCCATTTTTTAATGGGGTTACTTGGTTTGTTGCTTTTCAGCATGTTCAGTTCTTTATATTTGCTGGATATGAGTCCTCTGTCAGATAAAGGGTTGGTGAAGATTCTATCCCAATCTGTAGGCTGTCGTTTTGTTTTGATGACAGTGTCTTTTGCTTTATAGAAGCTTTTCAGTTTCATGAGGTCCCATTTATTGATTATTGCTCTTAGAGTCTGTGCTGTTGGTGTTCTGTTCAGGAAGTTGTCACCTGTGCCAATGAGTTCTAGGCTGTTCCCCACATTTTTTTCCAACTGATTTAGAGTATCTGGTTTTATGTTGAGGTCCTTGATCCACTTTGACTTTAGTTTTGTGCAGGGTGATAAATATGGATCTATTTTCATTTTTCTGCATGTAGACATCCAGTTGGTCCAGCACCATTTGTTGAAGATGCTGTCTTTTTTCCATTGAATGGATTTGGCTTCTTTGTCAAATATCAAGTAATAATAGGTGTGTGGGTTTATTTCTGGGTCTTCTATGAGGTTCCATTGATCCTCCTTTCTGTTTCTATGCCAATACCATGCAGTTTTTATTACTGTTGCCCTGTAGTACAGCTTGAGATCGGAGATGGTGATACCTCCAGATGATCTGTTGTTGTACAGGATTGTTTTAGAGATTCTGGGTTTTTTGTTTCTCCATATGAAGCCGAGAATCTTTTTTTAAGGTCTGTAAATAATTGAGTTGGTATTTTGATGGGAATTTCATAGAATCTGTAGATTGCTTTTGGCAGGATGGCCATTTTCACAATGTTAATCCTACCAATCCATGAGCACGGGAGATCTTTCCATCTTCTGAGATCTTCTTCAATTTCTTTCTTCAGAGACTTGAAGTTTTTCTCAAACAGGTCTTTCACTTGCTTGGTTAGAGTCACAACAAGGTACTTTATGTTATTAGTGGCTATTGTGAAGGGTGTTGTTTCCCTAATTTCTTTCACAGCCTTTTTGTCTTTGGTATACAGGAGGGCTTCTGATTTTTTTGAGTTGATTTTGTATCCTGCCACTTTGCTGAAGATGTTTATCAGCTGAAGGAGTTTTCTGGTTGAATTTTTGGGGTTGCTCATGTATACTATCATATCATCTGCAAATAGTGACACTTTGACCTCTTCCTTTCCGATTTGTATCCCCTTGATCTCCTTTAGTTGTCTTATTGCTCTGGCTAGGACTTCAAGTACTATGTTGAAGAGATATGGAGACAATGGGCAGCCCTGTCTTGTCCCTGATATCAGTGGGATTGATTTAAGTTTCTCTCCATTGAGTTTGATGTTGGCTATAGACTTGCTATATATTGCCTTTACTATCTTTAGGTATGTGCCTTGTATCCCTGATCTCTCTAAGACTTTAAACATGAATGGGTGTTGGACTTTGTCAAATGCTTTTTCAGCATCTAAGGAGATGATCATGTGGTTTTTCTCCTTCAGTTTGTTTATTTGATGGATTACATTGATGGATTTCCATATGTTAAACCACCCTTGCATGCCTGGGATGAAGCCTACTTGGTCATGGTGGATGATATCTTTGATATGTTCTTGGTTTCTGTTTGCAAGTATTTTATTGAGTATTTTTGCGTCAATGTTCATAAGAGAGATAGGTCTGAAGTTCTGTTTTTTTTGTTGGATCTTTGTGTGGTTTAGGTATCAAGGTGACTGTGGCTTCATAGAATGAGTTTGGTAGTGTTTCTTCTGTTTCTATTTTGTGGAATAGTTTGAGGAGAATTGGTGTTAGCACTTCTTTGAAGGTCTTTTAGAATTCTGCGCTGAAGCCATCTGGCCCAGTGCTTTTTTTGGAGGGGAGACTGTTAATGACTGCTTCAATTTCCTTGGAAGATATAGGGTTATTAAGTCTTTCTACCTGATCTTGACTTAATTTTGGTAGATGGAATGTGTCAAGAAAATTATCCATTTCATTTAGATTTTCAAATCTTGTGGCATATAGGCTTTTGTAGTATGACCTAATAATTGTTTGGATTTCCTCAGTGTCTCTGTGGTTATGTCCCCATTTTCCTTTCTGATTTTGCTGATTTGGATAGTTTCTCTCTGCTTTTTAGTTAGTTTGGCTAAGAGTTTGTCTATCTTGTTGATTTTCTCAAAGAACCAGCTTTTTGTTTCATTGATTCTTTGGATAGTTTTATTTGTTTCTAATTGATTGATTTAAGCCCTGAGTTTGATTATTTCCAGCCTTCTGCTCCTCTTGGGTGTATCTGCTTCTTTTTTTTTCTAGGGTTTTCAGTTGGGCCATTAAGTTGTTTGTATGTGATATTACAAATTTCTTCTTGCAGGCACTTAGTGCTATAAATTTTCCTCTGAGCACTGCTTTCAATGTGTCCCAAAAATTTGTTGTGCCTTCATTTTCATTGAATTCTAGGAAGTCTTTAATTTCTTTTTTTTATTTCTTCCAGTTGTCATTGAGTAGTAAGTTGTTCAGTTTGTATGTGCATGTTGGCTTTTTGTTGTTTCTGTTGTTGTTGATGTCCAGCTTTAGTTCATGGTGGCCAGATAGTATACAAGGGATTATTTCAATCCTTTTGTATCTGTTGAGGCTTGCTTTGTGACCCACTATATGGTTTATTTTGGAGAAGGTTCCATGTGGTTCTGAAAAGAAGGTGTACTCTTTTGAGTTTGGGTGAAAAGATCTGTAGACATCTATTAGGTCCATTTGATTTGGGGATTCTGTGAGTGCTTTTATTTCCCTATTTGGTGTCTGTCTAGTTGATCTGTCCCTTGGTGAGAGTCGAGTGTTGATGTCTCCCACTATTAAGGTATTAGGATCAATGTATGATTTAAGCTTTAATAATGTTTCATTTATGAATGTCGGTGCTCTTGTATTTGGGGCATAGATATTCAAGATTGTGATGTCCTCTTGGTGGATTTTTCCTTTGATGAGAATATAGTGGCCCTCCTTATCTTTTTTGATTAACTTGGGTTGAAAGTCTATTTTATTAGATATAAGGATGGCTATTCCAGCTTGTTTTCTGGAACCATTTGCTTGAAAAACAGTTTTCCAGCCCTTTACTCTGAGGTAGTGTTTATCTTTGTTGCATAGGTGTGTTTCTTGGATGCAACAGAATGTTGGATCCTGTTTCCGTAAACATTCTGTTAGCCTGTGTCTTTTTATTGGTGAGTTGAGTCCATTGATATTGATAGATAATAGTGACCAATGCATGTTAGTTCCTTTTGTAGTGGAGTCGGTGATCTTACCCTGTTTCATTGCTTGTTTTCTTTTCATTTTTGTTGGGATATTATCTGTTTGCCCTGTTTTCTTGGGTGAATTTGTTTTCATTAGATTGGAGTTTTCCTTCTAGTATCTTCTGTAGCATTGGTTTGCTGTTTAGATATTGCGTAAATTTAGTTTTGTCATGGAATATTTTGTTTTCTCCATCTATGTTGATTGAAAGCTTTGCAGGGTATAGTAGTCTGGGTTGACATTTGTGATATGTTACTTGGCCTTTTTCCCTTGCTGCTTTTAATATCTTTTCTTTGTTCTGTAGATTTAGTGTTTTGACTATGATGTAACGTGATGTGTTTTTTTTCTGGTCTAGTCTATTTGGGGTTCTGTAGGCCTCTTGTATATTTATGGACATCTCTTTCTTTAAGTTGGGAAAATTTTCTTCTACGATTTTCTTGAAAATATTTTCTGGACCTTGGAGCCTGGAGTCTTCTTTTTCATCAATTCCTATTATTCTTAGATTTTGTCTTTTCATAGCATCCTTGATTTCTTGGATATTTTGTGATTGGAACTTTTCTGATTTTACTTTTTCTTTGAGAGAAGTATCAATTTCTGCAAGTGTGTCTTCAGTTTCAGAGATTCTCTCTTCCATTTCTTGTATTCTGTTGGTGGTGTTTACTTTTGTGGTTCGTGATCTTTTCTTTGAATTCTACAGCTCAAGGGTTTTCTCATTTTGTGTTTTCTTTATTGATTCTAATTCTGTTTTCATGCCTTGCACCATTTCTTTCATGTGTTTGAATTTGGATTCCTGTCTCTCTACGATGGTTTCTATTTCTTTGCTCATTTCCTTTTTATATGCCACTAATTTTTTCTCTACTTGTGTATCTATTTGTTTGGCTATGTTTGCCTGTGTTTCTTTAAGGATTTTGTCTATTTCTTCTTTCTTTACCTCCAATTGACTGGCCAAATCATTGAAAGATTTGTTCATTTCCTCCTTATGATCCTCAAATAATTGGGCAAGCATGACTTTAAAATCATTTTCTTGTGCTTCTGATGAATTGGAGTATCCATCGATTTTGGGGTTTGCTGGTGAAGTCATGATGTCCTGATTTATGTTGAAAGTGTTCTTTTGCCTACCCCTGGCTATTGGCTTATCTGAAACCTTCCCTATTTGATTTTGATTCTGATGATCAGACTGGTACTGTCTCTCTCTGGCATCTGGAAAGTTCTTCAGGAAGCTTAGAACTCTCAGCGTGTGCTGAGGACTAGCTGTACCTGTGGAAGAAAAGTACGCAGGCACAAACAGGGCAAATGCAAGCATGCGTGCGTGTGTGTGTGTGTGTGTGTGTGTGTGTGTGTGTGTGTGTAAGTGTGCATGGACATGTGTCTTGAGGGACAGAATGATGGCTAATGTTGAACCCTTGAGTGTGTGGGAGGGGCTCTGCACTGTATATGTCGCAGGCGCTAGTGATGGTCGCAGCACAATTTCTGGCATTAACTGCCTTAACTCCTCAATTAGACCCACAGAGCAGGAACTTCAATGTCCCTAGTGCCCCTCTGTTTCCCAAAGTGGGTATGTGGGTAGGAGGGGGTTCGATGTCTGGTTTCTGTTTTAGAAGGACCCAGGATCAGTGGAGCTGCAGATTCTCAAGGGTGCACTCACTTACAGGCAGGTCACTTGGCAGAGATTGGGATATTCGGGCTCTCTACTCTCTGGTTTGGCCCTGCTTCTTTGATGTGCTCTGCCAGTTCTGTGCTGCTGTCACTGCCAGGTTCTGAGGTCTTGCTGCAGCTGGAGATATCAGGGTGGTCACATCAGTAGGGATTGGGGTAACCAGGCTTTCTGTTCTCTGGTTTGGCCCTGCTTAGTCTTAAACTGGAGGGCTGATGTGCCCCGCCAGCTCAGTGCTGCTCCGCCGCCAGGTTAGAAAGTCCCGCTGTAACTGGACACTGGGTTGCTAGTCTCAGATGCTTTCTAGGAAGTCCTGAGGTCTCTTCACTGTGTTCTCCAAGCTTGGGAGGCCCAGCGCCTGGTATGTCTAGCTTGTATGACGTTTCTGCCTGCTTTTGGTGAGTATATAGCATATTTTCTGTCAATGTGGGATTGGGCGGGCCGTACCGTCAGTGATGGCGCTCCTGCAGAGCTAGTATGGCGTCTAGCAGACTCAGGCCCTGGGAGGATGGTGCAGCCGCTGCGCGAATCTGGGACTCCGAGACATGTACTGCTGGCGTTTGCCGCTAAAGGGCTTGGGGCTCCACCTCAGTGGCTGCAGGCCCCAGGCAGTTAGGTCTAAGCTGAGAAAGGCGAGTCTGCTGTGCCGAGGAGGAGGGAGGTCTGGGGGAGGGGAGTGCCGCGAGATCAAAGGATCATTTCTCTCCTTCCCCAGGTGACCGGAGACCAACGTTTTCACCTCCTGTGATGTTCCCTGTTGTTTAGAAAGCCTCACTGTTGTTTTCCTGGGTTAGAGGTCCTTCCACTCACCAACTCAGAAGTTTAGGTATTCTACATCTCAGAAACTGTGTGTGCTAGTCGCCATCTTGGCCTAATTTTTATTTTTTAATATTAATCACAGGTTATTTACTTTGTATCCCAGCCGTAGCCCCCTTCCATTCCCACCCTACCTCTCTCATCTCCTCCCTATTCCTTTCCAAGTCCACTGATAGAGGAGGACCTCCTCCCCTTCCATCTGACCCTAGATTATCAAGTATTTTCAAGACTGGATGCAATGTCCTCCTCTGTGGCCTAGCAAGGCTGTTCCTCCCTCGGGGAAGAGGGGGAGGTAAAAGAGCCAGACCTTGAGTTCATGTCAGAAATAATTCCTGTTCCCCTTACTAGGAAAACCCACTTGGATACTGAGCTACCATGGTCTACATCTGAGCAGAGGTTCTAGGTTGTATCTATACATGGTCCTTGGTTGGAGAAACAGTCTCATAGTGGACTCCCGTGCCCTGATATATTTTGTTCTTGTCCTGTCTCATTCATACTTTTGTCCTGCCCTCTCCCATTCATACTTACTCCCGCTTTTATCATATGATTCCCTGCACTTTACAAAAGATTTGGTTATGAGTCTCAGCATCTGCTTTGATAAGCTGTTAGGTAGTCTCTCAGAGGCCCTCTGCGGTAGGCTCCTGTCCTGTTTATGAGTGTCTTACCCAGTATTGGGTCCTATAGGCTGCAGTAGTGACATGATAGGACTAACATGGTCCTGCTGGTATAATACGTGTCATTACTATAATGTAGTAACTTAACAGTTTCTAACTAGATCTGAGAAAAAGATTTCATGTGTGATACTAAGGTCAAAAGCTTATTGTTATTTTAATAAATAATCTGTTGTCAGTTTTTCTTCCAAATATTTATGCTTTTCTGCACAGATCTGGGATGCTCTCAATTTGTATCAGAGAAGCTATATTTTTTATAGTTTATCAGTTCAGAAACGCATAACTAATCAGGATACTGAGAATAAGACACTGTGTTCTTTAGATGTGGTGTGGAGCACATGAACTGAGTCACCTGGCAAAACAGGCATGGAGCTAAAATGAGTTTGAGATGTATCCATACCCTGAAAACCTCAATCCAGACTGGCAGGGTTAAACAACACTCCCTCCTTGTTCTGTGCCTGCATGCTCTAGAGCACACAGTACATCTACTACCTCTGCAATTCTCACATAGCACCTGGAATTCCAGTCCATGCAAATAAAGGATTCCAAGCATCTCAGCCTCAGCCAATGATATAGACCCACCCTGGAACCCTCTTCCCATTTCCCAAGGTTTATACTGGCTTTTTAATAAACACACACTCGCTATTTCACCAAATCTTGTCTAAGAGTTGCTGTGTCTTTGGGAGGGCTCTGCGCTAAAAAGCTGTAGCATTAGAAGAGCTGTTTAGGAAAAAAGCTTTCTCTTATAAATAAGTGAGTATACTTATTAGCTATATAATATAGGATAAACATACTATAATCTACAGATCTAAAGAAGCTAAAGAACAAGGAGGATCCTAGGGAAGGTGCTTAATTCTCATTCAGAAGGGAAAATATGATAGAAACCTGAAGCAGAAGAGAGAGAACAGGATAAGTGCCTACCACGGATGTCCTCTGAGAGACTCAACCCAGCAGGGGATTAAAGCAGATGCAGAGACTCATAGTTAAACTTTGGGCAGAGCACACAGACTCTTATGGAAGAAGGGGGAGACAGAATGAACTGGAGCAGACAGTAGCTCCATAAGGAGATGAACAGAGGCAAAAAAAAAATCCCCAGGGTCCCTGCAGAGACTGATGCATCAACCAAGGAGAAAGCATAGAGAGGACCTATACCCCCTGTTCAGATGTAGGCTAGGGGCAGCTCAGTCTCCATGTGCATACTAAGGGGATCAGCTGCAGTCTCTGTCATGAACTTGGTTGCTTGCTCATTGATCACCTCCCCATGGTGAGGTGATACAAAGTGAATAAATTGTAAATAATAACAATAATAGTAGTAGTACTGATGATGAGAAAGCTTACTCCTGGGAAGTTCCATCTGGACTGAGATCCTGCAGATCCCGCCTGTTCTAGCTCCACTTTATCTTTCCCAGCCCTGTGTGCTGTGGCCTGGAAACCCCAAGGGAAGAAGAAAGCTTCAGATTGGTTATGGGACATCATCATTAGCCTCAGCCTCAAGCATCAAGAAACATGAAATGGAGAGAAAGGAAATAACTTGGAGAGAAAGAGAAATGAGGACTTGTGAATTGTTGTCTTCTGAACATAAATGAAATGGGATTACATTTGTGTGGCCAGCAGCTACGGTTGCTTGCTCAGGACATGAATAAGATCAAGTCAGCAGGACATCTTCTTTAGGTGGATAGATAATCTCCAAACCTCCTCACTGAGGAACTAATAACAATTGTCAGTTTGTGAAGGAGGTAGATTCACTCCTTTTTGAGGATAGGATCGAGGATAGGATTCTCATTCTCCTGTGGATGACACTATATTCATGTGCATACTTGTTGGTTATGCACACACACACACACGATGATAGGAAGGTTAAAGGAGGACAAAATGGAGAGGATATGTAGGGAGTTGTTGGGAGAAACTGGGGTTGACTTAGATATAGTTTCAATTGGGTACATGAGTAAAATTCTCAAAAATCAAGAAAAATATGTATAAAAAGTTTGCTACACTTTAATTCCACTAAACACTCCCCTGAAGTGTCAACTTTACTATTAATCTCAAGTGATAAAAATGTACTTTTAATATCATAAAAATGTAAAGTGGACAGCAGTTGAAGGGACTGCTAATTAGCATATCCATGAACAGAAACACAAATAGAACAAAAAAATACCCAATAATATATGCTTAAATTAATAATTAGTATAATCAAATAACAACTGGCTTAAGAAAGACACATGATACTTCATTTGTATATGCATGTACTTTTCTTTTATTATTAGTTACAGTTTATTAACTTTGTATCCTAGCTATATCCTGCTGCCCTGTTCCCTCCCATTCCCACCCTCCCTCTCTCATCTTCTCCCTACACCTTTCCAAGTCCACTGATAGGGGAGGACCTCATCCCCACTGAAAAGTGTTCCTCTGTGGCTTAGCAAGGCTCCTCATCCCTCAGTGCTGGTGGGGGGGGGATGTCAAAGAGTCAGCCATTGAGTTCACGTCAGAAATAGTCCCTATTCCCCTTACTAGGACACCAACTTCCATAATTATCATTATGGAATGAAAATAGGCTTCTGTTTAAAAAGAAAGAGACACATACACTTAACATTATGCTTACATTGGCATTTCTAATGAGCTACCATGGGCTACATCTGAGCAGGGGTTCTAGGTTATATCCATAAATAGTCCTTGGTTGGTGATACAGTCTTACAAAAGTCTGCTGTGCTCAGATATATTTGGTCCTTCCGGAGCTCCTGTCCTTTCCATGTCATACTAACTCCCCCTTCTTTCATATGATTCCCTGCACTCTGCTGAAAGTTTGGTTATGAGTCTCAGCATCTGCTTTGATATACTGCTAGGTAGAGAATTTCAGAAGCTTTTGGTGGTAGGTTCTTGTCTTGTTACTTGTTTCTTGTTTTTTTTCACTTTTAAAAATTTATTTATTTTTTTATAAAAATTTATTTATATTTTTATAAATTACAGTTTATTCACTTTGTATCCCCACTGTAGCCCCCTCCCTCATCCTCTCCCAATCAAACCCTTCCTCCTTCATCTTCTCCTATGCCCCTCCCCAAGACCACTGATAGGGGAGGTCTTCCTCCTCTTCCTTCTGACCCTAGCTTTTCAAGTCTCATCAGGACTAGCTGTATTGTTTTCCTCTGTGGCGTGGTAAGGCTGTTCCTCCCTGGTAAGGGGGAGGTGATCAAAGGGCCAGACATTGAGTTCATGTCAGAGACAAGCCCTGTTCCCCTTACTAGGGGACCCACTTGAAGACTGAACTGCCATGGGCTACATCTGTGCAGGAGTTCTAGGAATTCTAGGGTATCTCCATACATGGTCTTTGGTTGGAGTATCAGTCTCAGAAAAGACCACTAGGCCCAAAAATTTGTGATCTGTTGCTCTCCTTATGGAGCTCCTGTCCCTTCCAGATCTTCCTATCTCCCTCTTCTTTCATATGATTCCCTGCACTCTGCCCAAAGTTTGGTAATGAGTCTCAGTGTTTGATTTGATACACTGCTAGGTAGAGTCTTTCAGAGGCCCTCTGTGTTAGGCGCCTGTCCTGTTTCCTGTTTTCTTCTTTTTTTGATGCCCATCCCCTTTGCCTCTAAAAAATGTTTTTATTCTGGGATCAACAGCAATGAATATAAAGCTAAAGAGTCAGGTAGGCTGCTCTGATCATCTCACATGACAATTTTCATTAATATTTTACCAGTGGAAATGAAATGCAGTTATCAAAACTACAAAAACTTAGATTAACATGAGGTCTGTATAGAATGAGTTATGATTACACTTGTGCCTTTCTTGTGAGTATAAGCTCAGCTACTGTATTAGTATTCATGCTTAATTTGAAAATAGTGAAATATATTAGGAATTTCAAAACATGTGTGTGTAGACATAAATTTTGCAGGAGTGAAAGTCCTTGAAAATATATTAATTACTAACGAAATTGCAAATAAAATCCAATTAGAGTTTGTGATATCTTTTACTCTCACTTGTTAATAGAAAAAAAGTAATATTATTGTTTTCACAGAACAAGAGAAATTGTAATAATTTGCAGTATCTTGTTCAAATTGATGCAATACTTGAAATGTGTTATTATATATAAGAAAAGAAGAACTAATCTTCAATGATTTGTGACCATAAAATTCAAGAAATAAACCATATCCTCTATGAGAAACAGTGTTGCTATGAAAACATACATGTTTTTGCTGAGAAAGAGAGAGTGATACTGAACAATTGACCTCTCAGTAACTTTCTGAATTCATTTACAGAGAAACAACAACTAAAAGATTAACAGAGATGCAAAAACAGTTTCCTTAGTTTTCAAAGAATATAACAACATCTTTGCAACAACTCCAATATTTGATTTTTTCTATGCTTTATAGTTTGAAATCCTACCGTTTGAAATATATATATATATATATATATATATATATATATATATACACATATACATATATATTGTGACATAGATCACAATCAAACAAATGTGATGGAGTTAATTATTTGCATTAGTTCTTTAAATAAAATTGTGTTCATTTTTATTTTACTTGACTTTCTATGCTGGACTCATATATGATCACATGGATTTTTGTATTTCAAATAAAATAACATTAAGTTCCAATTTACCAGAATAATCAGTGAGGTTCTGTAATCATGCCAATGAACTAAAAATACATTTGGCACGTGACACTGGTCATTCCTACAAAGTTGACTCCGGACAAAATTTCATATTGTACAAACATACCTGAAGAAATTGTTAGACTAAAAAAATAGACTAGCTCACTAAAATATGCAAGATAACCTTCTATTTTTAAAAACCTTAACAGTGTCACTAATTGTCATTTACTGATGTGGAAAAGGACCCGGGCATAAAATTATTCCTTCTAGGATAGGTAGTTCAGCTGACAGATGTCCTATTTAACAACAGCTAAACAGCAGTAGATATAAATTAGTAATTTCAATCTTATTAAAGTCTAAGTGCTTTTTCTGTAATGAAGTTCACATTGCTATTCTTACTACAAAACTCAACAATATTAAAATAATTAAAATGTTTTAGGATGCCATAACTTTTAGAAACATTTGTCTTATTAATTCTGACAGATTCTTGTAATTCAAGCCAAAATTTTCTTTCACACCTCTGTTTGATTACCTTGGTTATGACTTTTTCTTAATATAAGCAATGCTATAATGGAAAAATACTACTATTTTGTGGCAACGTATGGAAGTAGAAAATCAGTTTTTATTGCAGAAAATGAACAATGTAACATTTGCATTAAACACCAATAAAGTGTAGGATGCTGGTAAAATTAAAAGTTCTGGAAAGGAAAAAAATGGTTATCTTGCAATTAGATAATCTTTATAAATAAAGCAGGAAACAAGACAAAGATGTATTATCATTATGGAATGAAAATAGGCTTCTGTTTAAAAAGAAAAAGACACATACACTTAACATTATGCTTACATTGGCATTTCTAAGTACTTCCCCAAACTCTGCACCTTTATTGTCATATCTTCTTTAATATAAGTATTTGAAGATAATTTGCAAAAATCTCTGATCAGGAATAAAACCATAGAATTCTATAACACAAATGCAAACACATCAGTTTCATGACTAATTTTTGTAAAGTATAGAGATACTTTGGCAGTGAATACCACAGAAGAATAGAGTCTGAAATATGTCTGCAAGAAAATATAGAATCAGAGTGGGACCATCTCTAAATTACTATGACAGTTCAGAAGCTATGAAGCTATTGGTTAATACTTGTTTATGAAACTAAATTTGAAATGAGCAACAATTCCCTAAACCTAGCAATCATTACAATTAAATATAGATAATTAACTGAATTTAAAGTACTTTATGTCGTATTTGTAATACTTTTCTGAACATCAAGTAAAATAAACAACTAAGTAATAGTTAATCACGAGTTTAATTTACATTTTTAAAAACTTATTTAATTTTGTTTTATATGCATTAGTGTGAGGGTGTCAGAGCCCCTGGAACAGGAGTTAGAGACAGATGTAAGCCACTATATGGGTACTGGGAATTGAACTCAGGACCTCTGGAAGAGTAGCCAGTGCTCTTAACCTCTGAGCCATCTCTCCCACCCTTTAATTTATATATTAACTAAGCAAGTGAATTTATTCTGCCCAACTACCAAAATACCTACATATTAGTATACTATTTAAATATCAAGAGTCCTATACCTAGAGTTTGACCAAAAAAGAGTTTGAGTAGTAGCCAATGAATTTAAGCATATGAAAATGTTAATATTGAATTTTCTAATGAAACATGGTTAACTAAGGAATATCATCACGTAAAAATCAATGGATTTATCCAGATGTGGTAGTGTACCCCAACCAGTTAGACCAGCACTATTTGTTGAAAATGCTATTTTTTTTTCTATAGTATGGTTTTGGCTTCTTTGTCACAAATTAAGTTTCCTTGGATGTGTGGGTTTATTTCTGGGTCTTCGAATCCACTGATCCACTGGTCTGTTTCAATGCCACATATGGTATCCACTCACTTATAAATATATATTAGCCATAAAATATAGGATAAACATACTAAAATCTATAGTCTTAAAGAAACTAAGCAACAAGGAGGACCCTAAGGAAGGAGCTTAATCCTCATTAGAAGGGCAAAGAGGACAGACATATGAAGTAGGAGAAGACAGGGAACAGGACAACAGCCTTCCACAGAGGACCTTTCAAATACTCTACCCACCAGGGTATCGAAGGAGATACTGAGACTCATAGCCAAAATTTTGGGTAGAGTATTGGAAACCTTATAGAAGAAGAGGGAGATAGAAAGATATAGAAGGGGCAGGAATTCCACAAGGAGAACAACAGAGCCAAAATTCCTGGGCCCAGAAGAGCCTACAGAGACTGACACTCCCACCAAGTACCTTGGATGAAGAGGACCTAGAACCCCTGTTCAGAGGAAGCCCATAGACTGCTCAGTTTTCAAGTAGGTTTCCTAGTAATTGATACAGATGCTGTCTCTGACATGAACTCAGTGGCCATCTAGTTGATCACGTCCCCCTGGGGGGTGCAGGCACCAGAGGAAAATGATGCAGGCTTGGAGAGACCTGATAAGTCAAAATCAGATAAAGGGGCAAGAGGTCCTCCCCTATCAGAAGACTAGGGAAAGGGCATGAGGGAGAAGAGGGAAGGTGGGTGAGACTAGGAGAAGAGGAGGAAGTGGGCTTCAGTGGGAACACAAAGTTAATTAACTGTAATTAATAAAAATAACAAAGAAAGTAAAAAAATATAGAAATAAATAGCTACACAAGTAGAGGCAAATAAAGAGGAAAAAAACAAAGCTCTTAGACAAATACAGGCAAATACAGCCAAACAAATAGAGGCGCAATTATAGAGACAATTAGTGGCAAATAGAGAGGAAATAAACAAAAATAATAATAGAGACCATCACAGAAAGACAGGAATCCACATTCAAACAGATGAAGGAAATGGTGAAATGCATGACAACAGAATTAGAATCAATAAAGAAAACACAGAAAGAGAAAACCCTGGAGCTAGAGAACTTAGAGTAAAGATCAGGATCCACAAAGGTAAGCATCACCAGTAGAATACAAGAGATGGAAGAGAGAATCTCAGATGCTGAAGATATACTTTCAGAAATTGATACTTCTCTCAAAGAAAAAGTAAAATTGGAATAGCTCCAAACACAAAACATCCAAGAAATCAAGGATGACATGAAAAGGCTAAATCTGAGAATAATAGAAATAGATGAAAAAAAAAAGATACCAGGCTCCAAGGTCCAGGAAAATATTCTCAAGAAAATCATAGAAAAAAATTTTTCCCAACTTAAAGGAAAAGATGTCCATAAACATACAAGAGGCCTACAAAACACCAAATAGACTAGACTAGAAAAGAAACTCTTCATGTCTCATCATAGTCAAAACTAAACCTACAGAACAAAGAAAAAATATTAAAAGCAGCAAGGGAATAAGGCCAAGTAACATATAAAGGTAGTCCTATCAAAATCACACCAGACTTCTTAACATAAACTATGAAAGCCACAAGGGCCTGGGCAGATGTGATGAAGACTTTAAGGAACCACAGATGCCAACCCAGACTACGATACCCAGCAAAGCTTTCAATCAACTTAGATGGAGAAAACAAAATATTCCATGACAAAACAAAGCTTAAACAATATCTACACAGCAACCCAGGCTTACAGAAGATGCTAGAAGGAAAACTCTAATCCAACGAAAACAAATACACCCAAGAAAACATGGACTGCTAAGATTAACATAGTGAAAATAGTCATCCTACCAAAAGCAAACTACCGATTCAATGCAATTCCCATCAAAATTTCAAAATTCCAACAAAATTCTGGAAAGAACAATTCTCAACTTCATATGGAAAGACAAAAACCCAGAATTGCCTAAATGATCCTGTACCACCACAGATAGTCTGTAGGTAGCTCCGTCACTATATCAAACTGTACTGCAATGCAATAGTAATAAAAACTGCATGGTATTGGCATAGAAACATAATTGTGGATCAACAGAATCTAATAGAAGACTCAGAAATAAACCCACACACCTATGGATACTTGATTTTTGACAAAGAAGCCAAAACCATACAATAGAAAAAAGACAACATCCTCAACAAATGCTGCTGGTCTAACTGGATGTCTACATATAGAAAAATGCAAATAGATCCATATTTATCACCCTGCCCAAAAGTAAAGCCCAAGTGGATCAAAGACCTCAATATAAAACCAGAATCTCTAAATCAGTTAGAAGAGAAAGTGGGGAAGAACCTAGAACTCATTGGCACAGGAGACTACTTCCTGAACAGAACAGCAGCACAGGCTCTAAGATCAACAATAAATAAATGGGACCTCATGAAACAAAAAAGATTCTATAAAGCAAAGGACACTGTCATCACAACAAAACAACAGCCTACAAACTGGGGAAGTATCTTCACCAACCCTATATCTGACGGAGGACTAATATCCAGAATATATAAAGAACTTAAGAAATTAAAAAGCTGGAGAGGATGTGGAGAAAGTGGAACCCTCTTCCATTGCTGGTGGGAATGTAAAGTTTTACAACCACTTTGGAAATTAATCTTGTACTTTCTAAGACAATTAGAAGAATGCTTCCTCAAGATCTAACTATACCACTCCTAGGCATATATCCAAAATATGCTCAAGTATACAACAAGGACATTTTCTCAACCATGTTCATAGCAGTTTTATTTTTTAATAGCTAGAACTTGGAAACAACCCAGATGCCACTTAGTGGAGGAATGGATACAGAAATTGTGTTCCATTTATACAATGGAATAATATTCAGCAATTAAAAACAAGGAAATAATGAAATTTGCAGGCAAATGATGGAATCTAGAAAAAATCATCCTGAGTGAGGTATCACAGAAGCAGAAAGACACACATGCTATATATTCACTTATAAGTGGATATTAGACCTACAAAACAGGATAAACATACTAAAATTTGTATACCTGAAGAAGCTAAGCAAGAAGTAGGATCCTGGGTAAGATGATCAATCCTCACTCAAAAAGACAAATGGGATGGACATTGGAAGAAGGAGAATATAGGAAACAGGACAGGAGCCTAACACAGACGGACTCTGAAGACTTCATCCAGCAGTGTATCAAAGCAGAGGCTGAGACTCATAACCAAACTTTGGGCAGAGTTCAGGGAATCTTATGAAAGAAGGGAGAGAAAGGAAGACCTGGACCGGACAGGAGCTCCACAAGGAGAGCAACAGAATCAAAAAATCTGGGCACTGGGGTCTTTTCTGAGACTGACACTCCAACCAAGGTACATTCATGAATATAATCTAGAACCTCTGCTCAGATGTAGCTCATGGCAGCTCAGTATCCAAGTGGGTATCTTAGTAAGTGGAACAGGATTGTCTCTCACAAGAATTTTGTGGCTGGCTTTTTGACCAGGCCACAGAGGGTGACAATGTAGCCAGTCATGATGAGACCTGAAAAGCTAGTGTCAGATGGAAGGGAAGGAGGACTTCCCCTAAGATGGAGAGGTGCTTGGGAGAAGATGAAGAAGGGAAGGGGTGGGATTGGGAGGGAATGAAGGAGGGGGCTACAGCTGGGATACAAGGCCAATAAGCTGTAATTAATATAATAAATAAAAATTTAATTAAATATACAGTTAGTTAGTTAGTTAGTTAGTTAGTTAGTTAGTTAGTTAGTTAGTTATTTAGTTAGTCAGTTGGTTAGTTAGTTAGATGTTGTTGTTTTTCCCTGAAAGATGTAAACTGCAAATATGATCATCTGGTATGTCAGTGGCAGGGAATGATGAGAGGTCAAACTGTAGTGTGATTCATGATATAGGAGTATAACCCCGATTTTAAGAGTCACAAACTAAAATTGATTAGAAATGAAATTAGAAATAGTAACAGGAACATTCAAAAATTAAAATTAAGTTTTCCTTGTTTTTCATTGCTGAGAAATATTCCATTGTGTAGATGTACCACAATTTATGTATCCATTCTTCAGTTGAATCATGACATTTGCAGGTAAATGGTGGGAACTGGAAAGGATCATCCTAAGTGAGATATCCCAGGAGCAGAAAGACACACGGTATATACTCACTCATATGGACATATAATATAGGATAAACCTACTACAATCTGTACACCTAAAGAAACTAATCTAGAGGGAGGACTCTGGCTAAAATGCTCAATTCCCATTGTGAAAGGCAAAGAGGATGGACATCAGAAAAAGAAGAAAACAGGAAACAAGTTAGGAGCCTCCCACACAGGGCCTCTGAAAGGCTCTGCCCTGCAGACTATCAAAGCAGACGAGACTTATGGCCAAACTTTGGGCAGAATGCAGGGAATCTTATGAAAGAAGTGGGAAATAGTAAGATCTGGATAGGACAGGAGCTCCACAAGGAGAGCAACAGAACCAAAAAATTTGAACACAGGGGTCTTTCCTGAGACTCATAATCCAACCAAGTACCATGGAGATAACCTAGAATCCCTGCACAGATATAGCCCATGACAGTTCAGTCTTCAAGTGGGTTCCATAGTAATGGGAACAGGGACTGCTTCTGACATGAACTGATTGGCCTGCTCTTTGATCACCTCCCCTTGAGCGGGGAGCAGCCTTACCAGGCCATAGAGGAAGACAGTGCAGCCACTCCTGATGAGACCTAACAGACTAGGATCAGAAGGAAGAAAAAGAAACCCTCCCCTACCATTGGACTTGGGGAGGGGCATGCATGGAGAAGGTAGAGGAAGGGAAGGATTGGGAAGGGTGGAGGGAGGGAACTGGGGGGAGATATAAAGTTAACAAAATGTAATTAAAATTAAATTAAAATTAAAAAAATTAAGTTTTTCATTTTATCTTAATCATAATTTCATTGTTACTGTATAAGACAAAACTGAAGTACATTCTGGATGCAAAAAGAAAACAATCAAATGTATTTGTATAATAAAAAAAATCTCTGTAACTTAAAATGGGAAACTGGATGGAAAATCAAAATGTTGGTATATGTGTATAAATGACACTTATGTATAGCTGAGTCAAATGGTAATTAGGAAAAATAGGACTAAGTTGGATGAAATAAATTCTGTTATATTAGTGAGTAACCTGAAAGCATGCTAATTTGTGATAGGATGAGGTAAAATTTAGGGCTTTGGAAATCAGACTATAAATTTTAAAGAATAAACTGATGAGCAAATAGAACCTTCTTAGAAAGAGTAAAATGAGCAATAAGTCAAAATTAAAGATACCGATTCCTCAGGAAAATGTTTTTAGCATGGACTTTAGTGAATATAAACATCTAACATGATGAGGTAAAGAGATATAAATATATATTTAATTAGAATGAGATTCATGTAATTCTAAATATGGAGTTGCACTATATACTGCTAATCTACCTCTCATCACACAAACTGGAGTTTTTTCAGACTGTTCCTTCTATTATTCTCCAAAATAATCTTTTCCTCCTCAAAAATAATGAAAACAATAACAACCACTCGATTTATTATCCTATCCAATTTCTCAAAGTCTATGTTAATTATTACTTTGAATCTCAGTGCTCCAAAGTTTTCTGGACTGCTAGATTTCATGCTGGTAAATATTAGCATTGCCAAAGATAGGTTTTATCTAAATCTCTTCTCTGATGAATATTGTCCCCTATATCTGTAATAAAAATAACATATTTCTTTGTCTTGCAATATCTTCTTTCCTTACTATGTATTTTTAAATCAACTTGAAGTATACAGTCAACAACACTGCACTGATTTATCAGAGAAGAAAAATTTAATTAAAGGGTGTGGAGCAGTACTTCCCTTTTTTTCTCTGTATCTTGATTAATGATGTGTCAGAAACAAAAATATTTCTCAGCAAATGTATATTAATTGTGCAAAATAGTATTAATTTTTTTGCTTTTGGTATTTTTAAGTAATTAATTTTTATTAATTACAATGTCTATATTTTGTATCCCAGCTGTATTCCCCTCCCTCATGCTCTCCCAATCCCACCACTCCTCCTTCTTCTCCTTCCATGCCCCTCCTCCAGTCTACTGGTAGAGGAGGTTCTCCTCCCCTTCCATCTGATCCTAGTTTATAAGGTCTCATCAGGACTGGCTGCATTGTCTTCCTCTGTGGCTTGGTAAGGCTTTTACCCCCTCCGTGGGAGGTAATCAAAGAGCCAGCCCCTGAGTTTATGTCAGAGACATCTCCTTTTCCCCATACTAGGCAACCCACTTGGATACTGAGCTGCCATGGGCTTCATCTGTGCAGGGGTTCTAAGTTATCTCCATTCATGGTCCGTAGTTAGATACCAGTCTCAAAAAAGACTGCTGGGCACAGATTTTGTGGTTCTGTTGCTCTTCTTTTGGAGCTCCTGTCCCATGCAGGTCTTTATATTTCCCCCTTCTTTCATAAGATTCCCTGAAGTCTTTGGCTATGAGTCTCATCATCTGCTTTAATATCCTGGTGGGTAGAGTCTTTCAGAGGACCTCTGTGGTAGGGTCCTATCCTCTTCCATGTTTTCTCCCTCTTCCAATGTCCATCCTGTTTGCCTTTCTGAATGAGGAGTGTCTTACCCAAAGTCCTCCTTCTTGCTTAGCTTCTTTAGTGTACAGATTTTAGTATGTTTATCCTATTTTATATGTCCAATATCCACTTATAAGTGAGTATATACCATGTGTGTCTTTCTGCTTCTAGGATGATCTTTTCTAGTTCCTACCATTTGCCTACAAATTTCATGATTTTTCTTGTTTTTAATTGCTGAGTAGTATTCCATTGTGTAAATATACCACAGTTTCTGTATCCATTCCTCAACTGAGGGACATCTGGGTTGTTTCCAGATTCTGGCTATTATTAATAAAGCTGCTCAAACGTGGTTAAGCAAATGTTCTTGCTGTATACTTGAACATATTTTGGATATATGCCTAGGAGTGGTATATCTGTATCTTAAGGTACAGCTACTCCTAATTTTCAGAGAAAGTGCCATATTGATTTCCAAAGCATTTGGACAAGTTTACATTCCCACCAGAAAATATGCATGAGTTTTCAATAGACATTAACATTTTATAGCAACCTTATTTTTTTTGAGAAAATATTTATATTTACTTAAGAGTACATTAGGCGAAATGCCCCTTATAGCTGTTCAGTAAGTGAAGCTTATGATCATACAGATAACTGTTCAGGTTTCAAACTCACCTCAAAATTTGAAGTCCAGTAATATGCTCATAAATAAATGCTTAGATCATTCCTGCAATTTTTGTCATTTTCAATCTCATATTTCATTTTTTATTGCTAATTATAAATATTTTCTGCCATTAGTGTTATCTTCCTGAGGCATCCTTTCAAGCTTCCAGTCCTTATAATAAATTGTGTAAAGGAAACAGAGAAATTGGCTGTTCAAGTGCATACCATGCCAGTCAGAAGATAAGGTAAGAGACCCACCTGCCTCATCTATTTCCCATGGCTTCAGCTTGTAACCCAAAGTCCCAGGACACTGCCACCTCTTCTTGTCCCACTGCCTGCCCTCACTGTCATGACCCCACTCATTTCTCTGTTGGATTTCTCCTGCTCAGGTGGATGGAATGTCTATCAAAAGAACAGATGTTCTCTGAAAAACAAACCACAGCAGCCAGAAAAACAAATACGCAAACTCAACAGAGACTCAATGCTGGAGCAGAGGCCATGCTTGACACCAGAACTACAGATAGATGGCTCAGCCAAAACTCTCTTACATTTTTAGTGTCCTTATACTGAAACCTTATTCCACTACTCATCAATATTCCCCACATCACAATTGGGTGAGAGACAGCATGTTGGAAAAAAAGGCCATAATAGTGACCAGAAGTCCAAGCCTCAAGTCTGATGGAGACTCCTTTTTGGACCAGGGGCCACACCAGCTGCCAGAACTCCAGGACACAAAGAGCAGAAGACCAAAGAGGAAACAAAAACAGAGGAACACGTGAAACAAAGACAAATTCAGAAACCAGAACCCAGACCTATCATCACCCCAATCCTAGATGCCTAGAGGTCAGCATAAGAATACAATCCAAGTGGGTTCCATAGTAATAGGAACAGGGACTGTCTCTGACATGAACAAATTGGCCTGTTCTCTAATCACCTCCCCCTGAGGGGGGAGCAGCCTTACCAGGCCACAGAAAAAGACAATACAGCCACCCCTGATGAGACCTAATTGACTAGGATCAGAAGGAAGGAAAAAAAGACCTCCCCTATCAGTGGACTTGGGGAGAGGCATGCATGCAGAGGGTGGAGGAAGGGAGGGATTGTGTCAGGAGGAGGGATAGAACCACAGCGGGGATACAAAGTGAATAAAGTGTAATTAATAAAGAAAAAAGAAATAATAAAAATAAGAAGACCTCCCCTATCAGTGGACTTGGGGAGGGGCATGCATGCAGAGGGGAGAGGAAGGGAGGGATTGGAACAGGGGGAGGGGGAACCACAGGGGGGATACAAAGTGAATAAAGTGTAATTAATAAATAATTAAAAACAAAAAAGAATACAATCAATAACCGCTAGGGGAGTGTGTCAACCACCACCAGAGCCCACCTATCCTACAAGTCCTGACTATTCCAACACAGCTGAACAACAACAAAGAAACCTTAAAACCAACTTGATGGAGATTATAGAGTTCTGCAAGAGAAAATGAATAAATAACTTAAAGAAATCCAAAACTTAACATACAAAGAATCAATTGGAGGAAATGAATGAATCCCTTAATAACAGCCAATAAAACAGATAAGTAATTGAAGGAAACAATTATAACTGTTAAATATCTGAAAATGGAATCAGAAGTAATAAAGAAAACACAAACTGATATAAAACAGAAAATAGAAAATCTCAGTAAGTGAACTGCATCTACAGATGCAGGTACCACCAATACAAGAGGTGAAAGAAATTTGTTCAGTGAAGATGTGATAGGGGAAATTGATACAACAGTTAAAGCAAATGTTAAAACAACAACAAAAAAATATATCTGACATAAAACATCCAGGAAACCAGGGACACTATGAAAAGACCAAATCTAAGAATAATAGATATAGAAGGATAGGAATCCCAGCTCAAAGGCACAGAAAATATCTTTAACAAAATCATAGAATAAAAATTCCTTAATCTAAAGAAGGACATGCCTATGATGGTACAAGAAGATCATAGAACCCAAAAAGATTGGATCAGAAAAGAAAGTCACCTTGCCACATAATAATCAAAACACTAACCATGTAGAACAAAGAAAGAATATTAAAACCTGCAAGAGAAAAAGAAAAACTAACATTTACAGACAAAGCAACTAGAATTGCACCACACTTCTCAGTAGAAACTCTAAAAGTCAGAAAGGCCTAGACAAATGACCTGTAGAATTTAAAATACCACAATTTCCATCCTGGACTACTATATTCAACAAAACTTTCAATCATCATAGATGAAAAAAAACAAGGTATTTATGTCAAAGTCAAATTTGAACAATCTATTTACAAATCCAGTCAGATAAAATGTATTCGGTCAAAAACTCCAATCCAAGGAGGTTAGCTCTACTAATGAAATCACTGGAAATAAATAATCTTTCACCAGCAAAAGCAAAACATGGAGGGTTCTCTCTCTGTCTCTCTCTCTATCTCTCTGTCTCTGTCTCTCTCTCTCTCACACACACAAACACACACAAACACATATACAGATACACACACATACATACTACCACCATGACCACCACCATCAAAAACAATTAATCATTGGGCACATAGCTCTCAAGATCCATAAAATCAATTTCCCAATAAAAAGACACAAGTTGACAGAATGTATCTGAAAACAGGATCCATCATTCTGCTGCATACCAGAAACATACTTTAAAACCAAATATAGATAACACCTACCAGTAAAATCTTGAAAAAAGATTTAAAAAAAAAGAAAGAAAAAAAATAAACAAAGAAATGCATCCAAGAAGCAAGCTAGTATTGCTCTTCTAATATCTAACAAATAGATTTCAAAACAAAATTAATCAAAAGGATGGGGAAAGTCACTTCATGCTCATCAAAGGAAAAATCCATTAAGATGACATTTTAATTCGTAACACCTATGCCCCAAATACAGGGCACCTCCGTTGTAAAAGAAACATTACTAAAGCAACAATCACACATCTAAACTAACATGTTAATGGTGGGAGACTTTAATACCCCACTCTCACCAAAGGACTGGTCATTCAGACAAAACTTAACAGAGAAACAATGGAACTTGCAGACTTAATGATTCAAAGGGACCTAATACATACGTACATAACATTTCACACACACACACACACACACACACACACACACACACACACAATGTACCTTTTCCCTAGCATTCCATGAAATTTTCTCAAAAACTGACCACATACTCAGTCAAAAAATAAGTCTCAACACATACAAGAAATTTTTAATAACTTTCTTCATCCTGTCAGACCACAGGGATTAAAGATAAATTTCAGTAACAACAGAAAGCCTACAAACTTATCAAAACTGAACAGCTCTGAACATACCAAACTTATGGGAAACAGTGAAAGCAGTGCTAAGAAGAAAATTCATAGTACTATAACTGACTACATAATGAAATTAGAGAGATTGCATACTACCAAATTAATAGCTTACCTAAAAATCTAAAACAAACAGAAGCAAACATACAAATGAGGAGTAGGAGGAAAAAAAAAAAACAAATCTAGAGTTGTAGTCAATAAAGCAGAAACAAAGAGAACAATGCAAAGAATTAATAAAAAAAAAGTTGGTTCTTTGAAAAAAAATCAACAAGATAGAAAAACTTTTATCCAAACTAACTAAAAGAAATAGCAATAATAACATTTAACAAAATCAGAAACAAAAAAGGGACATAACAGGAAAAGAAGAAATCATAAGGCTAATCAGGTCATACTTTAAAAACCTATAGTCCACAAAATTGGAGAACATAAAAGAAATGAACAATAACTTTAAGCATTTTAAGAAAGAAAAAGCAGTTATCAGAAGATAAAAAGAATCCTTCCATTCTTACAGATCAGTAGAATTAAAATATAAAAATGACCATCTTACCAAAAACAAGCTACTGGTTCACATTAGTTCCCATCAAAATTTTAATACAATTCTTTATTAATTAGCTATTTTATTGTTTTTTTCACTATTATTATTATTATTTAAAATTTATTCACTTTGTTATGCTAGTTACAGCCTCTTCCCCCATCTCCTCCATGTCCCATCTTCCCTCCCTCTTCCTCCCCTACCCTTCTCTGTTAGTCCACTGATAGGGGAAGTCGTCATCTCCTACTGTCTGACCCTAGCCTATCAAGTTTCAAAAGGACTTCCTGGATCTTCTTTCTCTGTGAACTGGCCAGGTCACCCCACCAGAGAGAAGTGATCAAAGAGTAGGTAACCAAGTTCATGTCAGAGACTGTTTCTTCTTCTCTTACTAGGGAACCACATGGAGACTTGCTTAATAATGTTTATAACAGCATTGTACATAATAGTCAGAAACTGGAAACAACCGAGATGTCCCTTAACCAAAAAGTGGATAAAGAAAATGTGGTACATTTATACAATGAATATTATGTAGCTATTAAAAAATGACATCATGAAATTTGCAGCTAATTGGATAAAACTATAAAAGGTCATCAGAGTGAGGTCTCCAAGATGAAGAAAGACAAACATGGTATGCGCTCACTAGTGAGTCAATATTAGCTCTAATGAAAATGTAATCATGCTAAAACCTACAGAGTCATACAGCCTGAGTAACAAGCATGGGTCAAGGAGAAACTGAATATATTTTCGTGGGTGGACTCAGGCCAGGAGGGGATAGAAATAGGAGGCATTAGATAGGAGGAAGGGAGGGAGACAGTACTAAGAAAGATGACTAGAACTGGGAGACACTGCAGCGTCTAAGTAGAAACGTAGTATGATGGAATGTCAGGAATCTACGAGGGTGACTCTAGTGAAGACTCCTTTTATAGAGGATATGTAGCCTAAAGCAGCCATCTTTTGTAACCAAGCAAGGCTTAAACAGGTGGGTCTGGGATACAAACCCAGGCACAAACCCTTCAGTCTACAATCTGTCATGTGTACAAGATGTTCTGGGGTCAAGGTGGCACAGAATTTGTGGGAGTGGCCATACAATGAGTAGTTTAACTTGAGATCCACCTCTTAATGGGGAGCCCAAGCCTGACACTACCTAGATGGGTAGAAACCAGAGACTGGATAACCAAGATACCTAGCATAGAACCAAACATTAAAAAAAAAATTTAAAAAAAATGATTCCTAATGATATTCGGCTATACTTGTAGACTGAATCCTAGCATAACAGTCATTGGAAAGACTTCATTTAGTATCTGATAGAAAAAGATGCAGAGACTCACAGACAAACATTTGGAGGAGTTTAGGGAGTTGTGTGAAGACAGGCAAGAAGGATTGTAGGAGTCAGAGGGCTCAAGGACATCAGTAGAATACAGCCCACAACTAACCAGGACTCATAGGGCTTCACAAACACTGAAGTGACATTCAGGGAGCCTTTATGGGTCTGCCCTCGGTTCTTTACATATATGTAACAATTGTGTAGCTTAGTGTTCTTGTGGGACTCCTAACAATGGGAGTGGGGACTGTCTCTGACTCTTTTGTCTGCTCTAGGGACTCCTTCCTCCTGGGTTGCCTCCTCCATTCTTGATATGAGGTATGTGACCAGACTTAGAGCAACTTCTTATGCCACATTCATTTGACATTTCTGGAGGCTTGCTCTTTTCTGAAGGGAAGCAGAGGAGAAGTGGTCCTGGCAGAGAGGGTAAGTGGGATGGAAAGAACGACAGGACACTTGGAGAGGATGGTGGAGAAACTGAGGTCTTGGTCAGGATGGGAGAAAAAAAACAAGCAAATGAATAAGACATCAATTTCAAATCAGAGAAAGAAAACTACACATAGACACTCAAGATAATGGTTGAACAATTTTTCTACTTTTTTAGCTTTGCTGGGTGTTTGGATAGAAACAGAAGAAAGAGAAGGTGAACCAGTAAAGTGTATAGCCTGAAGAAACTCTATCTGACTCTAGCCTATAAGTTCTCATCAGGATTATCTGGATCCTCTTTTTCTGTGGCCTAGTCAGACCACTTCACCAAGGGGAGGTGACCAAAGAGCCAGCCATTGCTCCCCTTACTAGGAAACCCACATTGAGACTGAGATCCCATGGGATACATTTGAGCAGGAGCTCTGGTCCTCTCCATGCAGGATCACTCATTGATTCATCAGTCTCTGCAGGCCCCCACCCCAAGCCCAGATTTTTTTTTTGGCTCTGTTGGTCTCCCTGTGGAGCTCCTGTTCTTGCCAAGTCTTTCCATCATCCCCTTCTTCGATAAGATTCCCTGCAATCTGCCCAAACTAAAAATAAGAAAATCACGAAATCTGGAGGCAAATGGATGGTACTAGAAAATATCATCTGGAGTGAGGTAATCCAGAATCGGAAAGACACATAAGGTATATACTCACTTATATGTGGATATTAGCCATTTAACATGGGATAAACATACTAAAATCTATAGTCCTAAAGAAGCTAAGCAAAAAGAAGAATCATAGGGAAGAGGCTTAATCCTCATTCAGAAGGGCAAACAGGATAGACATCCAAAGTTGGAGAAGACAGGGAACAGGACAGGAGACTTCCACAGGGGTCCCCTGAAGGGTTCTACCCATTCGGGTATCAAAGAAGATGCTGAGTTCATAGCATCTCAAAAATTGTAAGTGAACCATTATAGAATGTTATGTTAATATTTTCGTGGAATATTTATAAATAAATTTCAAGAAACTAAGATATTTTTAACTTTCATTTTATTTTTATTAATTAGTTTATTCACTTTGTATCCCAGCTTTATCCCCCCCTCCTAACTCCACCCTACTACCCTCTTCTTCTATGCCCCTCCCCTTCTATGCCCCTCCCCAAGTCCAATGAGAGGGGTGGTTCTACTCCCCTTCCATCTGACCCAAACCTATCAGGTCTCATGGGGACTGGCTCCATTGTCTTCCTCTGTGGACTTGTAAGGCTGCTACTCCTTAGGTGGAGGTGTTCAAAGACTTAGCCCATGAGTTCATGTCAGAGATGGTCCCTATTCCTATTACTGAGGAACCCTCTTGGACACTGAGCTACCATGGGATACTTCTGTACAGGGGATCTAGGTTATCTTCATGCATGGTCCTTGTTTGGAGTATCAGTTTCAGAAAAATTCCTGTGCCCAGATTTTTTGTGGTTCTGTTACTCTCCTTATTGAGCTCCTGTCCCCTCCAGGTCTTTCTTTCTTTCTTTCTTTCTTTCTTTCTTTCTTTCTTTCTTTCTTTCTTT
>NW_026596079.1:27198696-27300838 GCF_907164565.1 Psammomys obesus | reverse complement strand
TTTCTTTCTTTCTTTCTTTCTTTCTTTCTTTCTTTCTTTCTTTCTTTTTCTTTCTTTCTTTCTTTCTTTCTTTCTTTCCTCCTTTCTCTCTCTTTCTTTGTTTTTTTTTCCTTTCTGTCTGTCTTCTTTCTTTTTCCTTCCTTCCTTTTTAAATATTTATTTATTTATTATGTATATAATGTGTGTTTGCATGTACACCTGCACGCCAGAAGAGAGCAGGAGATTTCATTTTAGATGGTTGTGAGCCACCATGGGAATTGAACTCATGAACTCTGGAAGAATAGCCAGTGCTCATAACCTCCCAGTCATCTCTCCAGCCTCCCTCCAGGTCTTTCTATCTCCCTCTTCTTTCATAAGATTCCCTGCACTATGCCCAAAGTTTGACAATGAGTCTCAACATATGTTTTGATACCCTGCTGGATAGTCTTTCAGAAGCCCTCTGTGATTGGCTGCTGTCCTGTTCCCTGTTTTCTCCCTATTCCTGTGTCTGTTCCGTTTGCCTATCTGAATGAAGATTGAGCATCTTATCCAGGGTCCTCCTTCTTGATTAGCTTCCTTAGGTGTAGAGATTTTAGTATGATAATCCTATATTATATGTCTAATATCCACTTATAAGTGAGTATATACCATGTGTGTCTTTCTGCTTCTGGGATACCCCCCTCACGATGATCTTTTCTAGAACCCACCATTTGCCTGCAAATTTCATAATTTTCTTGTTTTTAATTGCTGAGTAGTATCCCATTGTGTAAATGTACCACAGTGTCTGTATCCATTCCTCAACTGAGGGACACCTGGGTTGTTTCCAGCTTCTGGCTATTACAAATAAAACTGTAACAAACATGGTTGAGCAAATGTCCTTGTTGTGTACTTGAGCATCTCTTGAATATATGAGTAGAAGTGTTATAGCTGGATCTTGAGGTAACACTATTACTAATTGACTGAGAAAGTGGCAGATTGATTTCCAAAGTGGTTGTATAAGTTTACATTCCCACCAGCAATGGAGTAGGGTTACTCTTTCTCCACATCCTCTCCAGTGTGTGTTGCCATTTGAGTTTTTGAGTAACAAAATTAAATATAAACTAAATGAACATTTCTGTAACAACGTAATTTCTAACATTTATTAGGGTTTTAGTCTTTAAGGCATAATGCACATAGTGCTCCAAAGCTACATTAAAAGGGAAACGAGTAGCATGGTGGAAAATAAAAATAGCTACCTGGAAACATTTTCATTAAAAAATTAGGAACAAATGAAAATATTTCCCGGTATCTATTTTTATTTTTATCAACTGATATATTTGTTTTCTGTCTGTCTAGTCATAAATTAGAGCCAGACCTTTGTTTTTTTTCATATTTCTAATTTTCAGATATTTGTATATAATTACCTTGCTCCCTACAGGCCTACTTTTAAATGAACACTCACAGAAATCTTTAACTATTCCTTTATGAGAAATAATATCTAAGTCACACTGATGCACATATATATTCATCAATTAAAAAGTGCATGCATCTAGGTGGCCATATGGAGTATAGAAGGAATAAGAAAGGTTTTATGAAGGAAATTATTTTCTGAAAGTAGAAAGAATTCTATGTGAACCACATTTTAATGTCCAGGTGATTTTTCTGTCTGTTATGTTCACTCAGAACACCTGGACTATGAAAATTGCTCAGTAAATGAACGCCAAACCTGATTACGTGAATTTGATCCTCAGTGTTTATGGTAACTTCTCAATAGGTAATTTACCTACTATGGTAGGAGAACTAAAGGTACAGCATCACAGTCTCTCTATGACACAGACTTTCTGTTATTGGCGCCATAGTGGCAGAAATGATGTGGTAGTAACCAGCTGCTTTTTGTTTTGTTTTGTTTTGCTAGATTTAGACCCACTCCAGGAGATGGAGTGCATTCCTAAAATGGACAAGACCTGAAACTAGATTGTTCGTAGTTTTTAGGAGAAACCGAATACTATAACGCTAAAGGAATATAACAGTAAAACAACTCATAAAAGCATATTGTTATATTTGTGCAGCAGTGGCTTGCTCAACCCTCATCAAAGAACATTAGAACACTCAGTCCTAAATGTGGTACTCACCAAACCATCTCTTCAAGGCAATGTAAGCAGAAAAGAAAGCAGAAAACCTCTGAAAGCCAGAAGTAACTGCACACTGAGAAAGTATATGTTCCACACATGACAAGACTGAGACACAAAAGAATTCACAAATCTATGAAAAACACATCCATGGTTTCAAGTTAGATGAGGGCACAGCACTTAAAGGAGAAAAATATGGGGTCAATTTATTAAGCATGAAGCTATTTGCCATTGATAGCTTCTGGGAAAGTAAAATCAGTTTTCTTCGATTGAATGTCATTGAGAATATCAATCATTATACAGGGCATGCCTCACGCTCATGAGTAGATTGTCAGCACAAATGAATATTACATTTTGTGTGTTTTATATATACATATGGGTGTACTTTGTTTTTTGTTTGTTTTAGTGTATTTGTCTTATTTGATTCATTTATTATTTTCTTTTTAGTTAGCATGTTGGGGTTTTCACGTTTGCTACTTTATTTTACTTTTTTAAAAAAAGAGGAGAGGAAGAAGCTAGAGAGGTAAGAGAGGTGGAAAGAAATGTAAAGATTTTGGGAAGGGGATTTAGTATGTTCAGAATGTGATGTAAGAAAAATAATTTTCATGAATTTTTAAAAAACATCAGCATCTTAGTGTTATCATGTACACCTATCATTATTGTCTACACCTAGGATATCTAATATTATGAGGAAGATTATAAATAAAGTGATTTTAAGCCATTTACTCCCGCTTTGACTGGGTTCAATTTATTAGTCAATTTATTTTAATTTCACATATTTTTTAAAGAACACTGAATTTTTTATTGTTTATTATTATTAGTTACATTTTATTAACGCTGTATCTCGCTCTCTTATTCCCTCCCAATCCCACCCTCCCTCCCTCAGCTTCTCCCTGCCCTTTTCCAAGTCCACGGATTGGGAGGATCTCCTCCCCTTTCGTCTGGCCCTGTTTTATCCGGTATCTTCAGGGCTGCAAAGCCCTCCTCTGTGGCCTAGTAGGACTGCTCCTCCCTTGGGGGGTTGGGAGGTCAAAGACCTGCCATTGAGTTCCTGTCAGAGATAGTCCCTGTTCCCCTTACTATGGGAAACCAATTGGTTATTGAGCTACCATGAGCTTCGTCCGAGTAAAGGTTCTAGGTTATATCCATACATGGTCCTTGGTTGAAGAAACAGTTTCAGAAAAAGCCCCTGTGTCCAGATACATTTGGTCCTTGTGGGGCTCCTATCCTTTCCTTGTCATACTAACTCCACTTCTGCAGAAGGTTTGGTTATGAATCTTAGTATCTGTTTTGAAACGCTGCTTGGTAGGGTCTTTCAGATGCCTTCTGCAGTAGAATACTGTCATACGTCCAGTGCACATCTCATTTGTCTTTCTAAGTGAGGAATGATCATCTTAACTCGTGTCTGCTTTCTTGTTTATCTTCTTTAGGTATATAGATTTCATTATGTTTATCATATCTTATAGGTCTATATAAACGAGTATATACCATGTTTGTCTTTCTCTTTCTGGGATACTTCACTCAGAATGATCTTTTCTAGATCCCACCATTTGCCTGCAAATTTCATGATTTCCTCATTTTTGATTGCTGAGTAGTATTCCATTGTGTAAAAATACCACAATTTCTGTATCCATTTCTCCATTGATGGACATCTGGGTTGTTTCCAGGTTCTGGCTATTACGAATAAAGCTGCTACAAACATGGTTGAGCAAATGTCCTTGTTATGTACTTGAGTAAATTTTGGGTATATACCTAGCAGTGGTATAGCTGGGTCTTAGAGAAGCGTTATTCCTAATTGTCTGAGTAAGTGCCAAATTGCCTTCCAAAGTGGTTGTACCAGTTTACATTCCCAGCAGCAATGGAGGAGGGTTCCCCTTTCTCCACAACCTCTCCAACATGTGTTGTCCCTTGAATTTTTCATCTTGGCCATTCTGATTGGTGTAAGGTGAAATCTCAGGGTCGTTTTGATTTGCATTTCCCTAATGGCTAATGAGGTTGAGCATTTCTTTAAGTGCTTCTCTGCCATTTGATATTCCTCTATTGAGACTTCTCTGTTTAGCTCTGTTCTCCATTTTTTAAAATTGGATTACTTGGTTTGCTGCTTTTCAGCTTCTTTAGTTCTTTATATGCACTAGATATTAGCTCTCTGTCAGATAAAGGGTTAGTGAAGATTCTTTCCCAATCTGTAGGCAGGCGTTTTGTTTTGATGACGGAGTTCCTTTGTATTACAAAAGTTTTTCAGCTTCATGAGGTCTCATTTCTTGATTGTTGCTCTTAGAGCCTGTGCTGTAGGTGTTTTCTTCAGGAAGTTGTCTCCTGTGCCAATGAGTTCTAGGCTGTTCCCCACTTTTTCTTCTAACCGATTTTGAGTATCTGGATTGATGTTGTGGTCTTTGATCCACTTCAACTTTAGTTTTGTGCAAGGTGATAAATAAGGATCTATTTTCATTTTTCTGCATGTAGACATCCAGTTGGACCAGCAACATTTGTTGAAGATGCTGTCTTTTTTCCATTGAATGGAATTGGATGCTTTGTCAAAAATCAAGTAATCATAGGTGTGTGGGTTTATTTCTGGGTCTTCTATGAGGTTCCATTGATACTTCTTTCTGTTTCTATGCCAGTACCATGCAGTTTTTATTACTATTGCTCTTTAGTACAGCTTGAGATCGATTTGTTGTTGTACAGGATCGTTTTGGAGATTCTGGGTTTTTGTTTCTCCATATGAATCTGAGAATCTTTTTTCCAAGGTCCGTAAAGAATTGAGTTGGTATTTTGATGGGAATTGGGTTGAATCTGTAGATTGCTTTTGGCAGGATCACCATTTTCACAATGTTAATCCTACCAACACATGAGCACAGGAGATCTTTCCATCTTCTGAGATCTTCTTCAATTTCTTTCTTCAGAGACTTGAAGTTTTTCTCAAACAGGTCTTTCACTTGCTTATTTACTATCCCCCCAAGGTACTTTATGTGGTTAGTGGCTATTGTGAAGAGTGTTGTTTCCCTTATTTCTTTCTCAGCCCTTTTGTCGTTGGTATACAGGAGAACTTCTGATTTTTTTGAGTTGATTCTGTATCCTGCCACTTTGCTGAAGGTATTTATCAGCTGAAGGAGTTTTCTGGTTGAATTTTTGGGGTCGCTCATGTATACTATCATATCATATAGTGACACTTTGACCTCTTCTTTTTTGATTATTTTCCCCTTGATCTCCTTTAGTTGTCTTATTGCTCTGGCTAGGACTTCAAGTACTATGTTGAAGAGATATGGAGAGAGTGGGCAGTCTTGTCTTGTCACTGATTTCAGTGGGATTGATTGAATTTTCTCTCCATTGAGTTTGATGTTGGCTATAGGCTTGATGTACATTGCCTTTACTATGTTTAGATATATGTGCCTTGTATCCCTGATCTCTCCAAGACTTTAAACATGAATGGGTTTTGGACTTTTTCAAATGCTTTTTTGGCATCTAAGGAGATGATCATGTGGTTTTTCTCCTTCAGTTTATTTATGTGGTCAATTACATTGATGGATTTCTGTATGTTGAACCACCCTTGAATGCCTGGGATGAAGCCTACTTGGTCATGGTGGATGATATCTTTGATATGTTCTTGGTTTCTGTTTGCAAGTATTTTATTGAGTATTTTTGCATCAATGTTCATTAGAGAGATAGGTCTGAAGTTCTCTTTTTTTGTTGGGTCTTTGTGTTTAGGCATCAAGGTGACTGTGGCTTCATAGAATGAGTTTGGTAATGTTCCTTCTGTTTCTATTTTGTGGAATAGTTTGGAGAGAATTGGAGTTAGCACTTCTTTGAAGGTCTGGTAGAATTCTGCACTGAATCCATCTGGCCCAGGACTTTTTTTTTTGAAGGGAGACTGTTGATGACTGCTTCTATTTCCTTGGGGTAAATAGGACTATTCAATCTTTCTACCTGATCTTGACTTAATTTTGGTAAATGGAATCTATCAAGAAAATTGTCCATTTCTTTTAGATTTTCAAATCTTGTGGCATATAGGCTTTTGTAGTATGACCTAAGGATTGTTTGGATTTCCTCAGTGTCTCGTTATGTCCTCCTTTTCATTTATGATTTTGCTGATTTAGATAGTTTCTCTCTGCTTTTTAGTTAGTTTGGCTAAAGTTTGTCTATCTTGTTGATTTTTTCAAAGAACCAGCTCTTGGTTTCATTGATTCTTTGAATACTTTTATTTATTTCTAGTTGATTTCAGTCCTGAGTTTGATCATTTCCAGTCTTCTGCTCCTCTTGGGTGCATTTGCTTCTTTTTTCTCTAGGGCTTTCAGTTGGGCCATTAAGTTGCTTGTATGAGATGTCACAAATTTTTTCTTGAAAGCATTTAGTGCTATGAATTTTCCTCTGAGCACTGCTTTCATTGTGTCCCATAAATTAGGCCATATTGTACCTTCATTTTCATTGAATTCTAGGAAGTCTTTAATTTCTTTCTTATTTCTTCTGTAACCCAGCTATCATTGAGCAGCAAGTTGTTCAGTTTCCATGTGCTTTTAGGCTTTTTTCTAATTCCAAAGTTGTTGATATCCAGCTTTATTCCATAGTGGTCAGTTAGAATACAGGGGATTATTTCAGTATTCTTGTATCTGTTGAGGCTTGCTTTGTGACCAACTATATGGTCTATTTTGGAGAAGCTTCCATGAGGTGCTGAAAAGAAGGTATACTCTTTTGCATTTGGGTGGAACGTTCTATAGACATCTATTAGGTCCATTTGATTTAGGACCGCTGTAAGTGCCTTTATTTCCTTATTAGGTTTCTGTCTAGATGATCTGTTCCTTGGTGAAAGTGGGTTGTTGAAGTCTCCCACTGTCAAGGTGTTGGGATCAATGTGTGATTTAAGTTTTAATAATGTTTCATTTATGAAAGTAGGCATTGTATTTGGGGCATTGATGTTCAGAATTGTGATGTCCTCTTGGTGGATTTTTCCTTTGACGAGAATGTAGTGCCCCTCATCTTTTTTGATTAATTTTGTTTGAAAGACTATTTTATTAGATATTAGGATAGCTACCCCAGCTTGTTATCTGGGTCTGTTTGCTTGAAAGACATTTTTCCAGCCATTTACACTGAGGTAGTGTTTATCTTTGTTGCAGCTGTGTGTTTCTTCGATGCAGCAGAATGTTGGATCCTGTTTTCACACCCATTCTGTTTGTCTGTGTCTTTTTATTGGCGAATTGAGTCCATTGGTGTTGATAGATAATAGTGACCAATGAATGTTAGTTCCTTTTGTATTGGAGTCGGCGGTCTTACTGTGTTTCATTGCTTGTTTTCTTTTCAATTTTGTTGGGATATTATCTGTATATCTGTATATCTTGGGTGAAGTTGTTTTCATTGGATTAGAGTTTTCTTTCTAGTATCTTCTTTAGGGCTGGTTTGCTGTGTGGATATTGCATAAATTTAGTTTTGTCATGGAATGTTTTGTTTTCTCCATCTATGTTGATTGAAAGCTTTGCAGGGGATAGTAGTCTGGGTTGATATTTGTGATCTCTTAGAGACTCCATGACACTTGCCCAGGTCCTTCTGGCTTTCATAGTTTCTGATGAGAAGTCCGGTGTGATTCTGATAGGTCTACCTTCATATGTTACTTGGCCTTTTTCCCTTGCTGCTTTTAATATCTTTTCTTTGTTCTGTAGATTTAGTGTTTTGACTATGATGTGACGTGATGTGTTTCTTTTCTGGTCTAGTCTATTTGGTGTTCTGTAGGCCTCTTGTATATTTATGGACATCTCTTTCTTTAAGTTGGGAAAATTTTCTTCTATGATTTTCTTGAAAATATTTTCTGGACCTTGGAGCCAGGAGTCCTCTTTTTCATCAATTCCTATTATTCTTAGATTTCTTCTTTTCATGGTGTCCTGGATTTTTTGGATATTTTGTGTTTGGGACTGTTTTGATTTTACTTTTTCTTTGAGAAAAGTATCAATTTCTGCAAGTGTATCTTCAGCTCCAGAGATTCTCTCTTCCATCTCTTGTATTCTGTTGGTGATGCTTACTTTTGTGGTTCCTGATCTGTTCTCCAAGTTCTCCAGCAAAAGGGTTTTCTCAGTTTGTGTTTTCTTTATTGAATCTAATTCTGTTTTCATGTTTTACACCATTTCCTTCATCTGTTTGAATGTGGATTCCTGTTTCTCTATGATGGTATCTATTTCTTTGTTCATTTCCTTTCTATATGCCACTAATTTTATCTTTCCTTGTGCCTCTATTTGTTTGGCTATGTTTGCCTGTGTTTCTTTAAGACTTTTGCCTATTTCTTCTTTTTTTACCTCCAATTGAATGGCCAAGTCTTTGAAAGATTTCTTCATTTCCTCTTTAACTGACTGAATTTGCATGGTTATTGTTTTGAGAGAGTTGTTTGTTTCCTCTTCATGAGCCTCAAATAGTTGGGTAAGCATAGCTTTAAAGTCATTTTCTTGTGCTTCTGATGAATTGGGGTCCGTCCATTTTGGGGGTTTCTGGTGAAGTCATGATGTCCTGATTTATGTTGGAAATGTTCTTTCGCCCACCCCTGGCCATTGGCTTATCTGAAACCTTCCCTGTTTGTTTTTGGGTTCTGCAGTTCAGACTGGTACTGTCTCTTTCTGGCGTCTGGAGTGTTCTACAGAAAGCTGAAAGAGGTCCTGTGTCCTTAGCGTGTGCTGAGGACTAGCTGTACTTGTGGGAGAAAAGTACACAGGCGCAAACAGGGCAAATGCAGGTGTGCGTATGTATGTGTGTGTGTGTGTGTGTATGTGTGTGTGTGTGTGTGTGTGTGTGTGTTTGTGTATGTTTGTGTGTGTGTGTGTGTGTGGAAGTGTGAGTGGAAGTGTGTCTTGGGGGACAGAGTGATGGCTAATGTTGAACCCTTGAGTGTGTGGGAGGGGCTCTGTACTGTATATGTAGCAGGTGCTAGTGATGGTCGCAGTGCAATTTCTGGCATTAACTGCCTTAACTCCTCAATTGGACCCACAGAGCAGGGGCTGCGATGTCCCAAGTGACTCTCTGTTTCGCAAAGTGGGTATGTGTGTGGGAGGGGTTCAATGCCTGGCTTCTGTTTTAGAAGGACCCTGAGTCTGGGGCTTTGCAGATTCTCAAGGGTGCACTCACTCTCAGGCAGGTCAACTTGGCAGGGATCGGCGTATCTGGGCTCTCTGCTCTCTGGTTTGGTCCTGCTTGTTTGATGTGCTCCGCCAGCTCAGTGCTGCTACTACTGCCAGGTTAGGAGGTCCCGCTGCAGCTGGAGATCTCATGGTGGTCACATCAGCAGGGATTAGGGTAACCAGACTCTCTGTTCTCTGGTTTGGCCCTGGTTGGTCTTAAGCTGGAGGGCAGATGTGCCCCGCCAGCTCAGTGCTGCTCTGCTACCAGGTTAGGAAGTCCCACTGTAATTGGAGACTGTGTTGCCAGTCCAGATGCTTTCTGGGAAGTCCTGGGGTCTCTTCACTGTTCTCTCCAAGCTTGGGAGGCCCAGCGCCTGGTGTGCCTAGCTTGTATGGCATTTCTGCCTGGTTTTGGTGAGTATATAATGTATTCTCTGTCACTGTGGGATTGGGCGGGCCATATAGTCTGTGATCACGATCCTGTGGAGCCAGTATGGCGGCTAGCAGACTTGGGCCCTGGGAGGATGGTGCAGCCATTGTGCGGATCTGGGACTCCTTCGAGACCAATACCGCTGGCAGCTCCTGCTAAAGGGCTAGGAGCTCCACCTCAGCGGCTGCAGACCCCAAGCAGTTAGGATCTGTGCTGAGAAAGATGAGTCTGCTGTGCTGAGGAGGAGGGAGGTGTGGGGGAGGGGAGTACAGGGAGATCAAAGGCTCATTTCTTGCCTTCCCCATCCCCAAACAAGTCCCTGGGTGACCTGAGACCAAAGATTTCACCTCCTGCGATGTTCCCTGCTGTTTAGAAAGCCTCACTGTTGTTTTCCTGGGTTCAGAGGTCCTTCCACTTACCAACTTAGATGTTCAGCTCTTCCACAGCTCAGAAGCTGTGTGTGCTAGTCACCATCTTGGCTCTGCCCCCCAATTTCACACATTTTAAATGTATTTAAATTATTGTTTCTTCTCTGTGATAATATATCTGGGTAATTATTTACCCAGGAATAATATTATTCTGTAGAAGAAAAACATTAGATATATGGAGCATGTGTGATGACATCAGTGGAATTATTTTTTTTTTGCCATTCTGTGAGTAAATGGTTCTAACACAAAATTATTCCTATTCAAACTCCAGAAATATTAGAAAGAAAACACAGTTGGGAATATTGGGAAGCTACACTGTTTCTTAGAACATACCACATGCTTCAAGGATATTTCAGTCTTTATGCTAACAAATCAGATAGTCAGTATTGATCCTGTGGGAGAGCTACATCCTCTGAATTAAAAGAGGAAGAAGTGGATTGGAGAAGTATTCAAAGCATATGGCTAAAAGATACACACACACACAAAGAGAGAGAGACAGACAAAGAGACAGAGACAAAGAGACAGCGAGAGAGAGAGAGACAGAGACAGAGAAAGACAGATATGGAAAAAGAGAGACAAAGAGGGATAAGAGAGATAAAGAGAACAGGCAACAGGCATAAAATTACCTGAAGCATGCTCTATCAAACTATTTAAATCCATAATGGAAATATTTTTATCACTTAACTTGTATGAAAGCATAAATATTATAAAGTTTTCTGGAATTAACTTTCATTTATTAAGGGGCACTGATGTTTGAAAAGCCTTACAAGATATTGCAGATCACAAACTTATTCAAGTTTTCATACTGTTAGAGAATATTTGATCTCAGAGGATGTACTGATAGTTGCTGATAATGGGGAAAATTTTAGGAACAGTTCCCAATATTCAGAGGAAACTCATTGAATCGTCATTCTGATGCATTCATCTTTAGTTTATGAACCTCTACATATGGCATCTTATTCTGAAAAAGTTTCAGTGGAGTCATCCGCACCTCACTAGGAGGATTAGCAAATATGATCGAATTATTTAGTAATGCAGATGCAAAAAAAGCTTGTGTGTGTGTGTGTGATATGCTCATGAGTATGTGGGTATTTAAATCATGCATGCATATCTATGCCATATCAGGATATTTGGGTTTCTTCCTCTGCTATTCTCAGACCTAATTATTCCCTTCAGACAGGGTCTCTCAACGAATGGGAAGCTTGTCTTTTCAGTACTAAGACTTCTGGCTCTGACTCTTTCCACAAATCACCATTGTGGATAAAAGCTCAACTAACCAAAACCAGCATTTTTTGAGTGGGCTTATGCAGACAGGTTTTTTTGTGTAGTCCTGGCTGTCCCGGGGCTAGCACTGTAGACCAGGCTGCCCTCCAGGTCACAGATATCCACCTGCATTTGCTTATAAAATACTGGAATTAAAGCTGTGCGCTATCACAGCACAGCTTAAAAGCAGCTTTTTACCGAGGCACTCACATCTGCCAACAAACCATCTCCCAAGCCAACCTATCAAATTATATGTTGGTAATTAATGCAAATAGCTTGTCCTGAAGGCTTTTGTGTTTTCTTTTTTAATGGATGTCTACATTACACATTCCTGGTTATTTAGATTCATAATTATCTTTCTAAAGCATCAATATAAGATTTTGAGAATTTTTAGATTTGACCAATTAGGCTGAAAAATACCTATATCTTGTATGCTACGCGTTTAAAATGTTTACTAGCATTTGTTAGATTTGATTTCACTATTTTCTTTCTTTTTTTTTTCACACCAAAAAAGGAGTAGATGGCTGAAAACAATCAAACTCAGGGCTGAAATCAATCAATTAGAAACAAATAAAACTATTCAAAGAATCAATGAAACCAAGAGCTGGTTCTTTGAGAAAATCAACAAGATCAACAAACCCTTAGCCAAGCTAACTAAAAGGCAGAGAGACACCACCCAAATCAACAAAATCAGAAATGAAAAGGGGGACATAACTACAGACACTGAGGAAATCCAAACAATCATTAGGACTTACTTCAAAAGTCTATATGCCACAAAATATGAAAACCTAAATGAAATGGACAATTTTCTTAATCAATTCGACTTACCAAAGCTGAATCAGACCAGGTAAATCAATTAAATAGTCCTATATCCTCCAAGGAAATAGAAGCAGTAATCGAAAGTCTCCCATCCAAAAAAAAGCCCAGGACCAGTTGGTTTCAGTGCAGAAATTTCTTTCCCTTTTAAATTTCAGTGGTTTTTTTTTTTTTTACTTTACATGGCAAGGGTGCCCCTTACCTCTTTTCCTCCCAGTTCCCCCTTTCACTTCTTCCATGTTCTCCTCTTCCTTTTCCCCCCCAAAAGGGATCTGTCCTCCCTCCATAGTAACCCTCCCTAGCACATCAAGTCATATCAGGACTGCCCTAATCCCCTGAGTCCAAGCAAGGCAGAGATGCCACGGGGAAGTGATCCAAAAACAGGCAATACAGTTTACCTTAGAGGCATCCATCACCCTACCTCCACTCACCAGGCAACCCATATGAAGACCAAGTCTCCCATAGGCTACATAATGTGCAGACCATGCACGTTCCTTAATTAATGTCTCAGTCTCTGTAAGCTCCCAAGGGACTGGCTTACTTATCTCTGCTGGTCTTCCTGTGAAGTTGGTGACCCCTCCAGGTTCTTCAATTTTTCAGGCAACACTTGCACAAGACCCCCAGAGCTCTGTGCCATGTTTGGCTGCAAATTCTAGTACAGTCTGAATCTTCTGCCGGCTGGAGCCTTCCAGAAGACAGTCAAGTTAGGCTCCTTTCTGCAAACAAAGGAGAGCATAGTGTGAATGGCTAGCTCTCTATCATGGGATGGGTCTCACATTGAGATAATTATTGGATTGACATTGCTGCAGTTCTTGTAGGCAGGATAGTTTTTGGATCCAAGGTATTGTCAATGGGTTGTTGTTCTAGGATAGTTCTTCCACTATCCTGTCTGCATAGAAGGTGATCACTTCAGTCTTCATGTCTGCCCCTGTTAGGAGGCTCAGCTAGAGTCACACCCACATCTTCCTAGTAGCCTACCCTATTGCAGGCCTACAAAACAGATCCCAGTTTCCCTTCTTGTTCCCAGTCTCTCAACTTCCAACCCCTTTCTCCTTACATCTGATCTACACCCATGTTTCCCTCCTCATTCCATCTCCTGACAAGTTCTTTCTCTTCATCCACTTCTGCTGTCTATTCTATTTCTCATTTTGAGTGACGTTCCAGTACCCTCCCTTCAATCCTACTTGTTACATAGAGCCTTTGGGTCTGTGGGTTGCAGTATGGTGATCCTATACTGTAGGTCTAATATCTGTTTATAGGTGAGTACATACCATGTGTGCCTTTCTGGGTCTTGGTTAGCACACTTAGGATAAGCTTTTCTGGTTGCATCCATTTGCCTGCAAATTTCATGATTTCTTTGTTTTTAATAGCTCAGTGTTACTTCATTGTGTAAATGTACCACAATTTCTGTATCCATTCTTCTATTGAGGGACATCTGGGTTGTATCCAGTTTCTTGCTATTATGAATAAAGTTGCTGTGAACATTGTTGAGCAAATGTCTTTATTGTATGGTGCAGCACCTTTTGGGTATATGTCCAGAAGTGGTATAGCTGAGTCTTGATATAGAACTATTCCCAATTTTCTGAGAAAATGCCAGATTGAATTCCAGGGAGGTTGTATAGGTTTGCACATCCATCAGCAATGAAGGAGTGTTTCCTTTTCTCCACATCCTGGCCAGGATGTGTTGTCACTTGAATTTTTGATCTTAGCCATTTTGACAGGGGAAGGATGGAATATTAGACTCATTTTGCTTTGCATTTCTCTGATGGCAAAGGACACTGAGCATTTCTTTAAATGCTTCTCAGCCATTCAAGATTCTTTTTTTTTAATTCTTATTAATTATACTTTATTCACTTTGTATCCCCCCTGTGGTTCCCTCTCTCCTCCTATCCCAATTCCTCCCTTTCTCCCCCCTTTGCATGCATGCCCCTCACCAAGTCCGCTGATAGGGGAGGTCTTCTTTTCCTTCCTTCTGACCCTAGTCAATTAGGTCTCATCAGGAGTGGCTGCATTGTCTTCTTCTTGGCCTGGTAATGATGCTTCCCCCTCAGGGGTCAGTAATTAAAGAGCAGGCCAATCAGTTCATGTCAGAGACAGTCCCTGTTCCTATTACAATGGAACCCACTTGGATACTGAACTGCCATGGGCTGCATCTGTGCAGGGGTCTCAGGTTATCTCCATGCATAGTCCTTGGTTGAGGTATCAGTCTCAGGAAAGACCCCTGTGCTCAGATTTTTTGGTTCTGTTGCTCTACTTGTGGAGTTCCTGTCCTCTCCAGATCTTACTGTTTCTCACTTCTTTCCTAAGATTCCCTGCACTCTGCCCAAAGGTTGCCCATAAGTTCTGGAGATGCCGTATTGCTCTGTCTTTTGTTAGCTTTTACGCTGACCTCTATCCATTGGGCTGATTTAGGTGTTGGCTGTTAGTTTCTGTGCTTCCTGGAGTCCTGAGGAAGGGAGTATCCCCTTGGCCGGAAGATGATTTTTCCTGAAGGAGTCCTTCTCTGCTTTTTGGTTATGGTCACTGTATGGCCAGTGTTTCTCAGGACTTGCACTGCTCACCTCAGGTTTATAGCCCTGAGTAGTAGCTGTGGTCTATGTTAGGCAGGGGGGGGGGATCTCCTCTTACCCATAGAAGTTCTCAAGACAGCTGCCCTACTGCTGGGTTTCTTGTTATAAATTTAGTGTGCTGCTGCTCCCTAAATTTCCAGGTACAGTCCTCTTGAAGAACCTGCTGATTCCCTAGCTGTGGGGTTTTCTCCCAACAGGAAAACTCAGTCTGTTATCCTGGGGCGCACAGTTCTGTCCAGGAAAGTGGGAGGTTCACTCAGCAAGTCTCTGGGCCAGAGGCTGATTGCTCTGCTCTGGACCTGGAGAATGTGCACCTAGGTTGAGTTGGCGCCTGGGGGCACTGCTCTGGTCTGGAGGCTGGGTGCCTCACTCTGGACCAGAAGCTGTGTGTCTCTGTCTGGGATGGTGGCTGCAGGCACTGCTCTGGTTCAGACGCTGTGGGTGCAGCCCTCTTGAAGGACCAGGGATTCCCACAGTTTTGACAGTCTAGCTAGGGATAACTGGTTGATCCTTGGCACAGTATCTGAGGGCTGCTGTAATGCTCTCTGGCTTTTGTAGGTCTGAGGATGCAGCGGTGTGTCCCAGTGCCCTAGGGGAACTCAATAATGGCAGCAGAGCACAGTGCTCCTGCCTGCACTAGTGTCTGCATGAGTCCAGGAAGTGTTTTGGTGCTGGGTGTCCTAAGCGTTAGAGCTGCTGACCCCCTCCACTGGGGGTTTCCTCCTGCCAGAGACACGCAGTCTGGTGCCCTGGTGCCCTGGTTCCCACAGTTCTATCTGAGGCGGCGAATCAGGCGCTCAGGCAGGGCTCCGTGCAGGAGCCTGGTTCCCGGCTCTGGGTCCGGGCTGGCTCCTGGAGCACCCGCGGAACCCCAGTCTTTTCCAGGGGATGTCTGGGTAACCTGGGGTCGGTCCCAATTGTTTCCTGCTCCGTGGGGTTATCTCTTGACTGGGAAATCCAGTCTATGGTGTTTTGGGCCCACATTTCAGTCTGGGACCGTGACCAGATGCGCTGGCGTATAGCTCTGGGCTGGCGATCAAGTGCCTGGTGGATCCGGGATCTCTTCAGAGGTTTAGCAGGATGAGTTAAAGATGATTGAATCCCCCACCGTGGGGTATCCTCTCACCTGTGAAACACAATCTCTTGTGTTTTATGGCCGCGAGTTCTGATTGCTGGTCACTGTGCCAATCCTGCTGTGCTGTTCCTCAGAATGAGAGTTCTCCCGGCGCCGCCATCTTGCCCTGCCTCTTGGCAAAACTTTTTACTGAACTTTATTCTGAGGTAATCTCTATCATTATTGCTGAGCTGTTTCTTGTATACAAGATTGATGGGTCCTGTTTATCCATCCATTCTGTTAGCTTTTGTCTTTTTATTGGAGATTTGAGGCCATTGATGTTGGGAGATATTAATGGTCACTTATTGTTACTTGCTGTTATTTTGATGTTGGTGATGGTAGAGTGTGTGTGCATGCTTCCTTTCTTTTGGTTTTGAGACTGTGAGGTTATTTGTTTCTTGTGTTTTCCTGGATATAGTTATCTTCCTTGGGTCAAAGTTTTCCTCCTATTATGTTCTGTAGGGGCAGGTTTATGTACTGTTTAAACTTGATTTTGTCGTGGAATATTTTGTTTTCATTTATGTTGACTGAAGGTTTTGCTGAGTATAGTATTCTAGGTTGATATCTTGCTCTCTTAGTGTCTTCTCATGACATCTCTCCAGGCCTTTGCAAATTTCATAGTCTTATTGAGAAGTCAGGCATAAGTCTGTTAGGTTTGCCTTCATATATGACTTGGCCTTTTTCCTGTGCAGCTATCATATTATTTTGTTGTTGTTGTTGTTGTGTACATTTAGTGTTCTGATTATTATGTGATGGGAGGACTTTCTTTTCTGGTCCAATCTATTTGGTGTTATGTAGGCTTCTTGTATGTTTATAGGCATTTCTATTTTTTAGGTTGGGGAAGTTTTCTTCTATGATTTTGGTGAAATATTTTCTGGACTTTGGAGTTTGGAGTCTTCTTCTTCTATTCCTATTATTCTTAGGTTTGGTATTTTCATATTGTCCCAGATTTCTTGAATATTTTTGTCAGGGACATTTAGATTTAAATTTTTTTTTGACTGATGTATTGATTTCTTCAATAATATTGTCTACAACTGAGATTCTCTATTTCATCTCTTCCATTCTGTTATTGATGCTTGTATCTAAAATTCCTGCTCTCTTCCCTAGGTTTTCCATCTCCAGGATTACCTTGGATTGTGTTTTCTTTATTGCTTCTATTTCCATTTTTAGGCCCTGGACCATTTTATTCATTTTTTTTTCATTTTGTTGTATTTTCTTGTATTTCTTTAAGTGATTTTTACTTTCTTTCCTTTACCTGATAGATTGTATTTTCCTGTGTTTCTTTAAGAGATTTATTCAATTTTTTCACCAGTTTGGTTGTATATTCCTGCAGTTCTTTAAGTAGTGTATTTTCTTCTTTTAAGGCCTCTACAATTTTCACAACCTCAGACTTAAAATCGTTTTCTTTTTTTTTAAGATTTATTTATTTGTTTTATGAGTATGCGTATACTGTTTCCATGCACAGCAGAAAAGGGTATTGGATCATATTACAGATGGTTGTTAGTCATTATGTGGTTGCTGCAAATTGAATTCAGGACCTCTAGAAGAACAGCCAGTGCTCTTAACCATGGGACCTTCTCTCCAGCCCCCTTAAAATCTTTTTCATGAGCTTGCAGTTTGATCCTCAGTACTTGCTGTCGTTGGACATCTGGATTTTGGGGAATGTCATATGGTCCTGGGTTTTGTTGGCTGGTGTTCTTGTGCTGACCTCTAGACATTTGGTTGACACTGTTATTAGCAGGCCTATTGGTCTCTGATGGTAATAGGTTTCTGAGATTGTAGGAAGAGCTCATGGTCTCATGTGGTAGCAGTCCTCTACTTTTCCTGCTGCTCCCTGATCAATGCTTGTCTCTTGGGTCTCAGATCAGACTGGGTCCAGATAAATGACATAGGCCAGGGAATTGAGGTGTGGGGCTAGCAGAGGAAGTATAACACAGGGGCCCTTGTCAGACTTGGCTACTGTTGCTAGCAGGCTGTTGTAGTGCAGTAGTTGGGATATCGGTTCCTACCTGCCGCTCCCTCATCCATGCTGGTCTCTGGGGAAGTTGATCAGGGTGGATCCTGGGATATGGTGCAGATTCCAAACATAAACTTTGGACAGACAAACAAAGATGAACAGGAAAACAGACTCAGAAAGTCTATAATAGCATAAGAATGTAAACTGATTTTAGTTTGCTAGAAAAGACAAAGTGAAAAACATCGAAAATTTAGCTAGCCCATGTATTCAAGCATTGCTGAGGAAGTGTAAGACCCAATGATCTAAGACATGACTTTTTTTTTTTTTTTAATGAAAATTCTGTTAGTGACATCTAAGTTCATAGACTGAAAGGGTTTTTGGAGTGATTAGAAGAGAAAAATAATAGGTGACTAAGATCTAAGAAAGCACTATTTCTAGAGGTGTTTTCCCAAATGAACATCATGAGACACCACATTGAATTTCTTCTTAGAGCTGAGGAAATTTTGTATGGGTTAAAAAGAAAAAGAAATGTGATGATTTAAGCTACAAAGAGAATATTAAAAGAATTAGTTAAATAGGGAGAGAGTTGATTCCTGGATAAGAGGGGACTTTTATTTAATCCAGTTCAACAAAAACCATTGTAATAGTGTGTGAACAAATGTAAAACATCAGCACATTGATGGTATGAAGTTGAGAATTCTCTGATGTCCTCTAGTACAACTGCAGTTTTTATTTTAGGGAGCACAAGAGGGCAGAGACCATTTGATGTAAGACAGAGGTAGGTAATACATTATTGATTTGAATGTTCAACTACTTTAGTAGAAAAACACAGTGGGTTTAAGGAGTAACACTGAGGTCTCCTTAGGGTTACCTATATTTAGTTATAAATTTTGTGGCTTTGTTTATAGCCTTTTTCAACTGATTGGATAAAAACAATGGGGTAGTTTAAGGCTTCAGGGTAAATGATGGCTCAAAGTGCACCAGGAAACTAAGGTATATTGAAGGAAAAGTGGACTTTAAAACATATGGTTCTTACTATTTCCCACTTCTTACATAAAATTCCATTCACTCTGCCCAACAGTTGACCATCAGGCTGAGCATCTGCTTTGATAGTCTGCAGGGCAGAGGCTTTCAGAGGCCCTCTGTGGCAGGTTCCTAGGTTGTTTCCTGTTTTCTTCTTCTTCTAATGTCCATCCTCTTTGCCTTTCAGGATGGGGATTGAGCATTTTAGTTAGGGTCCTCTCTTTTGCTTGGTCTCTTTAGATGCATAGATTTTGTAGCCCATGGCAGGTCAGTGTCCAAGTGGGTTACCTAGTAATGGGAAGAGGGACTGCCTCTGACATAATCTGATTGGCCTGCTCTTTGATCACCTCCCCCTGAGGGGGGAGCAGCCTTACCAGGCCACAGTAGAGGATAATGCAGCCACTTTTGATGAGAGCTGATAGACTAAGACCAGAAAGGAGAGGAGAACCTCCCCTATCAGTGGACTTGGGGAGTGGCATGCATGCAGAAAGAGGAGGAAAGGTGGGATCGGGAGGGGAGGAGGGAGGGGCTTATGGGGGGGATACAAAATGAATAAAGTGTAATTAATAAAAAATAAAAATTTAAAAAAAATACCAGACAAACAAAAACAAAAACAAAACCATATGGTTAACAACAAATAGAACTCCCTGATATGTGGTGTGGGCAGATGTACATGAGGATAATTGTGAAGAATGAAGGAGTGTTGGGGTGGAAGGTAATCCAGCACTTTACAGGCATTAGAGAACCTGATCATTAGTGCAGTCAGCACGCAGAGAGGAGAGCTTCTCAAATTCAGTTTAAGAAGTGCAACAGTCGGTAATGATGACACCAATACTGTGAGGGCTGGATATGAAGCTGGGCGGGGAAAAAAAAGGCATTTTTGAAAGCATGTAAATTTAGACATGATTGCAAAGGTAATTAGATTATACCTACATATTCTCTTATCTCAAGGAATGAAATCAGAGATTGGGAGGCAGAAAACAAAAAAAAAAGAGTCCAGTTTCCTTGTCCAGTGGTGCACACATAATGTTTTTAGAGGAGTAGAAGCCACCTCATCATATAATCAATATATAATATTACTATATTATGTTATATTAGTACTATATAAACTTACATATTAAAAATGTTATATAGTGTTACACGTTGTTACATAATACCTTACTATAATGTCCCTATTCTCATTTCTCTTTAGGGATCTAAATTTTATTAGAGTATCTGATTTTAAATTATTGATCTTTGTCAGTGCATTCCAATTTACATAGTTCTCTGGTTCTTTATTTTGCAATATTGTCAATCACAAATGATTTCTATCCTTTTAGTTCATTTTTCTGTTGTTTATCACTACTTATAAAAAAGAAACTCTTGTTTCTTTCACAGGTAGACTTGTGAATGAACTAATAAAATAATCATCTAACTTCATGCCAAGTGTCTTCTATTAGAAATGTGATATCATGATATGTTTTAAGATCTTAAAACATGTGCTTTGACTGTCTCTTTTCTTTTTTTGCTCTTTTCTTTCTTACCAATGTTTTGAGAAACCAAACTAGTCTCAAGCACACTATGAAGCTGTGGGTAGCCTTGAACTACTCTCATGTCTTCTTCCACTTCACAAATACTTGAATAACATATGTCTATCTTGTTACCTTCTTATTTTCCAACAAGTTATATCATATCCTATACAAAACGTCCAATTAATCACGTATAACATTTAATTAGCACACAGGAATTTCTTTTTTATTAATTTATTTTATTATTTGCAGTTTATTCACTTTGTATCACAGCAGTAGCCTTCTGCCTTGTTTCCTCCTAACTCCACCCTCCCTCCCTCATCTCCTCCCATACCCTCCCCATCCACTGATAGGGGAGGACCTACTACCCTTCCATTTGACCCTAGCCTATCAAGTCTCATCGGTACTGGATAAGGCTGCTCCCCCATCAAGGAAAGATGATCAAAGAGCCAGCCACTGAGTTCAGGTAAAAAACAGTCCCTGTTCCCATTACTAGGAAACCCACTTGAACACTGAGATGCCATTAGCTACATCTTTGCAGGGGTTCTAGGTTACCTCCATTCATGTCCCTAGTTGGAGTATCAGTCTCAGAAAAGACCCCTTGGCCCAGATTTTTTGGTTCTGTTGCTCTCCTTGTGGAGCTCCTGTCTCCTCCAGGTCTTTCTGTCTCCCTCTTCTTTCATAAGATTCCTTCCACTCTGCCCAAAGTTTGGCTATGAGTCTCAGCATCTGCTTTGATACACTGTTGGGTAGAATCTTTCAGAGGCCTTCTGTGGTAGGCTCCTGTCCTATTCCCTGTTTTCATCTGCTTCCAATGTCCATCCTGTTTGCCTTTCTGAGTGAGGATTAATCATCTTACTCAGGGTCCTCCTTGCTTAGCTTCTTTAGTTGCACAGATTTTAATATGATTATCCTATTCTATATGTCTAATATCCACTTACAACTGAATATATACCATGTGTGTCTTTTTGCTTCTGGGATACCTCACTCAGGATGATCTTTTCTAGTTTCCACCATTTGCCTGCAAATTTCATGGTTTCCTTGTTTTTAATTGCTGAGTAGTATTTCATTGTGTAAATGTTCTACAATTTCTGTAACCATTGCTCTGTTGAGGGACATCTGGGTTGTTTCCAGGTTCTGGCTATTATGAATAAAGATTCTACCTAACATTGTTGAGCAAATGTTCTTGTATAATTAAGCATATTTTGGATATATGCCTAGGAGTGGTATAGCTGTATGTTGAGGAAGCACTATTCCTAATTGTCTGAGAAAGCGCCAGATAGATTTCCAAAGTGGTTGTACAAGTGAACATTCTCACTAGCAATGGAGGACAGTGCCAAAACCATATAATGGAAAAAAGACAGCATCTTCAACAAATGGTGCTGGCCTAACTGGGTATATACATGTAGAAAAATGCAAATAGATCCATACATCACCCTTCACAAAACTAAAATCCAAGTGGATCAAAGACCACAACATAAAACCATACACACTAAACCTGTTAGAAGAAAAAGTGGGGAAGAGCCTTGAACTCATTTGCACAGGAGACAATTTCCTAAACAGAACAACAAGAGCAACAATCAATAAATGGTATCTCATGAAACTGAAAAGCTCTGTAAAGCAAAGGACACTGTCATCAAAATAAAATGACAGCCTAAAGATTGGGAAGGATTTTCACCAATTTTGTATCTGACAGAGGGGCTGATATCCAGAATATATAAAGAACTCAAGAAGTTAAACAGCAACAAATCAAGTAATCTAATTAAAAAATGGGGTACAGAGCTAAACAGAATTTTCAATAAATAAATATCAAATGACACTCAAACACTTAATGAAATGTTCAAAAATATTTAGTCATCAGAGTAATGCAATTCAAAACGACCTTGAGCTTTCACCTTACACCCATCAGAATGGCTAAGATAAAACCTCAAGAAGCACACAGGTATTTAAAAAACTATTATTTTTAATATATTTTTGAGTCATGGGACATTGTAATTTTTATTAGGACAAATATTTAACTCTTAGCAATTTTCTTTTTCTGATTGAATGTTATTGCCAATGTAAATATGCATGTACATTAACTTCAGAGCAAGCTGATTATACTGTGTTTAAATCTTTCTGCAATCTTAAATTCTTAAGAGAGAACTTTTGATTTATGTCAAACATCCTTTTGATGGAAGTGATATAAATATCCAATTGCATTTTGATTAAATTTTGCATAGTAAGGATCTTGCCTTTGAACAATGCTGAGACAGCATGATATCAGTGTAATTGCACTGACATCATAACAGTTCCTTGGCAGCAACTGTGCTCTCAATAATGCAAATAGAGTGCATAATTAAGGTAGAGAATATGACCATGATCAGCAGTATACCTCCTCTAGTGCCTATATGATGTCCCTGTATTATTGCTATGAGAGTGATGATTACAGCCCATGACTTCTAACGGCCGCTTGTAACGGGCAATGTGTGAAATCACACATGATGGAAACTATCATGGGCAGAAGCTGCTTGTTTCTGTTTCTTTTGATGTTTATTCATAAAATACATATTGTTATTGCTATTCTTTGTGTATGTTATCAGTACACAATGCAGACTGGAAAACTGCAAGTGAAAGTCAATAAAAAAGCAATCTGCTGTCTTTCAAATTGGCAGGAAATCAAATCAGTGTAAGCTTGGAATCTTAGAGACAATTTATTAATTTGTATTGCATATAAATTGCAGCATGATTCATTAATTTATAGTACCTTCTCTAACATAGCAATACTGCAGAACAAATGCCGTGTCATATCACACACTGATAGAATATTTTATGACAGTCATAGTTCAACTTATTTGGCTCATTTTTTTTCTAGTTTCATCTATAAGTTAAAGAAAATGTGCTAATTAATAACATGAGTCTTATTAGATTTAAGTTGGATAGTATAGAAGTGCTTTTGCTTTTGTGTCTATTAAAATAAAAATATTAAACAAATTTTAGTCACTGTTTATTGCATGCAGAGGTTGGACCTCGGCCCCTTGTACATATGTAGAAGTTGTGTGGAGGTTCCCTTAGTGGTTGGAGAGGGGCTCTCTCTGACCCTCTTACGTGCCTTTGGATCCCTTCCCCCTAACTAGGCTGCCCTGTCTGGCTTCAGTGGGAGATGATGTACTTAGTCCTCTGGCAACTTGATCTGCCAGGGTGGGTTGGTACTCCCTTGGGGTTTCTCTTTTGATAAGAAGGAAATGGGGGAATGGAGGGAGGAGTGTGAGAATGGGATTAGGAGGAGCAGAGTAAGGTGGCTGGGATCATGCAGTAAAGTGATCCACATTGCTGGTGGGAATGTGAACTTGAACAGCCAATCTGGAAAGCCATCTGGCACTTTCTCAGAAACTTAGGAATACTGCTTCCTCAAGATCCAGCTATGCCACTCCTGGCATATATCCAAAAGATGTTCAACCATACAACAAGGACATTTGCTCAATTATGCTCATAGAAGTTTTATTCATAATAGCCAGAATCTGGAAACAACCTAGATGTCCCTCAAATGACATGGATACAGAAATTCTGTATCTGAATGGATACAGAAATTGTGGTACCTTTACAGAATGTACTACTACTCAGCAATTAAAAACAAGGAGATCCTAATCTATCAGGTATCATCAGGAGTGGCTGCATTGTCTTCCTCTGTGGCCTGGTAAGGCTGCATCCCCTCAGGTGGAGATGATCAAAAAGCCAACCATTGAGTTCATGTCAGAGACAGTCCCTGTTCCCCGTACAAGGGAACTTGGACACTGAGCTGCCATGCACTACATCTGTGCAGAGGTTCTAGGTCATCTCCATGCATGAACATTGGTTGGAGTATCAGTCTCAGAAAAGACCCCTGTGCCCAGATTATTATTATTATTTTTTGCCCTCCTTTGGGGGAGGGACATGGGTGGAGTAGAGGGAGAAAGGGTAGGATTGGGAGGGGATGGGGGAGGGGCCTACAGTTGGGATACAAAGTGAATAAACTGTAATTAATAATAATAAAAATAAATAAATAACCTTAAAAAAGGAAATCATAAAATTTGTAGGTAAATGTATGGAACTAGAAAAGATCATCATGATTGAGGTAACCCAGAAGCAGAAAGACACACATGATATACACTTATTTATAGGTGGATAGTAGGTATATGATGTAGGATAAACATAATAAAATCTATAGTCCAAAAGAAGCTAAACAACAGGGAGGACTGTAGTGAAGATGCTTAATCCTAGTTCAGAAGGTCAAACAGTGTAGATATCATAAATAGGGGAAAACAGGGAGCAGGACAGGAGCCTTCCACAGAGGGCCTCTGAAAGATTCTATCCATAAGAATGACTTAGACTCATAGCCAAACTTTGGGCATAATACAGGGAATATTATGGAACAAGGGGGATATAGAAAGACCTGGAGGGGACAGGAGCTCCACAAGAAGACCAAAAGAGCCAAAAATATCTGGGCTCAGGGGTCTTGCAGAAACTGAAGAATCAACCAAGGACCATATTATGTAGAGGACCTACACCCCCTGCTCAGACGTAGTCCATGGGCTCCTCAGTCTCCATATTGTTTCCCTATTAAGGGGATCAGGGGCTGTCTCTGATGTGGACTCCTTGGCCAGCTCCTTGACCATCTCCCTCTGGAGAGGTGGCCTAACTAGGACACAGAGAAAGAGGATCCAGACAATCCTGAAGACACCTGATAGGCTAGAGTCAGATAGTAGAGGAGAGGACCTCATCTATCAGTGGACTAGGGGAAGAACATACTGGTTGATGAGTGTGTGTGGGGACCAGGAGGATATGAGGGAGGGGGCTACAGCCAGCATACAAAATGAATAAATTGTAATAAATAATAATATAGAAAAAATAAAAGTGATAAACATCAAAACAGGAAAAAATGTGTATAAAATTGTCCTGCCTTAGTTTCTAGATTTTACTCTTACTTTCTATTATGACCCTTCACTTTTATCAGTATAATGGATTGATAAGAGTCTTAAACAAATTAATATTTTATTTAACATACACATATTCAAGTAGTTTGTGTTTGTAAAAGAACCTATGATTACCACTGAATAACATATATGTGATTGTTCAGAAGATAAATGATACACATTAGAGTTTTGTATAAGGTTATAAATATGCATTTATTTGCATTCGCCTATCTGCAGGACATCCAGTTTGATCAGCATTTTTTGAAGAGGCTTTTTTTTCCCTCTATATTTCTGGATTTTTATTTTCCTTTGTAAAAATTCAATTGTCCAAATGTATGTCTTTCATTTGTATCTTTAGTTCCATTCCACTGATCAATATGCTAATGCCATGTGTTTTCTTTTTTTTTTTTTTCTAATGTCCTGTAGTGCAACTTGAAATCAAGAATTTCTGCAACAGTTCTTTGATTGTTCATGGTTATTTTAGCTGATCCGTTTTTCTTTGGCTGTATATTTTGATCTGTTTTTCCATTCAAAGTGGATAATCGTCTTCTGAAAATCTGTAAACCATTGTGTTGAGATTTTTATGGGGATTGCATTGAAATTGTAGATTGCTTTTGGTAGGATGGGATTTTTACTATGCTTATACTACTAATAAATGAGTAGTAGAGATCTTTCCATCTTCTCCTATCTTCTTCAATTTATTTCAAAACTTCAAATGTTTCTCATACAACTATTTCACTTGCTTGGGTAGAGCAGTTCCAAGATATTTTATATTTTTTTGTGGATATTGTGACAGGTGTTGTTTCTCTGATTTATGTCTAGGTTCATTTGTCATTTGTGTATAGGAGAGCTGTAATCTTGTATCCAGCTAATCCTCTAAGTGTATTTAGCAGTTGTGGGAGTTCCCTGGTGGAAATTTTATGGTCACTTATCTATACTGTCATGTCATCTGCAAGTAATAATGCTTTGAATTTTTTCTTTCCAATTTTTATCTCTTTAATCTCCTTCAGTTGTCTTATTGCTCTGGATAAAACTTTAAATATTATATTGAATAGCTATAGAAAGAGAGGGCAGTCTTGTCTTGTTCCTGAATTTATTGGAATTGCTTTGAGGTTCTATTTATTTTGGTCCTTGCAATAGGCTTTCTGTAAATTGCCTTTATTATGTTTATGTATGTCTCTTTTATCCCCAAATCCTCAAGACTTTTATCATGAAGTGCTGTTGGATTTTGTCAAACAATCTTTTAGCATTTAATGACATGATCATTTTTTCTGTCACTTTGTTTATATGTTGGGTTACCTTGACTTATTTTCATATATAGCACCATCCCTGCCTCAGTGGGATGAAGACTACCTGAAAACAGTAGATGATAATTTTGATATCTTCTTAGTTTTTGTTTGCAATATTTTATTGAGTATTTTCACATTTATTCTCATAATGAAAATTGGTCTGTTATTCTCTTTCTTTTCTAAGCCTTTTTGTGATTTAGGTGTCAGTGTAACTGTGACCTCATAAAATGAAATTTGGCAGTGCCCCTTCTGTTTCTATTTTGTGGAATAATTTGAAGGAGTATTGGTGCTAACTCAAAGGAAAGTTCATAGCACTAAGTGCCTTCATAAAGATGTTAGCACTGCTTTCACTGTGTCACATTAGTTTGGGTGTGCTGTGCATTCATTTTAATTGTATGTTTAAAAGTCTTTAATTCTTTACTTTATTACTGTATTGATCCGTTTTTCATTCAGTAGAGACTTGTTCAGTTCCCATCAGTTTATCAGGTTTTTACTGTTTCTGTTATTGTGGATGTCCAGATTTAATCCATGGTGTTCTGATAGGATGCAGGGAATTATTTTAATTTTCCTGTATATATTGAGAGTTGTGTGGTACCCAAGTATGTGGTTGATTTTTATAAATTTTACAAGGTACTTAAAAGAATATATATATATTCTCCTGTGTCTGTGTTAAATATTATGTAAGTATTTAAGTCCATTTGGTTTATACTATCTGTTAGCTTCAGTATTTTTCAGTTTAGTTCTTATTTGGATGACCTGTCCATTGGTAAGAGGGGGGTAGTGAAGTTACCCACTACTGTTTGATGCTCTATATGTTATTAAAGTTGTAATTGTGTTTCTTTTACAAACTTGAGTGCCCTTTTGCTTTGAGCACAGATGTTAGGAAGTGAAGTTATATATTAGTGAATTTTTCCTTTTATAAAAATGTAGTTTTCTTCCCTCACCTCTTTTGATTAGTATTTGTTTGAAGTCAGTTTTCTTAGGGATTAAAATGGATACTCCAGGTTGCTTTTTAGGTCCATTTTCTTGACATATCTTTTTCCAAGCCTTTACCCTGAAGTACTATCTTCCCTTGCAGTTGAGGTTTATTTTTTTGGATGTGCCAGGAGCGATCCTATTTTTATATCCATTCCATTATCATATGTCTTTTTTTTAAGTGGGGAATTGAGACCATCAGTATTGAGAAATGAGCAAGGAAGGTTGATTCCTGTTACTTTTCTTGTTGTTGTTGTTGATAGTGGTTGTTGGGGTGGTGGAGGTCATAATGTGTGGGAGTGTGTGTGTGTGTGTGTGTGTGTGTGTGTGTGTGTGTGTGAGACACGCTTTCTTTCTTTTGGTTTTGCTGGTGTGAAATTATTTATTTCCTGTATTTTCATGGACATAGTTAACCTCCTTAGATTGAACCTCCTTAGATTTTCTTCTAGCATCTTTTGTAGGACTGATCTTGCTGATAGATATTTTTGTTGTCACATAAAGAAACTCTGTAGTGTATTTATTCTAGTTTCTATGATTTCTCCACCCACTTGTAGTTAGCTATGTAAATAGTCCAAGCACTGTTATGAGTTAAGGTAGGATTGAATTTCATAGTGACTTTTAGTCAGGCTTGACTCCTAATGAGTGGAATTATGTTTCCACATTTAAAGAGAAATAATCAAAGGTAGAAAAGAAAAAAAAAGCTTAAAATAGCCCACACTTATAAAGCTGAAAAATACAGTAATTTAAATAATATGTTTTGAGTACACAAAACAAACAATTTATATATATATATATATATATTTGCTAAAACTCTTGAAATTAGACTAAGCATATCATTTATTTTAATACTCATTTTGCTACATTTTTCTGTAAATATCATGCATTTTTGAAATGGTTGATAAGTGTCTTCTTACATAATTTCAGTTAACATATTTCAGTATATCATTTATGCCATAAAATAAATAACAAAGAAATGTAGCAATGTGCTAAATTAAGCAAGATTATCAAAAAGCATATTATTTTCAAAAGAAGGTCACATCTTGAAGAGACAACAGTAAGTAAATGCACATAACCATACAGCTCACAGGAAAATAGAGATCAAGCCACAGGATAGACAGATGCTCTGGAAATAGGAGGGAACAAAATACTGACATATCCATGGTCAATAATACTCCTGCAAATGACATTCATTAAAAAAGTTTGATTTTGAATTCATTGATCTGGGGTATCTAATATGGAAAGTATTAGAAATTAACAAAAAACATGGAAGAAACTGCTCATGGAAGAAACAATTGGTATTTGTTCTCATCAGCCACACCATGCTTTCTTAGTAAGCTAAAGTGTAATATTCATGTGTAACATGAAGCATATTCATGGCATGACATACCTTATGTGCTCTGGTAGTTAGGAATTCATTAGTCAAGCTTGAGATGAAAATTGTTGCATGCTTTTTAAAATATTTTTAAAAGATGTTTTTATCCTTGAAGTGTAGTCAAAATTAATGTAATTAGGTGTTGTATTCAAGATTATTAGAAAAAGCATAATGGAATACACATATATGTTTGTGCTTGTGTGTGCATGCATGCTTGCATGCCTACAGGTGTTTGTATAACTCCAATTTTACATACAACATCAACTTAAGTGCAGAGAAACTTGAAACAGACTAAAATCAGGAACAAGACAAGTTAGTTTACTCTTGTCATACCAGTTCAATATAATGTTTCAAGTCTTAGTTAGACTAAACAAAAACAAAAACAAAATCCCTGAAGATCAAGCGGATGTGAATTGGAAAGGAAGAATTCAAAGTGTCTTTATTTGCAGATGACATGACAGCATACATAAGAGACCCAAAATATTCCAAGAGGAAATTTCTGCAGCTGACAAACACTTTCAGCAATGTAGCAGAATGCAACATTAACTCACAGAACCAGTACCCCTTCTATATACAAAATGAAAAACAAACTGAGAAGAAAAATATCTTTTTCATTGAACACATTATAATTTCAAAATCAAGATATATATATATATATATATATATAACAGCATGCATTATTATAGAATGAGTCCATGCAATTTAGTTTACAGAAATCACACACTGAATAAGAAACAGAATATTTTGTCATATAAGAAATATATTATATATATATATTTGTATGTGCAAAATAACTGCATATATGTAAAATGAATTTATATTTTTTACGTGATAAATTCCACTTGTTTTCTGTTTCATCATCAATAGAGTCATAGTCTCGCTAAGGAGTCATTTCTTGCTAGGAAATCTATACCACTAAACGAATATTACTTATTATTAAAGGGAATTTTATTATTTATAGGACAACCATAATTTGTGCTAAAATTACTAGTATTTATTTATACTCATTATAAGTTTTGAGAATTTATGAAGTAAGCAATGGTTAAAATATGTTTTTCACTGAAAAAAGTGATTATTATATAAAAGTTTGATAGAGTAGAATGAAGACAGTAATGGACACAATGACACTTTAGTAATAAATTTAGTTATATGTTGAAATTCACACAGATTAATAAAAAATGCTCATTTTCAACATTATTTATCTTCCTAAAATGAGACCATATTTCCTAGTTTCTGGAGATGTCAGAAAATTTCTTGCTGCATATCCCAGAACCATTAAGCTCCTCTTACTTGAGAGGCATATTTAACTTGCATGATAACGAAAACACATATCATGTATAAAGCAAACATTTTAGTTTCTCATTGAATAATGACTTCACAGAAATTCTCTATATAATACAGTAGATGCACGCTCAGCAAAACAATTTATTCTTTTTACTTCTTGAAATTGTCTTAGTGAAATAGACACTGCATCAAATATTCACTATAATCAAAGAAGTAATTAACTTTAATTGAAAGCCTGAGCACAAAGAGTTATTTCATATTACAAAACAAACAAGGAGACAAGAAAAAAATACATGTTTTATTTATTCCATTAAAACTCAGATATAAAATTAACACAATTGAAAATCTATCCACATTCATTTTTGTTTGCTGTCTAGACTTTAATTTACTGAGCAGAACACTGATGAAATGGGCTGCATTAAAGTGTCTATGAAAAGATTTTCATGCATTGCTTTTTTTACATTTTATTTACATGATAGATATTTAAGAATTTTCAATATTTTGTATGTTCAGTTATTTGTGTACATTTGCCGGAATAAACTTGTGAAATATTTGAAGTAAAAAAGTATAAATAAAAATAAAAATATGATGAAATATTTGGCTTCATGTTTCCACGCATCTATGTCTTTCATCCTGAACACTATCTTCAAGTCTTAAAATGTACCAGTCAGAGCAAAGTTCATTCTCCTATTTAAGTACTTGAAAAACAACGAATGAAAAATTAACAAATGACATTATTTCTATTTGCATATCATTGGATCACACTCTTATATATGGACCTCTGAGGAAAGTGTGACATTTTTAACAAAGCTAAGTTTTACAAATATTTTAGAGTTTTTAAAGATTTTAAGGAAGTAGAGGGTGTGGACAGTATACATAAAAGTCTACTCTGTACTAATCCATATCATGTAAATCAAAAGCATGCATTATTACATTTTCAGTGACTGATTTGAACAAGGCTGTAAGACAGACACTAAGGCCACATCTAGTCTTGGGTAGTTTCAGGCTGGGTAGCTAGATTACGGTGGCAAAAAATTAACAAAATGATTTGCTGCTTTCTGTCAGCAATTGATTGTGTTTCCAAAATTATGTTGTCATATCTGTATGTTAAAATTAGATTATTTGTAAAGAGTTCAGAACACTTTAGAGAAAATCAAGATCAAGTGCGTGATTGCATAATCTCAGCAGAATGGGATGATGTAATGAAGCTGTGAACAGACAAACAGTATAGCTGATTAGATGTCTTGAACACTAAATCCAACAAGATTTAGTATTTACATATGATTTTAAGAAATGGGTGAAAATTAAGAATAATTTCCATTGAAGAAGTGTTACTTATTATGTCTAATTAGACAGAAAATTTTGTCATCTATGTTTCTCATATTACTAAGCACAGTGACATTTTTTCCTTCTCAACCTGTGATTATGAGTTATCATGACTGACTTCTATTTCCTTTTAGCAAAATTTTGTATTTTATACCTATTATTCTTACTTTTTAATTGGTCATTAATCAATCTTTCTCTTTGCCTCTCACTCAGTCTACTGTACTGATTGCTTATGTTCTACTTAGTCCCTAAACACAGTACTTCATTTTCCATTGTATACAGCAAAGCCCTAGGTGATCTTTCCCATTGCAATCACTGAAACTGTCAAATCAAAATACTGTTGTAGAGTGCTTCCCACAGAGGGCCTCTGAAAGACTCCAACCAGCAGGGTATTAAATCAGATGCTGTGGCTCATAGCCAAACTTTGGTCAGAGTGCAGGGAATCTTATGAAAGATAGACCTGAAGGGACTGAAGCTCCACAAGGAGAACAGCATAACCAAAAAATCTGGGCACAGGGGTCTTTTCTGAGACTGATATTCCAACCAATGACCATTCATGGAGATAACCTAGAACTTCTACTCTGATGTAGCCCATGGCAGCTCAGTCTCCAAATGGGCTCCCTAGTAAGAGAACAGGGACTGTCTCTGACATGAACTCAGATCACCTCTCCCTGAGGGTTGAGCAGGCTTACCAGGCCACAGAGGAAGACAATGCAGCCAGTCCTGATGAGACCTAATAGGCTAGGGTCAGAAGGAAGGAGAGGAGGACCTCCCTTATCAGTGGACTGGGAAAGGGGCATGGGAGGAAAAGAGGAAGGGCAGAATTGTGAGGGGATGAGGGATTGGGCCACAGCTGGGATAAAAAATGAATCAATTGTAAAAAATTAAAAATAGTAAAAACTATTTATGTTTCTTTTGCATTCCACTTAAGACAAAACAAAAAAAGATACTAAAAATAACTTTATTTTAAACCTTTAAAAAGATAGTTGTGTGTTGTTTTAGCATGTATTAAATTTGTAGGTATAATGTGACAATAGACAGTAAAAAAGAAATCTTTACTATGTATTATTTTAGAAATAATTTCAATTCCAAACTCAGACGTTTTCTTACTGTGGCAAACACTAACACTTCTACTGAAATTCTGCTATCATTTCATTTATCTGTGGCAGCTAATGTATCTTTAGTTCATATATACTCTTCTCTTTCTTAAATTTCCATTAGTTATTTTTATTATTATGATTTTCACTTTCATAGTTTCTGTTTTCCTAACCTAAATTTTAATGCATTTTGGTTAACAAGGTAAATTTTAATTTTTTTTCTTGTTGTCTTTGTAAACATTGGGATAAATTAGTAACTTTATAAGGAGAATTTGAAATATATAAATGTGTTACTAATGTATAAAATCCTAAGAGAAAATAATTAAATTTACAAAATGGAAGGATGCCTTTGATTTTTATCCATACTTTTCTCCAGTAGTTGTATATATTTGAGAATTATACTTTATCCAACAACCATGGAAAAACTATTTTGATTTATGTATTTTCTGTACCAAATGTAGACGGATTTGTAATTTGTTATTTTATTGCCTTAATAGTCAGAAAAGAGTAGTGATTTATTTAAAAGATGGTAGTGAATTAGGAAGTTTAAAATGTTAAATACAAAAAACATATCACTTTAATATTTACTTGATAAAATGTCAACTCGCAATCACAGGTCATTAGCAAACAGAAATCATCACACTCATTTAATGCTCTTTTGATTTTTTTTAACTAAATTAACCATATATTTTTAGAGAAGCATTATCCAGTTAATAATTTATAGTAGTGTGGGGATAGATGGTTCTTCCACAGTTAAGAACTCGGAGTTAATTAATTTTGGCATGATGGGAAGGTTCAGGTCTCTACATTAATTACCATCCAGTGAAGAAGGGACCTACTATTACAAACGTTTAGAAAAGCTTAAATATAGAGACATAGACATAAATATTTAGAATGTATATGTTCAACAGAATAATAATTCGGCAGATAACGTCACACTAGGATCTTCCTGATCTTGAGATTTGGAAAAGTTTACAACACCAGGTATAAGTGCCAGCACTTACTTACCAAACCAGGGTCTCGGGAAAAATAAAAATCAGACTGAGTTGGAGTGGTCTCAGTAAGACTGAAGCTGAGGCATGTTTTTGCAAGCAATCTTTCTCTGTGGTCTAGTTTAGCCATCCCACCAGGAGGAGCTGGTCAAAGAGCAGGCAACTGAGTTCATATAAGAGACTGCCCCTGTTCCCCTTACTGCGGAACCCACATGGGGACTGAGCTGCCTACAGGCTACATCTGAGGAGGTGGTCTAGGTCCTCTCCATGCATGGTCTTTGGTTGATGCATCAGTCTCTGCAGGCCTACCTGGGTCCAGTTTTTTGTTTGTTTGTTTTGTTTTGTTTTACTCTGTTTTCTGCTGGTGGAGCTCTTGCCCCTCCAATTCATTCTATCTCCCCCTTGTTTCATAATGCTCCATGTTCTGTCCAAATTTTGGCTGTGAGTCTCTACATCTGCTTCAATTCCCTGTTGGGTGGAGTCATTCAGAGGACTTCTGTAGTAGGCTCCCTTCCTGTTCCCTCTCTTCCACTGCTTCAGGTGTCTATCCTGTTTACCATTCTGAATGAGAATTAAGCATCTTCCCTAGGGTCCTACTTGTTTAGCTTCTCTAGTTCTGTAGATTTTAGTATGTTTATCCTATATTATATGGCTAATGTCAACTTACAAGTGAGTTTATACCATGTGTGTCTTTCTGCTTTGGGGTTTCCTCACTCAGGATCATCTTTTCTTGTTCCATCCATTTGCCTAAAAATTTCATGATTTTCTTGTTTTTAATAGCTGAATAAATGTGCCACAATTTCTGTACCCAGAACCTGTCATTTTATTTGTTATTTAAAATGTGGCACATTTATTATATATATTCTTAATATGTATCATTCTTTAATTTATTATCTTAATATTGATACATGGATGATGACATTATGGATGTAGGATTAACTCACTCATTTTGCAAAATTCAGACTTACTATATTCTAATTGGCCATGATATGTTCAGTAAATTTAGATATTTGGTCATCAAGTTTACTAGAGAGATTTTTCTGAGATGATGCATATTACAAAGCTGCATAGGGTCTCACATAACAGAAAATATATGGTGTTTTGACATTCATTCTCTCAAAGACAATATTTACCCTGATGAAACTGGCAAGCCAAAATCCTTCTTTCTTATAAAGCTCTTTCAAAGTCCTCTAGATCATTTTACTGATCCTAAATTAAGTAAAAATGAGTTTACCTCCATTCTGAAGGTTATTAAAACTTTCTCATCATCTTCTCAAATCCTGATAAAGATTAAGATTATTAATTTATAACTCAGATGCTTTTGAAGTAGATAAAAGTAGACAACACTTTTATTAATGTTTTATGAATATTTATAAGTATATACAGCTATGTGGAATATTTTCAATAATATGAATTATTTCATACCAGAATTTCATTAAAATACAAAGAACGCAGTTTACTAATTTGACTTCATATAGTACACATTTTACTCACGTATATTTATAGACTATTACCAGAAAAATACAACAGGCCACTAAGAATATATACTTCATATTCTTTACAATATAAAATTAGTTATGAATACATAATAAGCAGTAAAGAATGTGTTAAATTATGATTAATTTAAGTGGCCATCTAGTGTTACAAATCATCATTTTCAAGTGTGAATGAAAGTGTGAGTAGACAGGTAATCCTTATGTCAATCTTTCGTTTTTCTAACACTTTTATCATCCATGCCCTCATCCACACACACAATGAATTTAATTTTAAGTATTTTCTCTTATTCATTTTTGTCATGCTTCTCTTAATTTATAAGAGCAGTACAAAAAGATATTGCATATTTCCACCATACATGTACAATCAAAGGCTACTTTTCTTGCAGGGGGTATGCCAGCGCAATTTGAGAAACAGTGCATTGAAGGATCAGATCATTGGGGTTCCCTAGAAGGCCAATTTCTAAATTTGAAGAGACTGTCATATCAAATTTCAGAGAGTGGTAAATTCATTTCTATGACTAAGAGCGAAAATACACTTATGCAATGAATTTTATTTTTATTAAATTATAATTAGATAATAAGATACATACACAACCTATTAGAAACATAATTGTCCACAGAAAAAAGCATGGTGTCTCGAATATTGTATTTTTCTGCCTTTGCTATCATCTTTGTTTTTGTGACAATGATGAAGTGTTGCGTTCATAGATAGAATGTCAGGCATTTCAATTTCCTAGGTGATTAAAGTATCTACACATATGACAATCATGTCACTAGTGCTGTCATTGGGAATGATGAAATCCTGTGGCACCAAAAAGTTCAAGAAGAGACTGCTAATCTTTTTAACACATCATAATGTTTTTAGTTTCTAGTAGGAAAAGAAATAGTGAGGGATACTGAAAATATCACAACAATATGTCTATATAATTAGAGACCTTGTAATAACTTTTTTTTTATTATTAGTTACATTTTATTAACTCTGTATTCCAGCTGTATCCCGCGCCTTCATTCCCTCCCAAACCCTCCCTCCCTCCCTCATCTCCTCCCTGCCCCTTTCCAAGTCCACTGATTGGGGAAGACCTCCTCCCCTGTCATCTGATCCTGTTTTATCAGGTATCTTCAGGACTGGCTGCAAAGTCCTCCTCTGTGCCCTAGCAGGACTTCTCCTCCCTTGGGGGGTGGAGAGGTCAAAGAGCCTGCCCTTGAGTTCCTATCAGAAATAGTCCCTGTTCCCCTTACTATGGGAAACCAATTGGTTGCTGAGCTACTACGGGCTTCATCTGAGCAGAGGTTCTATGTTATATCCATACCTGGTCCTTGGTGGAGTATCAGTCTCAGAAAAGACCCTGTGCCCAGATATATTTGGTCCTTGTGGAGCTCCTATCCTTTCCACGTCATAAAAACTCCCCCTTCTTTCATATGGTTCCCTGCACTCTGCCGCAGGTTTGGTTATGAGTCTTAGTATCTGCTTTGATACACTGCTAGGCAGAGTCTTTGAGAGGCCCTCTGCGATAGGCTCCTGTCCTGTTACTTGTTTTCTTCTGCGTCCAATGCACATCTCATTTGTCTTTCTAAGTGAAGATTGATCATCTTACCCCGGGTCCTCTTTATCAATTGAAATAAAATACCTTAATTTTATAGATTGCTTTCACAATTATTTTTTTTAACTTAGGACAGTACACATATTTAGAGAAGCAAAAAGAGACTTCTAAAACTAAGCCTTAAAAACACTAATGATTGTAGAGCATATAAAAATAATAAGTATGACAAGATTTTATATAAAGAGAAAATAGGATGGAATTTGGCAGTCTATATTCCTATTTAAATATTACCTAAAATATATATGTCCATCCATATTATATTTATAACATCAATATTTTCCTATGTAACTATTTTATAAACTAATTCAAAGACTATTGTATGACACTGTATTTCACAGAAATTTTTCCTCTTGGAATAATAATTTACATAAATTACTACACTAAGCCATTATAATTTATTTTTTATTGTCAGTATTTCTTTATTATTATTATTATTTATTACAATTTATTCACTTTGTATCCTGGCTGTAGCGCCCTCCCTTATCTTCCCTTGGTCTCACCCACCATCCCTCTTGTCCCCTATGTCCCTACCTTAATCCACCAATAGGGGAGGTCCTCCTCCCCTGCTATCTGACCCTAGCCTATCAGGTCTCATTGGGACTAACTGGATCCTGGCAAGGCCACCTTGAATGTGGGAAGTAATCAAAGAAGAGGCAAATGAGATCAGGTTAGTGACTGCCTCACATGGAGACTGAGCTGCCCATTTGAGAATAAAAATAATAATCTGTGACTCCATTGTTATTATATTCAGTTAAAACATTCACCTAATGTACACAACCATGAAAAGATGTGGCTTTAGGACTACTAAATTGCAGTATTAATATATAAAATGTCAAGTGTATATTAATGTATTTGACAGTGACAATAAATTGATAGTTAATCCTAAGCTTTTCACAATTGTGAATAACATTCCACATAAAATCAAATACTCAATATTGCAAAATATATATATATATATATATATATATATATATATATATATATATATATATATATATATATATATGTGTGTGTGTCATGGCAGCCATAAAACGAAAATAGTTTTAAAACATTTTAAAGTGTTGTGCTCACCTAATTTTATTCTAAGTCTCTATAAAAATGGGATTTCTAGTAATGCTTTAAGCTATTTTTTCTGTATGTCTACATTTGCAGTGTTATTATCTCTCAAAATATAGAAATTTCCGTTTTAAAAATGCAACCTTAAGAGTGGAATTATTCATACTCTTAGTCCTTTTAAGTATTTATGAGATTTAGAGCCTGTGGCAAAATCATTGCTATGTGGTAGGAATAGAGCTTGGTTCTGCTTTGAACTTGCCTACTTTGATACACTTATTGGTCATCCAAGTAGCAATGAAAAAGAGAAATTGAGTTATAGAACAGGTACTCAGGAGACATTATGGATTAGGCATGTAAACTTGGAAATAAATACAATATCATTGATATTTAAATCTATCAGACCAGATGAGATGATTCAAGGATGAATCACAGGTAAAGTCAAAGCCGATAATTTTAGAGTCCAAATAAACTATTAGGAAGTAGGCATGCCTTTGAAGGTAATATATGCACAGGTCAAAGCTCTTGGGATCTCTGCTTCTTGGTTAACACTTCCTGGGCAGCTCTCTGCCTCTGTGTTGTTTTAATATGATGTTTCTGACTTTATTTGGACCCAGGAGTAATGGTTTCAACTTACCATGGATTTAATTTTCTGATGCTAAGGATCAAAATATTCCTTTTCATTTTCCAATTGTCATGTAGGTATCAGTCATGGCAGCCCAATGTCTGGACAGGAAAGTTTGAAATGTACTGTTGAATTGGTGCATATGCTAAAAAACAGCTCCCAGGAAAAGGCTATTGGTGTTTAGTTTAACTCTGACAGTAAAATATAACATAGGTTCTCATAAAATCTAATTATCTCACAATAGGAATAGAAGATCAGAAAAATAAACATTTTAATATTTTAGTTACAAAAGTAAGTGTCAAAATGTCTTTGTTTCCTATAGTACTTTAGAAGGTCCACACTAATCATGTCTACAAATGCATTAGCATATCTATTGTTGTTCTTGCTACATTCCAGTTATTCTGAGAATTGGGAAGCAAACTTCCTCTAGGAAGAATGCAACAATTCTTTATCCAATACCAAAATTTGATCCCAATGCACAAACGTTCAAGTGAAATTATACAGACTTTACAGGTTATATTCATGTATTTAGAAATATATATGTATACATATAGATGTATGTGTAACAAGAGTTTATGAAATAAGAGTCTGTGAATTTAAAAGAGAGCAAGAAAAGTATATTAATGGGTTTGGAAAGCCAAAATGGAAGAAAGAAATGGTATAGTTATATTATCTTAAAAATATAGTAAATAATATTTTAAAATGAAAAGATTAACTTTGAAGATTAATTGAGATTATAGCAATTCTGAAAATTAATTGAAATAAATTACACAGATTAATGAACTAAATACTGCAATCACAACATAATTGAACAACAATTTAAAATTACATGGATAAATATGGTTAGCAAATAACAGATCCATAAATTAGCAGATTACAGAGTGCCCTAACGTAATTACATTTATTGCCCCATCTTATATAACAAGTTTCAAACAAAGTGTAGATAGAGATATAATGCATAAAGTAACTGAAATTTTATTTCTTACAAAAAACATTTAATAAAACCAATATGAATTTATTACTGATAGTCATTTGAATTTTAACAAGAAAAATTTAGATGCAGCTTAGTGGCACATTCTTAGGAGTCTAACACATGAGAAATAAAAACAAAAGGATCAGGATTTCAATGCCATCCTTAGCAACACTGTAAATTCCATGAAAACTTATGTTACAGAACAAATTAAAATAAAGCAAAACCCATCAAATAAAGTTCCTTGAAAAACCATTTTCCAGGCCTTTACTCTGAGGTAGTATCTGCCATTGTTGCAAAGTTGTTTTTGCAACCATTCTGTTAGTTGTGTCTTTTTATTGGAGAGAGGAGTCCATTGATGTTGATAGATAATAGTGACCAATGAATGTTAATTCTTTTTATTGTGGACATGATTTTTGTTATGAGGTTATCTAAGTCCTGTGTTTTCTTGGATGTAATCGATTTCCTTAGATTCCCATTTTCCTTCTAGTAACTCAGAAACAGAAAAATCACACATGGAATATACTTACTCATAAGTAGTTATTAGACATATAACATAGGATAAACATAATAAAAATGTTCTAGTCCCAAAGAAGCTAAACAACAAGGAAGACCCTAAGTAAGATGCTCATTCAATCCTGATTCAGAAAGACAATCACAATAGACATTAGAAACAGGAAAAAACAGCAGACAGGACAGGAGCCTACAACAGATGGTCTCTAACCGAGGTATCAAAGCAGAGGCCATGACTCATAGCCAAACTTTGGGCAGAGTGCAGGGAATTTTATGAAAGTAAGGGAGAGAGAAAGACCTGGAGTGGACAGGAGCTCCAAAAGGAGACCAACAGAGCTATAAAAATTGAGCCCTGGGGGCCCTGAAGAGAAGGATACCACAACCAAGGACAATGCATGGATAAGACCTAAAACCCAGGTTCAGATGTAGCCCATAGACTCAGTCTTCAAGTGAGTTCTCTGATAAGGGGAACAGGAGCTTTCTCTGACATGAATTCAGCTTCAGGCTCTCTGATCACCTCCCCCCCCCGGGGGGGGGTTACAACCTTATCAGGCCACAGATAAAGACAACATAACAAGCAACCAGTCCTGATGAGGCCTGATAGGCTAGGGATAGATAGAAGGGCAGGAGGACCTCTTCTATCAGTGAACTAGAGGAGGGGCAAAAGGGAGAGAAGAGGGAGGGAGGGTGTGATTAGAAGAAGCTGAGGGAGGGGGTCAGAGACAGGATACAAATGGAATAAATTGTAATGAATTATAATAAAAAAAAAAACCATGAATTTCACTTGACTTTTTGATCTTACCCATACTGATGGGTATAAGGTGAAATCTCAGGTTAGCTTTGATTTGCAATTCCTTGATGACAAAGGACATTGAGCATTTCTTTATGTGTTTTTCAGCCATTCTATTGTGGCTATTCCTCTACAGAGTACTCTTGTTTAGCTTTGTACCCCATTTTTTAAATTGGATTAATTGATTTGTTGTGTTTTAACTTCTTGAGTTCTTTATATATTCTGTCAGATATAGGGTTGGTGAAGATCCTTTCCTAATCTGTAGGCTATCATTATGTTCTGATGACAGTGTCCTTTGCTTTACAAAAGCTGTTGGTACACTGTTCTAGAAGTTGTCTCTTGTGCCAATGAGTTCAAAACACTTGCGCAATTTTTCTTTCTAAGAGATTTAGTGTCTCTGGTTTTTTGTTGAAGTCTTTGATACACTTGGACTTTAGTTTTGTGCAGGGTGATAGATATAGATCTATTTGTATTTTTCTACATGTAGACATCCTGTTAGATCAGCACCATTTGTTGAAGATGCTGTCATTTTTCCATAGTATGGTTTTGGCTTCTTTGATAAAAATCAAGTATCCTTCTGTGTGGGGGTTTATTTCTCGGTCTACTATTCAATTCCATTGATTCACCATTCTGTTTCTATGCTAGTACCATGCAGTTTTTATTACTATTGCTCTGTAGTTCAACTTGAGGTTAGGAATGGAGATACCTCCAGATGATCTGTTGTTGTACAGGATTGTTTTTGAAATTCTGGGTCTTTTGTTTTTCCATATGAAGTTAAGAATTGTTCTTTCAAGGTCTGTAAAGAATTGAACTGGTATTTTGAGGGGAACTTCATTGAATTTGTAGATTGCTTTTGGTAGGATGGCCATTTTCTCTATCCTACAAATCTATGAGCAAGGGAGATCTTTCAGTCTTCTGCTATCTACTTCAATTCCTTTCTTCAGAGACTAGAAGATTTTTTCAAACAGGTATTTCACTTTCTTGGTTAGAGTCACATGAACGTACTTTATGTTATTTGTGGCTATTGCGAAGGGTGCTGGTTCCCTAATTTCTTTCTCAGGCCTTTTGTCTTTCATATATAAGAGGGCTACTGATTTTGTTTTTAGTTAATTTTTAATCTAGCCACTTTGCTGAAGGTGTTTATCAGTTGGAGGAGTTCTCTGCTTGAATTTTTAGGTCACTCATGTATTCTATCTTATCATCTACAAATAGTGATACTTTGAATTCTTCCTTTCTGATAGGTATCACCTTGATCTTCTTTATTTGTCTTATTGCTCTAGCTAGGAGTTCAAGTACTATGTTGAAGAGCTTTAGAGTGAGTGGGCAGCCTTACCTTTTCCCTAATTTCAGTAGGATTCATTTAAGTTTCTCTCTTTTTAGTTTGATGTTGGCTATAGGTTTGCTGTATATTGTCTTTATTATGTTTATGTGTGTGTCTTGTATCCCAGATCTCTACAAGTGACAATAAATACTGGAGAGAATGTAGAGAAAGAGGAACTCTCCTCCATTGCTGATGAGAATGCAAACTTGTACAACCACTTTGGAAACCAATCTGGTGCTTTCTCAGACAATTAGGAATAGTGCTTCCACAAGATCAAGCTATACCACTCCTAGGCATATATCAAAAACATGCTCAAGTACACAACAAGGACATTTGCTCAACCATGTTTGTAGCAGCTTTATTCATAATAGCAAGAACCTGGAAACAACTCAGTTGTCCATCAAAGAAGAAAGGATACAGAAATTGTGGTACATTTAAACATGGAATGCTACTCAACAATTAAAACAAGGAAATCATGAAATTTGTAGGCAAATGGTGGGGACTAGAAAAAATCATCCTCAGTGAAGTATCCCAGAGTCAGAAAGACATACATGGTATATACTCACTTATGAGTGGATATTACACATACAATATAGGATAAACATTTTAGAATCTGTACATCTAAAGAAGCAAAGCAAGAAGGAAGACCCTGGGTAAATATGAACAATATTCACTCAGAAAGGCAAACAGGATGGAAATCAGAAGACTGAGAAAGTAAGAAACAGGACAAGAGCCTACCAGAGAGGGCCTCAAAGCAGATGCTGAGGCTCATAACAAAACTTTGGGAAGAATACAGGGAATCTTATGAAAGAAAGGGGAGGTAGAGAGACCTGGAGGGGACAGAAGCACCATAAGGAGAGAAATAAAACTAAAAAATCTGAATCCAGGGGTCTTTTCAGAGACTGAAACTCTAACCATGCACCATACATGGAGATAACCTAGAACCTCTGCACAGATGCAGCCTATTGCAGCTCAGTCTCCAAGTGGCTATCCTAGGAAGGGGAACAGGGACTGTTTCTGACATGAACTCAGTGGCTAGCTCTTTGATCACCGCCTCCTGAAGGGGTACAGCCTTACCAGGCCACAGAAGACAATGCAGCCAGTCCTGATGAGACCTGATAGGCTAGGGTCAGATGGAAGGAGAGGAGGACCTCTCCTATCAGTGGACTTGGATGGGTGCATGGATGGTAGATGATGAGGGAGGGAGGATGGGATTGGGAGGGAATGAGGTAAAGTGCTACAACTGGGATACAAAGTGTATAAACTGTAATTAATATAAAAAATAAAATTTAAAAATTAAAAACAACAAAAAGCATTTACTCAGCAATGAAAAATAAGGAAATCATGAAATTTGCAGGTAAATGGTGGGACCTGGAAAGGATCATCCTGAGTGAGTTGACCCAGAAGCAAAAAGACACTCACGGTATATACTCACTCATATAAACATACAATATACAATAAACCCACTAAAAGCTGTACATCTAAACAAACTAAGCAAAAGAGAGGACCCTAACTAAAATGTTCAATCCCCATCCTGAAAGGCAAAGAGGATGGACATCAGAAGAAAACGTAAATAGGAAACAACCTCGGAACCCGCTACAGAGGGCCTCTGAAAGCCAGAAGAAAACAGGAAACAACCTTGAAACCTGCCACAGAGGGCCTCTGAAAGCTTATGCAGTATAGACTGTCAAAGCAGATGCTGAGCCTGATGGCCAACTGATGGGCAGAGTGAATGGAATTTTATGTAAGAAGTGGGAAATAGTAAGAGCTGGAGGGAACGGGAACTCCACAAGCAGAGCAACAGAACAAGATAATTTGAACACAGGGAACTTCCCAGAGACTCATACTCCAACCAAGGACTATTTGTGGAGATGACCTGGAACCCCTGCACAGGTGTAGCCCATGGCAGTTCAGTGTCCAAGTGGGTTCCATAGTAATGGGAAGAGGGACTGCCTCTGACATAATCTGATTGGCCTGCTCGTTGATCACTTCCCCCTGAGGGGGGAGCAGCCTTACCAGGCCACAGTAGAGGACAATGCAGCCACTTTTGATGAGAACTGATAGACTAAGATCAGAAAGAAGGAGAGGAGGACCTTCCCTATCAGTGGACTTGGGGAGTGGCATGCATGCAGAAAGGGGAGGGAGGGTGGGATTGGCAGGGTAGGAGGGAGGGGCTCATGGAGGGATACAAAATGAATAAAGTGTAATTAATAAAAAAAATAAAAGATTAAAAAAAAAAAAAACCTGTAAGAAGGGAAAAAATTCTTTTGTTGCTTGCTTTGGATGATCTATGTTTTTTTTTTAATTTTGATTATTACAATTTATTCACCTTGTATCCCTGCTATAGCCCCACTCCTCATTCCCTCCTAATTTCACTCTCCTTCCCTCATCTCTTCCCATGGCTCTCCCTCAGTCCACTGAAAGTGGAGGTCCTCCTCCCCTTACATCTGATGCTAGCCTATCAGGTCTTATCAAGACTGGTTGTTTTATCTTCCTCTGTGTCTTGGTGCAGTTGCATTCTCTCCAGTGGGAGATGATCAAAGAATCAGCCACTGAGTTCAAGTGAAAGACAGCCCTTGCTCCCCTTACTAGGGAACCCATTTGGATACAGAGCTTCCATGAGCTACACCTGAGCAAGGGGTCTAGGTTATCCCCATGCATGGTCCTTGACTGGAGTATCCATCTTTGTAAATACCCCTGGGCCTAGATATTTTAGTTCTGTTGGTATCTTTGTGGAGCTCCTGTCCCCTCCAGGTCTTTCCTCTTCTTTCATAAGAATCCTTCCTCTTATTTCATAAGATTCCCTGCACTCTGCCCAAAATTTGGCTAGGAATCTTAGCACCTGCTTTGAAATCCTGCTGGGTAGAGTTTCTCAGAGGCCCTCTGTAGTAGGCTCCTGTCCTGATTCTTGTTTTCTTCTACTTCTGATGTTTATACCATTTGATTTCTGAGTCAGGATTGAGTAGCTTCCCTAGAGTCTTCCTGTTTAGTTTCCTTAGGTGTACAGATTTTAGTATGTTTATCCTATATTATATACCTAATATCTGCTTATAAGTGAGTATATACCATGCGTGTCTTTTAGTTTCTGGAATACCTCACTCAGGATGATCTTTTCTAGTTCCCACCATTTGTCTGCAAATTACTAATCATCAATTAAAAGCAGGTGATATATGTTAATGGTTAACAATATATTATATACTGTTTACTATAAAATGTTACCAAGGTAACTCTGAAAATGTATCAATTTTACATTAAATTGTTTATTTTAAAGTTTGAAATTAAAGAGAAACTTCATTAGAATTTGTAATCTCAAAACTGAGAAGGAATAGAACACATTTTAACATGATTACTTTAGGTTGAAAAGGATACTCTAAAAAAATCTCATTGGACTTTGGGTGGAGAAAGTTTGGAACTGGCTAGTGGTACAGAGATTAGCAATACCAGAGGATTTCTGAGGATATACAGGATAAGGAGTGTCTTTTCCGCATGTTTTGAGTAAAGAGAGTCCTGGTAGAGCCATGCATGTTTATGAGACTGGAAAGATGAGATATATATGGCCTCTCTCTTTAATGGTGGATAGTTAAGATTCCTACAGATATTTTGAGACAATGGATCATGTCAATATTATACTGACTGCTTGACTGCTGCCATTTGCTTGTATTTCTGCTTTGCAAAAGCAAAAAGTAACTATCCACTCCATTATTTTTCTTTAAAAATTGACTTCCTTTATATTGAGTGTTATGTGTAACATTAAGTTTATGTACTATAATATTATGTAGTATTTTACAAACACTAGTAAATATGGACAGCTCCATAAAAATAAGCAAATTCAAATAGTTTTGATTATTCTTATTGCTCTACGTAGTTCATGAGCTGTACTGTAAGTGCATGAATATGTACTTGAAAACCCATATACAATAAACAAATAATGAACTTCTCTTCCAAAACTAATCTTAAATATCTAATGAAACTATATTTTAATGTTTCATTACTTTCATCATAAAATGCACAAATATAATTCTACTTTTTTGAAGATAATGAAAGTGTAGTTCCATTTCTCTATTGTCAATTATTAAAACAGGATTCATACGATTTGGAGTCTCACATTTATTTGTACAACGACTGGCACATTTGCTCAAATTCTGAATCCCTGATTGATATCTCCATGTTCAGTGGGGTTGACTATTCTCTGTACATCATTGTTTTAAAAAGAAACCATACTTATTGTTTATTATATGAGTTTTGGAAATGGGGAAAGTATAGTTGACTTCTTAGAAACATCTCTCAAGATATCTAAAATGGATTTCAGTGTTGCAATCCAGGGAGCTTCCAAGATATGTGGAGCTTTACTTTATCTTATTGTTTAGTTTCCAAAAACTTGTGTGTGCCCCAGGGGGTAGGTATATATTTGAGTATATTTCTACATGCATTATCTCTGAAAGTCAAAATGTTAGTGTGATCTGCATTTTGATAATTTTTAAAAATACAGTTCTTCTCTTACATTATAATTATGATTTTCAAAGTATAAAAAAATTTACAGTGTCATACCATTCAAATTCTAATCCAGGGAAATTGATACATTTTAGCAAACATTGAACAAATATGACATATCTGACAATTAAAAAGAAATGTTACTGCAGAAAAATGAAAATAGACCTATATTTATCACCCTGCACAAAACTAAAGTCCAAGTGGATCAAAGACCTCAACATAAAACCAGATACTCTAAATCTGTTAGAAGAAAAAGTGGGGAACAGCCTAGAACTCATTGGCACAGGAGACAACTTCCTGAACAGAACACCAACAGCACAGGCTCTAAGAGCAACAATCAATAAATGGGACCTCATGAAACTGAACAGCTTCTGTAAAGCAAAGGACACTGTCATCAAAACAAAACACCTGCCTACAGATTGGGAAAGAATCTTCACTAACCCTTTATCTGACAGAGCACTAATATCGAGTATATACAAAGAACTAAAGAAGCTGAAAAGCAGCAAACCAAGTAATCCAATTAAAAAATGGGGAACAGAGCTAAACAAAGAATTCTCGACAGAGGAATATCGAATGGCAGAGAAACACTTAAAGAAATGCTCATCCTCATTAGCCATCAGGGAAATGCAAATCAAAACGACCCTGAGATTTCACCTTACACCCATCAGAATGGCCAAAATGAAAAACTCAAGGGACAACACATGCTGGAGAGGTTGTGGAGAAAGGGGAACCCTCCTCCACTGCTGGTGGGAATGTAAACTGGTACAACCAATCTGGAAATCTATCTGGCGCTTTTTAAGACAATTAGGAATAGTGCTTCCTCATGACCCAGCTATACCACTGCTAGGTATATACCCAAAGTTTGCTCAAGTACACAAAAGGGATATTTGCTCAACCATGTTTATAGCAGCTTTATTTGTAATAGCCAGAACCTGGAAACAACCCAGATGTCCATCAACGGAGGAATGGGTACAGAAATTGTGGTATTTTTACACAATGGAATACTACTCAGCAATCAAAAAGGAGGAAATCATGAAATTTGTAGGCAAATGGTGGAATCTAGAAAAGATCATCTTGAGTGAAATATCCCAGAAGGAGAAAGACAAACACGGTATATATTCACTTATATAGACCTATAAGATATAATAAACATAATGAAATCTATACACCTAAAAAAGATAATCAAGAGAGCAGACATGGGGTAAGATTATCAATCCTCGTTTTGAAAGACAGATGGGATACACATTGAACTTTGACAGGAGTCTACTGAGCGCATTTGAAAGACTCTACCTAGCAGAGTTTTCAAAGCAAAGCCTCATGACCAAACCTTTGGCAGAGTACTGGGAATCATAAGAAAGAAGGGGAGTTAGACTGATGAGGAAAGGATAGGAGCTCCACAAGGACCAAAGATATCTGGGCACAGGGCCTTTTCTGAAACTGACATGCAACCAAGGACCATGTATGAATGTAACCTAAAACCTCTGCTCAGATGTAGCCTGTGGTAGCTCAGTAACCAATTGGTTTCCCATAATGAGGGGAACAAGGACTATTTCTAACAGGAACTCAATGACTGGCTGTTTGGTCTCCCCACCCCCCAAGGGAGGAGCAGTCCTGTTAGGCCACAGAGGAGAGCTTTGCAGCCAGCCCTGAGGATACCTGATAAAACAGGATCAGATGAATGGGGAGAAGGTCCCCCCTATCAGTGGACTTTGAAAGGGGCACGGTGGAGATGAGGGAAGGAGGGACTGGGAGGGAATGAGGGATCAGGACACGGCTGGGGTACATAGTTAATAAAATGTAACTGATAAGAAAAAAATAAAATACGATAAAAAAAAGTCAGATGATAGAAAAAAAAAGAAATGATAATAGAAAGCTTGAAAATTATGTGCTTAAACAAAAATAAAAATAATAGAATATTACAACATAGTAAGTGCAAGATTAAAACAAAAGAAGCAATTGCTACTCATAACAACATCACCTTTGCAATAAAACAGAGATAATACCACAAATGTATTAAAGAATTATTATCTTTACTGATTTATGAGAAGATAGAATAATAATGAACCTAATTTAATGATATATAAAAAGACTATACATGACAATATAATTAACTTTATTCCATTAAATGAGTCATAACTTTCACACTTCATATATAAAATCTAATCATTATCAAATGATAAAATTAAACATATTATATGCTTTAATAAGCATGTTTGCAAAAGTTATATCATAGTAATGATAATGAATTTGAGCAAATTAGGCACAGTGAGAGTATATAGTAAGACATAGAGTAAAATCTGAATCATTTATTATTTATCTTGTATAGTTCCTTAAAATATGGTTATTGAAATTCAGATATGCACTACAAAAGAAAATGTAAGAAGAAATATGCTGAAGTTGTTGTTTTATTATATTATGTAAGAAAAACAGAACATTACTTGAAAGTAAGCAGTATTTCTTTTATTTCAATCAGGAGTATGTGTTATGTGCCTTAAATAATTTTGTATGTTTAGTGATACATCATTTATTACCATTTCCTATAAGTAAGGACACAATAAAGGCTAAAAGGTAAGAAAACATCCAGGAGAGAGCTGATTATTCCATTTTATGAAGGGTTTCTTTAAATAAAAGGTTAAGCAATTTGGAAGCATAAGAAGTTAATGTTCCATATGCATGGACATTTGTTTATAATGCTAGCCTCAAAAAAAAGGCATACATTTTGATGACTCAATATGTTCAGCATGATCAGAAACAAGAATGTTTATCAGTTCATAGTGTTTTTAAATAATAAAGTTATCGAGGTTGAAATAAGCAGATGACAGCAAGAAATGAAGATTGTTTTCATTAGACCATAAAATGAAAGAAACACAAATTGAATATCCAAATATCTAAAAATTCAAAACATAAATAATAATTATTTTATATATTGTTTTCAAGTTTTTATACTTGTAGTTGTGTTACATTGCTATAGTAAGCTATTTTTTATTTCAGTGGACATCAATATTCACTTTTATAAACTGTAGAAAACTATCTAAGAAGAATTTTGAAAGACAAAAATCTAAACAAATGGTTATTATTCAGAAACAATGAAGACAGATATTAAAGCCATATAAAAGGTTCAAGTTTTAATTTAAAACAAACACTTTGTGATTTAACTAAATATTGAAGTTGAAATTTTATATAGCACAATGATCATGTCTCAGAGGTACAACTTACAATATAATGTATATGTATATATTTATATTCTGCTATTAACTTGGTGTTTACTATCCCTTCAAGAATAATGGTGAGATTCTAAACAATGATTTGGCTTTAATTTACCTATAGTACAATGTGTCAGTCACTTTATATTCTTGTGAAAATACACCACAACCAAGACAACTGATGTAAGAGTATTTGGGGGCTTATTTATATTGAAAAGGTAGAAGAATTGTTCATGGTGGGGAAGCACTACAGTAAGCAGCAGAAATGATGGACAGAAAAGAAGCTGAGGTTCACATACTCAACCACAAGTGGGTATCAAAGAGTAACATGGAATATGGCATGGATTTTTTTTTTTTTTTTTTTTTTTTTTTTTTTGGTCAGAAAAGAAATCACTTTTATTTATTTTTTATTTATTTTTTTATTTTTAGTTACATTTTGTTAACTCTGTGTCCCAGCTGTATCCCGCTCCCTCATTCCCTCCCCAACCCCACACTCCCTCCCTGGTCTCCTCCCTGCCCCTTTCCAAGTCCACTGATAGGGGAGGACCTCCTCCCCTTTCATTTGACCCTGTTTTATCAGGTATCTTCAGGGCTGGCTGCAAAGTCCTCCTCTGTGGCCTAACAGACTGCTCCTCCCCTGGGGGGGGGAGGGTCAAACAGCCTGCCCTTGAGATCCTGTTAGAAATAGTCCGTGTTCCCCTTACTTTGGAAAACTACTTGGTTACTGAGCTACCACGGGCCACATCTGAGCAGAAGTTCTAGGTTATATCCATAGATGGTCCTTGGTTGAGTGTCAGTCTCAGAAAAGACCCTGTGCCCGGGTATATTTGGTCCTTGTAGAGCTCCTATCCTTTCCATATCATACTAACTTCCCTTCTTTCATATGATTCCCTGCACTCTGCCGAGGGTTTGGTTATAGACCTACAAGATATGATAAACATAATGAAATCTACACACCTAAAGAAAATAATCAAGAAAGTGGACACAGGTGAAGGTGATTAATCCTCATTTAGAAAGACAAATGGGATGTGCATTGAACGTATGACAGGAGTCTACCACAAAAGGCATCTGAAAGACTCTACCTAGCAGTGTTTCAAAGCAGACACTAGGATTCTTTTTACTTCCAAAGCTCTCAAGGCTCACATTCAGTGATACCGCTTCTTCAGAAAGGCCACACAGCTTAAGCCTTTACAAAGAGTACTATCAACTGGGACCAAGTATTCAAATGTCTGAGATTTTGTGGGGCATTTAGCATTCAAAACACCACATATGCCAATTCTAGATTTGACATTTTTATAAAATGTTAAAACTTTTATAATATTAAATTTTAATAATAAAATTTTAATAATAAATATTATTAGCTTCAAAGAACTGGAAATCATTATTAGCTCAAGATTTCTCATTTGTTATAATATAGCTTAGGCATCACATGTAGCAAAGTGCAGGAACATGTCTGTTAGAGACTTCAGTTAATCTACATTTTGTAGATGTAGTAGGCACTAAAGGCGTGTATCACACACCACACACACGCTCATGCATGTGCAACCACACGAAAACTGAAATGCACACGATAAGTAAATTAATAATAAAATAACAATAACAACAAAAAAGGAAAAGCATGTTCTGATCTTCAAATCATTGATATGCTGGAAGCCAGGAAAGTTATATAATCAGACAAAATATAGATTGAATGTAAAAGTATGGAAAACAAGGGTAAACTGTAATTTGTGGGGTCTGTGTCCATTTCTTGTTTTAACGATGTCTTCCCTTTAAGTTGCTCAGCTGTCTGTGTTAAACACTATTCAACCTATTTGTATCAGAAAACAATTCAGGGAATAACATTAGAAATTAATTTACACAATAAAAAAACATAATTTTCTAGCCAATCTGTTCAAGTGATTTCAAGTACTTTTGTTCACATTATGTCACTAGATTTTTCTAAGAGAGATGATTTGTCATTGAGGCAATAGCTTGTAGGTCAAGCAAAATGTCACCGTCATGTACACATCTGGTTTGAAACGTTTATCTCACACTAAATGTTTGTGCTGACAGGGAGTGCTCACACCTCGTCAGCTGATAGTTTTTGTAATCTCTCAAAATGAATGATGTTTTCATATAAAATAAGCAGAAGAAAAGGTATATTTAAATAGTCATAAAGAGAGCATAAGGACATAAAATGGGCTTCCTTTTGCTGTAATTTATATTGGTCTGTGGCTATGAGAAGATGGAAAAGTTTCACGTTACATTTTTAAATACCTTGTAAATATTTTCAAAATTTATTATTCCCAAGATGTGAATACCCCCTCTGTTTTCCATTACCAGTGGTTATTTCTGAAATCATGTACATACAAGTAACGTTATATAGACTGGGTAAGTTTCATTTATATAAGAGATGACTAAAGGGCAGGTGAGATTAGAAGGGGAGATGAGAGAGGGCTACAGCTGGGATATGAAGTGAATAAACTGTAATTAGTATAAAGGATAAAAATTTAATTAAAAAAGAAATGCACACACATACATATGTATGTAACAACAATTAAAAAATTGGTCATGGCTTTGTGAGAAAATAAGAAGGGTACAGAAAGGGATGAGGTAGAAAGGAAATGGAAAAAATGACACAATTATATATTAATTAAAAAAAGCATTTTTAAGAGAAAAGTTTAATTTTTAATTTTTTAAATTTAATTTTATTTATATATTTGTTTATTACAATTTGTTCATTTTGTATCCCCTCTGCTGCTTCCTCCCCATCTCCTCCTAGTACTACCCACCTTCTTTCTTCTCCCCTGTGCCTTTCCCTAGTGTTCTGATATGGTAGATCCTCCTCCTCTTTTATCTGACCCTAGCTTGTCAGGTCTCATCAAGGTTGGCTGCTTCACCATCATTTGTGCCCTGGCAAGGCCGCGCCCCCCCAGGGAGATTTGATCAAAGAGCCAGCCACTGAGTTGATGTCAGAGACAGCCCCTGTACCCCTTACTATGGAAGCCACTTGAAGACTGAGCTGCCATAGGCTACATCTGTGCAGGAGTTCTAGGGGTTCTAGGTTATCTCCATACATGGTCGTTGGTTGGAGTATCAGTCTCAGAAAAGACCCCTGTGCCAGATTTTTTTTGCTTCTTTTGCTCTCCTTGTTGAACTCCTGTCCCCTGTAACTCCCCCTTCTCTTATAAGATTCCCTGCACTCTGCCCAAAGTTTTGCTATTAATCTAAACATCTCCTTTGATATCTTGCTGGGTAAAGTCTTTCAATGGCCCTCTGTGATAGGCTCTTGTCCTGTTTCATGTTTTCACCCTCTTCTTTGCCAATCCCCTTTGCCTTTCTGCATGAGGATTGATAATCTCACCCAGTTTCCTCCTCCTTGCTTAGCTTCTTTAGGTATACAGATTTTACTGTTTATCCTATTTTATATGTCAATATCCACTTTTAAGTGAGTATATACCATGTATCTCTTTCTGCTTCTGGTATAACTCACTCAGGATGATTTTTTTTTTTTCTAGTTCTCACTAGTTGCCTGCAAATTTCATGGTTTTCTTGTTTTTAATTGCTGAGTTGCATTCCATTGTGTAAGTGTACCACAATTTCTGTATCCATGACAGGAGTGATTAGGTATATATGTAACCCCAATATTAAATTAGATAAATCAGAAGCACTTGATTTGTTTTGGAGATAAGGACTAGGAAAAAAAAAAGAACTCAGTTTGTAAAATAACTGCTTTGGGCCTTCAGTTCTGAATCTAACTCCCAAGTACCCTTCTCAGAAACTCATGCTAAACCTGGACATGAGATCTGTGTCCCATATCTAGATAGTTGAAAACAGCTAGACACAGAAGCTCATTAGTCATCAAGCCTCGCCAAACTAAAGAATTTAAGGTTCAAAGAGAACCCTGTCTTAAATATTATGGACAAGATTGATGAAGGAAAATACCCAAAGTGCACCATGCTGTACTGATGCACCCACATGCATGTGAACCTGTAGTCACACGTGTAAAGAGTCCTGGGATCTCATACATAGACCTCTCAGGTTTTTTTTTTTATTTTTAGAAGACATTGGAATCAATATACTTATGCAAAATTGTTCTTAACTGCCAGGGAAATGCAAATTAATACATTATTGATATCCTATCTTACTTCAATTAAAAAGACCAGTATTAAGAAAACCTTTCACTGGGTCTTATTGTATCATTTTCTCCTTTAAGAAGTAGTTTGTTACTGGCAAGACAACAATTTGCCAGTGATATTTTATGCATTTTTGGATGCAATATTTGATTACCAACTCTGGTTCTACGAATGAACAAAACATTCAACAGAATTATTGAACGTTAAAGTTCCCAGCTCATTCCTGATTCTGCTTCTCAGACAATATGGAACAAACATTTCAATAAAGAAGTTCTTTCAGCCTGTCAAGATTGTTGATTCTACAATGTGTTCCAAAGGCACATTGGGTTAAATAAATAAGATCTGTCTTCAAAAATAGTTTTATCATGTAATACTGGGAATAAATCCTTAAAACATATTTCACCATTTACTTGATATTTTCCCCTTCAAATTCATTCCCTCCACTTACTCTCTTCTGAATGAATCATAGGAATTCCTAGTATCTATTGATCATAGTTCATATGAAAATGTTGAGGATATATGAAAAAGCTTTACACATTGTTAATTGAAGTTTTATCCTTAAGTCATAGTCAGAAGTTTTTGTGTAGTCCAGGCTGTTCTTGAACTCTCTGTAAACCAGGCTAGCCATGAACTCAGAGAGATCCACCTACCTCTGCCTCCTGAGATCTGATATTTAAAGTGTGTGCCACCACCACCCAGTTTCATGCTACATATTTAATTTGGAGTTGCACTAAGGGAATTATATGTCACACTATAGTTGATCTCAGGTTCCCATTTTGTTTTTTTACTGTAGGCTTATGAATTTTTTACCTTGGAGAGATAACTTAAAATATTGTGATTAGGCTATACTTTACTCTGCAAGTAAGTAGTCAGATAACAATTTCATTCATGTAAATAGTCAAATAATAATTTCAATTACGGGTAATTAGAGGACTGAACTCAGTACTGAATTAAAAAAGAAATAAAAAGGAAAATGCATGACTGCTCCTAGGCATGATGAAAAAGAAAATTTGTTGTAGATAAAAGGGAGAACATAGCCAGAGTCAGAAACATCTTTGAGAAGCCAAAGTGATCATGATCCTGAGCCTTGTGAAGAGAAGGGGGAGAGGAAGGGAGAGGAGAGCAAAGGGAACTAGATGCATCAGCCAAGAGCACAAAGGTACAAACCAAATGGCTGGAGTGTATAAAAGGAGCCCCTGCTGTTATGATGCATCAGCCAAGAGCCAAGGTACAAACCAAATGGCTGGAGTGTATAAAAGGAGCCCCTGCTCTTATTTGGAAAGAGCAGCCCGAACCCTAAGCTTGAGAGTTTGGAGCAGTAGTCAAGGTATGCCTGACATAATCTGTAATATGGAGGGGCCAAAAGATGTTGGGAGAAACTTTTAAGATATCAAAGTAAGCCAGGTCTGCTTGGATATGTTAAATGGTGTCTCACCCATTTGTCCTCTGTCTGAAGGTTAACAAGTACTGAAGTAAATAGTCTAGAAAACAACACAAAGCTTGCAGCCACCTAACCTGCTACCAGCCTTTCCAAGGATCTCTCTATCATCTTTCTTCTCCTTGAGCACCTAAGTCATTTCCTACAATTACTAGTGTTCAGTACAGAAAATACAAACTAAACTTAAAATTAAGTGTGAATTCACCCAGAGAAATACTGTTTACCAAACACAAACAGGTAAAAAAGGTAGTTTACCCAGATAATATTACATTGGCTTTATCTCAGAGATGTAGGGTTGGTTCAATATACACAAATCAACTATTTATATACGTGTGTGTGTGTAATAAGAAAAGCATAAGATCATCTATTAGATGCAGAAAAAAAATTTTTTTGACAAGTTCCAGCATCTTTCCATGATATAAGTCCTTAGAGAGTTTGTCGGGAACTTATGTACCAACATAATAAAAGCTATATATGACAAGTTCATTCCTTTTGTTCACAAAATTAAAAATATGAAAGTGTAAGTATTTAAAAGTCTGTATTCATAGAAATGAAACTAAAAGGGATTAATGAACATGGGACAAGTCTACACAAGGAAAAGATTTTAGTGTTTTTGAATGAGCAAAGTGGCTGTTGCACAGATCTCTGATTTTATAAGAGCCTACAGATACTGGAAAAAATGGTTAAAATATGTCTAAAGATATTATTTATGGTATGTAGATATTTCTAGTACTATTAATAGTATTGCTCTATGAGAACTGTGCTGGCTAGTTTTATGTCTATTTATTGTCTGAAAGGAGGAAACATTAACTGAAAAAATTCATCTTTCCATTTTAAAAATAACATTTTTATTGACTATTTGTAAATTTCATACAATGCACCTCAGTTACACTCTTCCCATTTCTCCCAAGTCCACTTTTCTACCCTTGTGCCCTCCCAAAAGAAAAAGGAAAAAGGGAAAGTAAAAATTACATCAAATCCAAGTTATGTTTCCCTTATACTCAATAAAGCATGGTCAAACTCCTAGTGGCCAACATATTAAAGATAAGTGAAGCCTTTGCCAGAAGTCATCAACTACGACAAGCTACATTTCAGCATTGCTAACATATTTTTTCTTATTTTTCTTCCATATATTACATCCCAAATGCAGCTTTCCCTCCTATCCCTCCCCTCAGCCTCTCCCCCTGCCACATTCCTTTTGCCTTAGATCCACACCACATTCGCATCCACTCAGAAAAGGGCAGGCCTTCAGCCACATCAAACAGAAACAGAATATCAAGCTACAGTAAAACCAGGCACATAATCTCACATCAAGGCTGGAAAAGGCAACTCAGTAGGAAGAGAAGGGTCCCAAATGCAGGTAAAAGAATCAGGGACAGACTCCATTCCCGCTGTTAGGAATCTCAAAGAACAGCAAGCTACATAGCCAGAACATATATTCAAAAGACCTCGGTTAGACTGATACATACTTCATGACCTCAGAGAGCCCACGTAAGTTCCAGTCAGTTGATTCTGTGGGCCTTGTTCTTGTAGATCCCTCTTGCTCCTCCAGTCTTCCTTCCTCTCCTCCACAGGACTTCCCAAGTTTCAGAAAATATTTGGCTATGGGACTCTGCTTCTGCTGCCATCAGTTGCTGGATGAGGTCTCGTCTCTATGGTATGTCTGAGGATGATCATGCTAGGCTTACAATCCCTCTACTTGGGGAAATACCTGGTTAAAGAGGATGACCTATTCAGGCTCTGTTTCTTCCATTACTAAAAGTCTTTTCTCGTGTCACTCTTCTAGATTCCAGGGAGTTTCCATTGCTCTAGGCTTCTGCCTCACTCTGGAGATTCTTCCTGATTCCAATTTTCTCTTCCAGTAGTCTCCCTCCTTTCCCTCCTACATGAAACCTCTTCTTCTCATTCCAACCCACCTCCATTCTGCTCACAATATTCTGTTTCCACTTTCAAGGAAGATTTTGTGGTCGCCCAATTCATTCCTTGCTACTTAGCCTCTCTGGGTCTAAAGATTGTAACATTATTATCTTCTACTTTAGAGCTAATATCCACATACAAGTGAGCACATACCATGTTTGTCTTTCTGGGTCTGGGTTATCTCACTCAGGATAATCTTCTGTAGTTACATCCATTTGCCTGCAAATTTCAAGATGTCTTTGTTTTAATAGCTGAACAATATTCCATTGCATAAATGTACTATATTTTCTTTATCCATTCACCTATTGAGGGACTGTAAGACCTGGGGTCTCACAGCTCAGGAGTTCAAGATCGCGCCCTTCCCAGAAACTCCCCCAGACCAAGACTCATTGCAAAAGCAAGAGGTTTATTAACCATTGCACAATGGGGTCACCCCTGCCAGTCAGCAATATGTTGCAATTTTGGCAATTTAGGATTGGATGAGGAAGCTATAAAGTAAGATAATTGGTTAGTCTTAGATGCTCAAGCTTGGCCAGTCCTGCCAAGTGTGGATGCAGCTGCAATTTAAGGTGGGGGTGGTTAGCTCATCCTTGAAGATTAGGGGCTGTGGACTTTTGGCTGCAGGTCAAAAGCTACTCAGAAGAAATCTGGGTCCATTGCTAAGAAATGCTATCTCAAAGACAGGAGTTTTTCTTTTTGCTGAGGGAAGGTCATTGCTTGCTTGCCTTTTTTTCTATCTGTCCTCGTAGATAGGGTCACATTTTTCCATTCTCTGGAAAGGTACTAAGAGGCTTTAGCTTAACCTGAACCTAAAACTCAAAACTATAGGCTTTAGAAGACATACAGGTTACAAAGTTAGTCTAACCCTTTCAGGAAATCTAAGTTGTTTCCAGTTTCTGGCTATTAAGAATAAAACTTGTATGAACAGAGTTGAGCAAGATTCCTTGTGATAGGATGTACTGTCCTTTGAGTGTGTGTTCACATTTGAGAATTCACATTTGAGAATGTTTCTCATTCTCAAATGATAAGTGTTCAGTCATTGATACCTCAAATGAAGTTTCCTTGTCTATAATAGTCAACAAGAATAGCAAGGATAATAGTTGTCCATATGGTTTCAGGCAATCTTACAGACCACAAAAATCAACATAGTGTCATGAGGCCACTCAGAATATGAACACAAACATGCCCCCCAGTGACAGCACTGACCTCAGACATCCACATTACCTCCCATGGAGAGACCAAAAGATTAAAAATCAACGGCTATTATTAAAGGTTAAGGCCTGATCTAAGGCTACGTGGGCGCACACTTGTCCAGTAATGCCCTGAGGAGAAGAACTCATCTTACTGCATTCTTTCCCTGCCTTCTAATTATACAGTCGCTAGGAAACCAGCCCATATGACCAGGCCAGAACTGTCTGTAGTCTTGGCACCTAAAGTGGAGCAATCCTTTCAAAAGTCAATTTCTTTTACCCAGTCATGTATTGCCAAATCATGTTAATCACTGCTTATTTTTTTTTCCCCTTAAAAACTCTATTCCTAGACCTCTGGGCCACATTCTTCTTCTGTTTACACAGGAGGTTTGCATCCCGTGTTCGAACATGTATACAGTTTAAAAGCCTCATGTATTTACAGTAGAGTCTATTTATTCCTGGTCTTTTGGGGCAGAACACCATGATAATAAGGAACATGGTTGGGAAGGGAGTAGACATTTCCTCCCCAAATACTTTTACTCATGGTGTTTTATTACAACAAAAGAAACCTTAGCTAAGAGAACTACTTAAACAAAAATCAATTAAATGAGAAAGAGAAACTTATAAATTTCATGATTTCCTTATTTTTAATTGCTGAGTAGTAGTCCATTGTATGAATGTACCACAATTTCTGTGTCCATTCTTCAGTTGAGAGACATCTATGTTGTTTCCAGATTCTGGATATTATTAATAAAGCTGCTATGAACATAGTTAAGCAAATGTCCTTGTTGTATGGTTGAGCATCTTTCAGATATATGCCCAGGAGTGGTATAGCTGGATCTTGAGGTATCACTCTCTCTAATTTTCTGAGAAAGCTCCAGATTGATTTCCAAAGTGGTTGTACAAGGTTACATTCCTACCAGCAATGGAGGAGGGTTCCCATTTCTCCACAATCTTTCCAGATGCATCCTCCTTTGAATTTCTGACTTTAGCCATTCTGATGAGTGTGAGGTAGAACCTCCGGGTCTTTTTGATTTGCATTTCTCGGATGACTAAGGACACCGAACATTTCTTTAAGTGTTTCTATGCTATTTGATATTCCTCTGTTTAGAATTCTCTGTTTAGCTCTGTACCCCATTTGTTAATTGGATTATTTTGTTTGTTGGTGTTTAACTGATTGATTTCTTTATATATTCTGTATATTATCCATCAGAAGGTAAATGGTGTGAACTAGAAAATATCATACTAAGTGAGGTGACCCCGAAGCACAAAGACACATATGGTATATACTCACTTATAAGTGGATATTAGCCATATAATATAGGATAAACATGCTAAAATCCATAATCCTGAAGAAGCTAAACAACAAGGAGGGCCCTAGGGAAGAGTGTGGAGAGCTGTTTTTTTTTGTTTTGTTTTGTGTTGTTTTGTTTTGTTTTCTTTTGTTTGGTCAGGCTACTTTGTTACTGAATTTTCAGAGGAAAAACATGTTTTCACCCTTGCCTTCACCTTGAGACAGAGATAAGCAAGGTATTTTGCCAATGTACTTCAACCTGTTTGTGTGAGTATCACACAGAGAGGTGGTCAAGGTAAACAAGGTTGACCTCTCCATGAACCCCTCCATTGTATTGAGGTGCTTTGCTCTGACAAGGAATAGTGGAATAAACCAGGGGTTTCAGATTTTACTGCCAGCCCTTGTGGTTGAACCATGTGTCTCCTGTTCTTTATTGTTTTCAGTTAACCAAATGGTAACTGAAGATGCCTCATCCTATACCTGTTTTACAGGTCCAACTAACCAAAGTAACTGGATGTTCTAATGGTAGTAATCTAGATATCAAAGCAGTTGCTGAGACTCATGGCCAAACTTTGGGAACAGAAGGCTGGGGATGGAGCAACATGGAAGGGACAGGAGCTCCACAAGGAGACCAAGAAAGCTAAAGGATCTGAGCCCAGAGGGTCCTTGCAAAGACTGATGCACTAACCAAGGACCATGATGGAGAGGACCTAGACCCCCTGCTCAGATGAGGCCAATCGGCAGCTCAGTCTCCATATGGATCTCCAAATGAGGAAAGAAGGGGCTTCCTCTATCATGAACTCTGTTGGTTGACTCCTCTTTGATCATTTGCCCCTGGTGATGTGGTCTTGTCAGGCCACCAAGGAAAGGATCCAGGCAGTCCTGATGAAACTTAACAAGCTACGAACAGATAGCAAAGGTGGAGACCTCCCCATTTCAGTGGACTAGGGGAAGGTGGTAGAGGGGAAGTAGAAGGCAGGGTTGTATTGGGGGAAGTTGAAGGAGGGGGTTTCAACAGGGATATATAATGAATAAATTGTGAGGAAAATAAAAATAAAAATAATTCTGCATCCAGAATGTGATGTTTCATTGCTTCAAATTCTAACCAGCTATTTGTCTCACTTTAATGTCAAAAATAGTAACTGTTCATTCATGTATATTATACAGAGGAATGAAATTTTCAAATGGCTGCCTAAACAAGGTGCAAAGTTTGTTTTTTTATGTTTATTCATGCACAACATGAATAAATCACTTTAAGCTATTTCTCTAACTTTCATGTCTTTTCCTTCTTCTCATCCTACTTCTTTTTCCTCCTCTTCTTTTCCTCTTCAAAATCAGGTCCATAATATACAGGCCAAACATCAATAAGTCAAATAAATGTGCAAGCAAAATATGAGAAAAAGTCTATAAAAATGCTATTGTGTTAGTTTTGTGTTTACTGTTGGGAAATGGTGTCTACCCATAAGTAGGGTTAGTATACACAGGTAGATTCCATTGTATATGCTAATTTTTTTTCTTTGCAAGTTGATTTATATTAAAGATAGCTTCATTTTAGTGGTAAGAGATCATGCCCGTTGTTCTCTCCTAATGCCTGAACCTTGTCTTTCTCTAATCTGTACAAGCCCCGAAGTCCTGGCTGTATTAATACTGTATTCTCTGTGGATTCAATCATGTCTCAGTCCTATTGTGTCTGAAAGTTCTGTTGTGTCAGATGGAATCATCCATCTCCTGTGACTTGTATGATCTTTCTGCCTCCTGAGAGGAAAGGTGTGGTGAAAATATTTCATTTAGGACTTAGTATTCAAAAAATCTTTTACATTCTATGCATTTTCCATTTGTGGTTCTTTGTGTTAGTTCTTATCTACTACAAAAGAATTTTTCTGATGATGGCTTAGTGGTGCACCGATTTATGGATATGATAGAATGCCTTTAGGAGTCATTTTATTAGAATGCATGTTTAGTTGAACAACAATATTTGTTGTTTCCACTAGTACCATGGTCTATCCAGTCACAGATGCTTAGCCACCAAAGCAGTGTCATATATGGATTGCCTTGCCTGGAATAGAATTTAAATTAGAGAGTGGTTGGTTACTTCCACAATGTTTGTCCCACTATTATACCACCATATCTTGTAAGCAGGTCATTATCACAGATCTCAGAGTTTGTAGTTGTGTTGATGGTTATCTTTATCTTCTATCATTGTAATGCCAGGTTCACTGGACCCTTAGAGACCACCAGGAGATGACTCGATGGAATTGTAAGAGAGCTTTATTATGAGAGCAATTGAACTCGGGACTCAAGTATCACTGACACAGCAGTAGAGAAGTGGGACCCCGAGCTCTGAGTGAACAGGATTCTTAAAGGGAAAAATCTGTGAGCAGGGGGTTTCCATGGCAGCAAGCAGGGGGGCACAAGCCTTGGCGTTACAGACCCTGTCACTTGGCAGTGTGATCTTTTCTGAGGCATACAATCACAATGGCTAAGGCATATAATCACAATGGCTATTTTTCTAAATCACATCTGAAACACTGGGGAAAATTTTCCCACCCAATTTCCAACCGATTACAGTTGATTATTGCCAGGGAGTTTGTCTCTATTTCCTATGAAGCTTTTATTCTGTTATATTTCCTGGAGGCTGTTGCTAGGAGAGTTAACTTTGTTTTCTGCCAGGTGTACATTCTGTGATATTTCCTGGTGCCTGAATTCAGTTCCTAATCAAAATCTTTATTTCAAAATGGAGTTATATTCAGGCTAACTTAAACTCTTCAGTATCATCTAGAGTACTTTTCATAAACACTAGTCAGTGGTGGTGAAGCCTCTAGCATTAGCTCAATTTCTCACTATTCCCAGTATATGTTGAGATGTGTTATCTTCAACAATAGGGAATTTCCATTAGTTTTTAGAGATCAACCATTTCCTTGAGATATTTGGGGGATTCCGTAAACACCCTTGACCAACACTTCATCCAGATGTAACCTGTTGCTGACACTGTTTTCCTTTGGTAGCAAAAATATTCTAATTGATGTATTTTCTGTGTTAATATACAGTAACCTCACTTATATCTCTTTCATATAGGCATATATTTTAAAAAGCTCCTAAAGTAGCAGGTTTTCAGGTGATTGTCAAACAGCATGTATGGGAAATATTTGAATCATGTTTTTAAATGTATTTAATGTTTAAAAAGACAGAAAAAAGAGTAAGTAATTCTGTAGCATTATATTTTTGATCTAGGTAGGATAATATAGTCTTAGATTGAAAATTTTCTGCAAAATAGTGGTCTTTGTGAAAATAAGATACATTTAAGTTTTTTTTTTTTTTGTTTTGTTTTTGTTTTTAGAGCACTTGAAAAAAAGCATCTGCTCAGTCTCTATTGATTGACAGATGTAGCAACCTGGAGACTGCAGACATCTGATGAGAATCTATTGTTTGGTAATCAAGCCTGATTTCACCTCAGACAGATTAGAAATCTAATTGAAACTCAGAGGATAGAAATATAGGTACAAGGTACTCAAATTCATGTTTCCCTCTTATGTCTAAGAAAGAAACAATTCTAGAAAAGTATCATAAAGATATTAGAGTTGTTTGTGATAGAGAGAATCAGACACTTGGTAAAAGTAGCTTACTATTCTATTTTAATTTTTATATTAATTATACTTTCTTCACTTTGTATCCCAGCTATATCCCCCTTCTTCCTCCCCTCCCAATCCCACCCTCCCTCATTTCTCCTATACCTCTCTTTAGGTCCACTGATAGGGGAGGTACTCCTCTCCTTCCATCTGATCCTAGCTTATCTGGTCTCAACCGAACTGCTTTCATTGTCCTTCCCTGTGACCTGGCAAGGCTGCTTCCCAGCCAGGGGAGGCTGCCAAAGAGCTTGCCACTGAATTCATGTCAGAGACAGTCCCTGTTCCCCTTACTAGGACAAGAGATACTGAGGTGCCATGGGCTACATCTGAGCAGGGGTTCTAGGTTCTATCCATGAATGATCTTTGGTTGGAGTATCAGTCTCAGAAAAGACCCCTGTGCCCAGATATTTTGGTTCAGTTCCTATCCTTGTGGAGCTCCTGTCCTCTCCAGGTCTTACTATCTAACCCTTCTTTCTTAAGATTCTCTGCACTCTGCCCAAAATTTGTTAATGAGTCTCATTATCTGCTTTTACACAATGCTGGGTAGTCTTTCAGAGGCCCTCCATGGTAGGCTCCTCTCCTGTTTCTTGTTTTCTCCTTCTTCCAATGTCCATCCTGTTTGCCTTTCTGAGTGAGGATTGATCATAGAAACTCCATTTGAGGAATCATTGAAGCAGAAAAGATTTGTAGAAGCTTATAGGAAAATGGAACAAGAGCAAGTATCTGTCATTGATATGATTTTGAGAATCTCTTCTTTTCAGTTATCCTGTTCACTTAAATATGTGATAATTATATGACATCTTATATATATATATATATATATATATATATATATATATATATGTATATAATTTATGTAACAGTTTGATTAAATTAAACAAATAGTAAAAACAGTTTTCTTTCTAAGGAAAAACGGGAACTTCAGCAATACATAAATATTATTCCTGAGTTTCAATGACTCTGATAAAATGTTATGGTTAAGTTGGATCCAGATTTAATTCTTTTAATTTTTTAATTAATTAATTTTTTATTATTACAATTTATAATAACCCCCTCATTTGTCCCTGCCCAATCCCACCCTCTCTCGCTCTTCTTCTCCAATGTCCCTCCCAGCATTCACTAATAAGGGAGGTTCTTCTTCCCTTCCACCTGAACCTAGCCTATCAGATCTTATCAGGGCTGGTTGCATTGTCTTCATCTGTGCGTTGGTACAGCTGCACTCCTCCCAAGAGAAGGTAATCAAAGAGTCAACCACTGAATTCATGTCAGAGACAGTCCCTGTTCCCCTTACAAGGGAACCCACTTGGAAGCTGAGCTGCCATGGGCTACATCTGAGCAAAGGGTCTAGGTTATTTCCATGCATGGTCCTTGGTTGATTTATCAGTCTCTGCAGGTCCCCATGAGCCCTGATTTTTTGGTTCTGTTGGTATCCTTGTGGAGTTCCTGTCCCCTCCAGGTTTTTCTATCTCCCCCTTCTTTCATTAGATTCCCTGCACTCTGCCCAAAATTTGACTATGAGTCTCAGCATCTGCTTTGATACCCTGCTGGGTAGAGTCTTTCAGAGGCCCTCTGTGGTAGGCTCCTGTCCTGTTCTCTGTAGATCCAGATTTTAAATGTCATACAATAGAGTTAATACTTTATTCCATGGCTGTCTGTCTATGACCCATAAATGTCATTACCTTAAGAAAATGCTGCCAATATTTTAAGACTAAGAATATCAAGTAAATGTAATTCAACTTTGATATTTTCATATAGAAAATTGAATTACAGAGCAGATTTTTTTATACCTTATGCAAACTGTCCCTTTTGTTTTCCCTCGAAATCCATCAAATACCTTGAATAAAGGTGTTGTCAAAAATACACTTTGTAAGTATAGATTTCAGTCAGTTCTTAGTAATATCTTCTAGACGAATGCATAATGGTATATTTTTCTTTGAGGTTAAATATGTATGTACTTCTAGAGAAAAGTTGTAAGATTATAAAAATTAAGAGTGGCTACCTGTATGTCAAGGTATCATATACATTGTAATACTGTATCATGCTTGATGGGAAATCTGTGAGCCATTCAGAGCTATAATTTGTCTTAACACATACGTTACCATATGCTTTAGGAGAAAAAAAAATCCATCAGAGGGGCATGGACGAATTCTGTACAGCAAACAGCATCACGGACAACCTTTCTATAAGGAGATATGAGAAATTCTTCAATGTATTCATTTCTAATCAGAAGAAATAAGTACAGGATTGATGATAACAAATACACATACTATCTCATATTTTTTCTTTCTCTGTCTGTCTCTTTCTTGACCTTTGTCTTGTCTCCATCTTTTTTCATGCCTCACATCTTGTTTAATAGGCTTTTAACCTATTTAGAATAGGTTTAGAATAAAGGAATTTTATTTGCTTCTTTCATCCCATAGATTAAAAAGCAAAACAAAAACAAAACAACCCCCCCAAACACCAAAAAAAAAACCCAAAGGAAAAACAAAAATTAGCAAACAGTAACTCATTCAGCTAAAAATGTATCTGTATCTGTGTAATAAACCAACATCTCCATTTTAAGTCTCGTATTCATCTGAAACTAAATATACCCAAATATTTATCTTGTTTTTCACACTAAATTGCATTCCATATATACCCATTATATCACATTTGGCTTTATCTTAGTAATTGGTGTCTTTATCCACTCTTTTTTGTTTTTTTATTTTTTCAAACTGAAACTGATGAAAGTATATTTTATCATTATTTTAGTCTCATTTAAAGTATTTAGATCATCCATCGAGGATTCTATGTTGGGCTGATGATAAGGCTTACTGAATACAGTGCCTGCTCCATAGACACTAGGACTTAAGTTTGCAATTGCCACGGCACTCACATGGACTCACTACTGGTGACTGAAGGTATACAGATGCTGAAGCCAGCCCTTCACAAAATGTATTGCACTTTCTGCTTAGCATTTGATTTTCTCATAACACTTTAGTCTAACAAATAAATGCTATTTTATTGTTAATAATGTTTCAACCTTCACTCATTTTATTCTCTTCTAGAACATAGACTTTATGAAGCAGTGGTTGTCCTTGCTGGTTTGAAAGCTGACAATCTCTGTCCCTAATAGTAGCTCTGTATCTCTATAGTGAATGAAATGTGTTCTTTTAAATAAACATTTATGAGAAGTGAAAAAAAGCAGAATGTGTACAGCATGCTTTTCTTCATTTTTTGAAAGTTGTCTACATTTATTAAAATCAGTTTGTTTGCTCTATTTTTCATGTTATTAAATTAGTCTTTTCCCACATAATATATTGGGTTAGAGTTTCCCCTTTCTGTGCTCCCCCCAGGCTACTTCCACCTCCCCTGAAATCTGAATCTACTCATCTGTCTCTCATTAGGAAAGAACAGACTTTTACAATATAATAATAAAATATAATAAGATAATACAAATATTATCATATCACAGCTAGAGAAAAATAATTAACAGAAAGAGTCAAGAATATAGTACAAGAATCAGAGACTCACAGTTTCATACAATAAGGAGTACCATGGGGGGGGGAACATTAATCTGGAGGCATAAAATATATCCTGAGAACCTGGTGTCATGATACATGAATTATACGCCCATGCAGCAGGTCTGGTACAAGGAATTTTACTGTGAGAAAGGTGGAAGAGAGAGGGAGAGAGACAGACAGTGTGAGAGAGCATAAGAGAGAAGAGAGTTCAATAGGGCTTCTGGGGTGAGAGACTGGCAGAAAGGCAGAGAGACAGGCAGAGAGTGAATGAGAAAGCATAAGAAAGACTAGGCCTTTTATAGCAGCACCTGTCTTTGGCAGCAGTTTGCTAGGAAACCTGAATGACAACAGCTGATCTGAATTAACACCTGATGCAAGCCCATGTAAGTCCTGAGCACACTGCTTCAGTCTTTATGAGTTCACGTGTGATTTGCTCCTGTTTCCTTAGCAAGGTCTTGCTCTCTTTGTGTCTACCATCCCCTCTGGGTCCTACACTTTTTCTGCATTCTCTTCCACAAGGTTGCCTGAGCTTTGAGTGGAGAGATTTCATAGAGAAATCCCACTTATGGCTGAGTGTTCCAGGGTCTCTCACTCTCTGCATAGGTCTGGCTGAGATTCTGGGTAGGAGGAGCCTTCTTTGATGAGGGCTGTTCAAGGCATTGAACTGAGTATAGCAGAATAATATTGGGAGGCATTTTAACAATACATTATTTTCATTTTTCTGCATATAGACATCCAGTTGGTCCAGTACCATTTGTTGAAGATGCTGTCTTTTTTCCATTGAATGGATTTGGATTCTTTGTCAAATATCGAGTATTCATAGGTGTGTGGTTTTATTTCTGGGTCTTCTATTCGGTTCCATTGATCCTCCTTTCTGCTTCTATGCCAATACCTTGCAGTTTTTATTACTGTTGCCCTGTAGTACAGCTTGAGATCGGGGATGGAGATACCTCCAGATGATCTGTTGTTGTACAGTATCGTTTTGGAGATTCTGGGTTTTTTGTTTCTCCATATGAAGTTGAGAATCTTTTTTTCAAGGTGTAAAGAATTGAGTTGGTATTTTGATGGGAATTGCATTGAATCTGTGGATTGCTTTTGGCAGGATGGCCATTTTCACAATGTTAATCCTACCAATCCATGAGCACGGGAGATCTTTCCATCTTCTAATATCTTCTTCAATTTCTTTCTTCAGAGACTTGAAGTTTTTCTCAAACAGGTCTTTCACTTGCTTGGTTAAAGTCACACCAACGTACTTTATATTATTAGTGGCTATTGTGAAGGGTGTTGTTTCCCTAATTTCTTTCTCAGCCTTTTTGTCTTTGGTATACAGGAGGGCTTCTGATTTTTTTAGGAGTAGTGCTACCTCAAGACACAGCTATACCACTGCTAGGTATATACCCAAAATTTGCTCAAGTACACACAAGGACATTTGTTCAACCATGTTCGTAGCAGCTTTATTTGTAATAGCCAGAACTTGGAAACAACCCAGATGTCCATCAACGGAGGAATGGATACAGAAATTGTGGTATTTTTACACAATGGAATACTACTCAGCAATCAAAAAGGAGGAAATCATGAAATTTGCAGGCAAATGGTGGAATCTAGAAAAGATCATTCTGAGTGAAGTATCCCAGAAGGAGAAAGACAAACATGGTATATACTCGCTTATATAGACCTACAAGATATGATAAACATAATGAAATCTGCACACCAAAAGAAGATAATCAAGAAAGCAGACATGGGCGAAGATGATCAATCCTCATTTAGAAAGACAGATGGGATGTGCATTGAATGTATGACAGGAGTCTACCGCAAAAGGCATCTGAAAGACTCTACCTAGCAGTGTTTCAAAGCAGACACTAGGATTCATAACGAAACCCTTGGCAGAGTGCAGGGAATCATATTAAAGAAGGGGAGTTAGTATGATATGGAAAGAATAGGAGCTCTACAAGGACTAAATATATCTGGGCCAAGGTCTTTTCTGAGACTGTCACTCAACCAAGGACCATCTATGGATATAACCTAGAACTTTTGCTCGGATGTGGCCCGTGGTAGCTCAGTAACCAAGTAGTTTTCCAAAGTAAGGGGAACAAGGACTATTTCTAACAGGATCTCAAGGGCAGGCTCTTTGACCTTCCCACACCCCAGGGGAGAAGCAATCCTGTTAGGCCACAGAGGAGGACTTTGCAGCCAGCCCTGAAGATACCTGATAAAACAGGGTCAAAGGGGAGGAGGTCCACCCCTATCAGTGGACTTGGAAAAGGGCAGGGAGGAGACCAGGGAGGGAGTGTGGGGTTGGGGAGGGAATGAGGGAGTGGGATAAAGCTGGGACACAGAGTTAACAAAATGTAACTAATAAAAAAATAAAATTAAAAAAAACAATACATTATTGCTTAGATATAACCCAAGATATATATTATTTCAGGGTTGTGAAAGGTATTGTTTCCTTGATTTCTTTCTCAGCACATTTGTTCTTTGCAGATAGCAGGGCTAATAAATTTTATGAGTTAATTTTGTATTCACATACATTACTTAAAAATATTTATCAGCTGTAACAGTTCTTTTTGGTGGAATTTCCTGATCACTTTTTATTTTATCATATCACGTGAAAAAGTACTTACCTTCAAATTTGCATCAGTTTGATCACTTTCAGTTGCCTTATAGCCCTATCTATGACTTCAAGTATTATATAGAATAAGAATGGAGAGAGTGGACAGCCTTGTCTTATTCCTTATTTTGGTGGAATTACTTTTGGATTTACCCAGTTTAAGTTGATGTTTACTAAGCGGTTTTGTAAACTGCATTCGTTATGAGTCCCTTGTATCCTCATAACTCCAGGACTCTTATCTTTAAGGGATGTGGGATTTTGTCAAAGGCCTTTTGTGCATCTAATAACATTTGTCTTTCAGTTTGTTTAATAGTAGATTATACTTGTCACTTACGTATGTTAAACAGTCCCTTCATTTCTTGGGTGAACTGTACCTGCTCAAAGTAGATGATCATTTTAATGTGTTCTTGGATTTTGTATGCAAGTACTTCATTAAAAATTTTTGGATTCATGTTTATAAAGGAAATAGTTCTGTAATTTTCTTTCTTTGTTGGGTCTTTGTGCAGTTTGGGTATCAGGGTAACTGTGGTCTCATAAAATAAATTGCACAACCTTTTTTTTCTGTTTCTATTTAGTGGAATAATTTAAAGAGTATTATCATTAACTTTTATTTGAAAGCTTAGCACAATTCTTCAGTAAGCCATTTGATCTTGGCTTTTTAAATTTTATTTTATTTTATTTTTGGGTTATTTTAATAACTGCTTCCATATTACTAAGAGTTATAGATTTGTTCAAATGGCATATCTAACCTTTATTTAATTTAAGTAAGTGGTATATATTGAGAATATTAGTCTTTACTCTTAGAAATTTTAATTTGATGAAATTTAGGCATTTAAAGCATGTTCTTATGATGCTTTGGGTTTTCTCGGTGTCTATTGTTTTGTGTCTTTTGTATTTCAAATTTTGTCTATTTGTATATTCCCTTTCCATCCTTCAGGTAATATTGATAAAGGTTTTCAATGTTCTTAATTTTCTCAAAGAACAAAATTTTGGTTTTGTTGATTATTACTATTTGTTTTGTATATTTGTTTCCATTTTATTGATTTCTAAACTAAGTTTAATTATATCTTGATGACCACATTTTATGTTGTTTTATTTTCTCTAGCGAGCTAAAATGTGCTATTAATTTTGTTTCCCTAGTAAGGGGAACAGGAACTATTTCTGACATGAACTCAATGACTGGCTCCTTTACCTCCCCCCCAAGGGAGGAACAGAGGAGGACATGGCAACCAGTCCTGAAGATACCTGATAAGCTAGGGTCAGATGTAAGGGTAGGAGGACCTCCCCTAGCAGTGGACTTGGAAAGGGGCAAGGAGGAGATTGGAATTAGGAGGGAATGAGGAAGGGGGCTACAGCTGGGAATCAAAGTATATAACCTGTGATTAATATAAAAAATAAAAATTAAAAAAAAATTCTAGGATCAGATTTCACCAATTTCTTATATAGGGCTTAAGATTTGAAAAAAAAAAAAAAAAAAAAAAAAAAAAAAGAAACTTCCTTTTAGAAAGGAAGTTTGAAAATACTGTCCTGTAAGTTTGAGAATACTGTGCTTCATTTTCTTCAATTCTAGAAAGTCTTTCATTTATTTTATAATTTCTGTCTTGCCTCATCTTTTATTCAGTAAAGAGTTGCTCAATTTCCGTAAGTTTGTGAGCTTTTTCTTGTTTCTGTTGACATCCTGCTTTAATCCATGATAGTTAGAAAGGATGCGAGGTGTTACTTTAACTTTATTTTATCTGTTGAGACTTGATTTGAGTGAAAGTATGTGGACAATTAGAGAGAAAATTTCTTGAGGTAATGAAAGGAAGTTATATTTTTTTGTCTTTAGATAAAAATTGTGTAAATATCTATTAAATCCATTTTTTTTAATTTACTGTGTTCCAGCATTACTCTGATTATTTTTTTGTCTGGATAACGTGTAATTTTAAGAGTAGGGTGCTGAAGTCCCTGACAGTCAGGGTGTGAAGGTCCCTATGTGATTTAAGCTATAGTAGTGTGTGGTGATAATTTTATATCAAGTTGATACCGACTAGTTTCATTTAGGAGGAGGAATTGCAATTAAGAAAATGAGAGCATTTGAAAGACTCTAACTAGCAGTGTTTTCAAAGCAAAGACTCATGACCAAACCTTTGGCAGAGTACAGGGAAACATAAGAAAGAATGGGAGTTAGTCTGATGAGGAAAGGATAGGAGCTCCACAAGGATCAAAGATATCTGGGCACAGGGTCTTTTCTGAGACTGACATGCAACCAAGGACCATGTATGAATGTAACCTAGAACCTCTGCTCAGATGTAGCCTGTGGTAGCTCAGTAACCAATTGGGTTCCCATAGTGAGGGGAACAAGGACTATTTCTAACAAGAACTCAATGACTGGCTCTTTGGCCTCCCCACCCCCCAAAGGAGGAGCACAGAGGAGAGCTTTGCAGCCAGTCCTGAAGATACCTGATAAAAGAGGATCAGATGAATGGGGAGGAGGTCCCCCCTATCAGTGGACTTGGCAAGGGGCATGGTGGAGATGAGGGAGGGAGGGATGGACTGGGAGGGAATGAGGGATGGGGACATGGCTGGGATACAGAGTTAATAAAATGTAACTGATAAGAAAAAAATAAAATTAAAAAAAAAAAAGAAAATGTGTCCATAGGATTAGGATGTAGGAAATCTTTACAGCATTTTCTTAGTTACATAATTACTGTTTAATGTCAGAGGTCACAAACTATTGAGGGTGGTGCCACGTCTGACCTGATGATCCCTGGCTTTATAAAAAAGCAGATTGATAAAGCCATGGAGAGTAACCCATAGGAAGTACCCCTCCATGACGTCTGAATTAGCTTTTTCTTCAGGTTCCAGCCATACTTGAATTCCTGTCCTGGTTTTTTTGATGATGGATTACAAAATGGCAGTATAAACCTTTTCCTCCCTAACTTGAGATTTGATTATAGTATTTCATTGTAGCAATAGAAACCCTAATTAACATAGAGTGTTTCTTTCTGCTTCTGGATTACTTCACTCAAGATGATCTTTTCTAGTCTCCACCATTTGCTTGCAAATTTCATGATTGCCTTGATTTTAATACCTGAGTAGTATTTTATTATGTAAACGTACCACAATTTCTGTACCCATTTCTCGGTTGAGGGACATTTAGGTTGTTTCCAGATTCTGGCTATTACGAATAGAGCTGCTAGGAACATGGCTGAGCAAACGTCCTTGTTGTATAGTTGAGCATATTTTAGACATATGCCTAGGAGTGGTATAGTTAGACTTTGAGGAAGCACTATTCCTAATTGTCTGAGAAAGGGCCATATTGATTTCCAAAGTGATTGTCGAAGTTGAGATTCCTACCAACAGTGGAGGAGGGTCCCCCTTTCTCCACATCCTCTCCAGCATATTTTGTCTTAAGGGTTTTTTGATCTTAGCCATTATGATGTGTGTAAGGTGAAATCTCAGGTTCGTTATGATTTGCATCTCCCTGATGCAGAAAGACACACCTGGTATATACTTACTCTTCAGTGGATATTAGTCATATAATATAGGATAAACATACTAAAATCTATACTCTTGAAGAAACTAAACAACAAGGAAACCCTAGGGAAGATGTTCAATCCTCAGTTAGAAGGACAAATGAGCTAGACATCAGAAGCAGGAGAAGACAGGGAACAGGACATGAGCCTACCAAGGACAGCCTCCGAAAGACTCTACTGATCAAGATATCTAAGCAGAAGCTGAGACTCACAGCCAAACTTTGGGTAGAGTACAGGGAACATTATGAAATTTTGTCAGCAGTAGTTACTATTGTTAAATATATGTATGAATATGTAACTAGATACATACATGTGAACACATAAAACATTATCATTTTATGTAATGAATGTGTATATAGTATATAAATTGTAGCATCAATTTGCATATCTCAAAGAAACACAATAAAATCCGTAAAAAACTAAAATGAATATTGTAAAGAAAACCCAGATGTGACTTCAGTAAGGAGCTAATCAGAGATGTCAACACTTCATGATTTTTCACTCATTTCCGTGTTATTTTAAGGGAACATTTTAAAAAACATTGTAGGAAAAAATCCTATTATAAAATAAAATTTGCTTTAAAACACATTTCTGTGCACTTTTATAACCTGATATTCAATCATACAACATTAAATTTACCCAATTTGACAACTTTGAAAATATTGAAATGTAAAGATTTGAATATATTAGAGTGTTTCCTAAAACGCAGAGAGCTGCAGGAAGTAACTCAAGATTGCTGATGGCTTCAAACCTTATTCCAAATTAATTTAAATATAACTCTAAAAAGTAATTTTATTTTATCAACTAGGGAATGTAAATAGGTTTTAGGAAGGTTGCATGTTTTTAAGAGCAAATGAATACAAGCTTTAAGAACTTTATACATACTAAAATAGGATTTTTATAAATTGTCCCAAAATTTTTGGTGTTGAGTGGGATTTTTACAGTCTTGTTCTAGATGAGCTGTTAATACATTTTCTAAAAAAGAACTTGGTGATAATTTGAACTCATTTTTATTATCACATAGATAATTCTTTGTGTTAATTCTATCATATATTATATATCATGCATATATATCATAGAATATTATATATTCTATCATAGATTATATTCTATCATAGATTAGTTTCAAAATTCCAGACCTGCTGTCACTTTAACAGATAAATCACTGTTCTGAGAACTCTTGGATAATCCATTCACTTGGAAAATAATGCCAGTTTTGTAAATACAAATTTCTGTATTTTATATGCTTCTGTATTAACAGAAATCTTGAAGGGTTAATGAGACATGCCAAACAATATTGATAACTTGTAATTTTAATTTACACTTATATATACATTATGCCAGAATTTAAATTGTTCTAGAATGATTTGCTTCAACCTGCAGGGTATCCCAGCAGATGCTGAGACTTACAGCCAAACTTTGAGTGGAGTTCAGGGAATCTTATGAAAGAAGGGGGACATAGTAAGACCTGAAGAGGACAGGAGCGCCACAAGAAGAGAATATCAAGTTGCCATAAGACTAGCCTCCTATTGAGGCAAGACAAAGAAGCCCAGTTATGGGAAAGGAATCCAAAGGAGTCACAGACACCTGACCTCCAGTTGCTAGGGGCTACACTTAAAGACCAAGCTACATATTTGCATAGGGGCCTAGATCCAACCCATGCAGGCTCTTTGGTTTAGGTTGAATCTGTGAGCCCCTCTGGGCCCAGGTTATTTGTTTCAGTAGGTTTTCTTGTGCTGTACTTGACTTCTCAGCGTCCTTCAATCCTTTCCCCTCTTCCACAAAAAATTCCCTGAGCTCCTTTCTTTTTACTAGAATTTTTTCAAAGCTCTTTATACCTCTGATAGAAATAAGTTCAAGTTGCTTATAAAGTCATTTCTTCTTTTATTAATTTACCTTTTTATTGCTTTTCCTCATATACTTTGAAGTTAGGTTTTTAAGACTGTAAGTTATAAAGCAAATAATAAATCTATCAATATTATGTGTTTTTTTTTACCTTGAGAAAGTATAACTTTTGTATCTTAATCAATATAATATTCAAATGTTATATATATATTGGATACTAAATTTTGATGAATTTTACCCTCAACATTTCTGTAAGGAAGTCTTTAGACATAATGATTATGTGCATTTTTTTTGAGTGACACATACGTCACCTAGATCATGTAATGCATTTTCAAATAATATCATTTCTCATTCATCCTGTGCTTTCAATGGGTATTTTTACTTCATGTCATTCCAAAGAATATAAGGAACTTTGGTTATTTTAAATATACTTAACTTCATCTTATTCTGCCTACCACAGTGTTGTAGATACCCCAGTGCTAATGCCATTCCAACTGCTGCTGTGAGACTTGTGTCTTCTTCATTTACAATGTTATAGGTACATGGCTTAAGTATATTTACACAGACATACATGTAATCTTAGGTATCTCAAGATAATTAATACATCTAATCTGTTTTCAGGAATTATAACTCATTTTTATTAAATAGCAATATGTGTTGTGTGCTAATCTATCTTTATCATATTATGATTAATTTTTAGTATTATATTTTTGAGATTGATTTATATATGTTCATATCTTCTATGTTGTGCATAAGTATGTAGAGCCTCTGGAAATGGAGTTACATACTTTTGTGAGCAAACCAGTGTTGATTCTGGGAGCCAACCTGTGGTCTTATGCAAGAGCAATACATGTACTTAAACTGCTGAGACATCTCTTTAGCCTGAAGTTACTTTTTGTTAAGTGAGAATTGGTTTCTATATTGTATATAATACTGAAGTTCTACATATTGTTGAGACATAGAAATTTTCACACAGCTGTACAATGTTTCGTGTTTAAGCTAGTATAAAGGTATTTTTCTTCAAATTCGCATATTTATTTATTATAAGAACAATCATGGAACTAGAAAAGCTCATCCTGAGAAAGATAACCCAGATCCAGAAAGACACACACTATAACTGGATTTTAGCCATATAGTACAGGAAAAAGAATCTGTCCTGCAAGGTATTGAAGCAGATGGTAAGACTCATAGACAAGCTTTAGGCAGAGTACAGGGAATCTTATAAAAGAAGGTGAAGATATAAAAGGTCCTGTCTTTTTTTTTTCTTTATTAATTACACTTTATTCACTTTGTATCCCCCCTGTGGTTTCTTCCCTCCTCCCATCCCAATCCTTCCCTTCCTCCACCCTCTGTATGCATGCCCCTCCCCAAGTCCACTGATAAGGGAGGACTTCTTTTCCTTCCATCTGATCCTAATCAATTAGGTCTCATCAGGAGTGGCTGATGTGTCTTCATCTGTGGCCTGGTAATCCTGCTTCCCCCGCAGGGGGAGTTAATTAAAGAGCAGACCAATCAGTTCATGTCAGAGACAGTCCCTGTTCTTATTACAATGGAACCCACTTGGATACCGAACTGCCATGGGCTACATCTGTGCAGGGGTCTTAGGTTATCTCCATGCATAGTCCTTGGTTGGAGTATCAGTCTCAGAGAAGACCCCTGTGCATCTAAAAATCTCATTAAAGTACTTAGACATACTTTCTTTAGTATCTGTATTCTTTAGTATCTTTTGTATCTGCCTGGCTGTGCTTCTGATTCTGAAGGTGTGTCTCAGCCAAATAATTCTTTTAAGCATTATGCTAACAACACATTGTGGTTTGAATGAGAATGTCCACCATGGGCTCACGTGCGTAAACACTTGGTCCTTAGTTGGTGATGCTGTTTTGGGAGGTGTAGGAAGTGAGAGCATAGTGAAAGAAGTAACTCACTGGGCCTTTAGGACATTCCTATGTTTCACTTTCTCTGTTTCATTCTTTCAGACTAAGATATGAGTTCTGCAGTCCCAGTGAGACTTGATAGATGAGGGTCAGATAGGGGAGGAGGCCCTTCCCTATCAGTGGGCTAATGAAGGAGCATAGCAGGGTGGAGGGAAGATGGAGAAAGGGTAGGACTGGGAGATAAGGGAGGGGGCTAAGCTAGGATACAAAGTGAATACATTTTAATAAATAATGATAATAACAATTTTTTAAAAGATATGAATTCTTAGCTTGCTGTTACCATGTCCCACTCAGACATGCTTTTTGTTTTTAAATAACAGAAACAGGAAAGTAGCTAATATACAATAAAAGAAGTAAAAGTAGTTCATGTATTTACTCATTTATTCATTTTCTCATATAGAATACTGTTTATTGAAAGACCGTGTATGGCTTTCAAGAACACTTTGAAAATGTTACCTTTACCACTTAGTACATATTTTGCCTAGTTAAAAAGAATTTGATTTACTTATATCCTTACTTAGAAGCTATCATATTATTTTAATCCACATACGTATGTGGCTTATCAATAGTTTTGATAAATGTCCTTCCATAGTTCCTCTAATACTTTTTCAGGACACTCGGAGTTCTGCTGTATGCTTGTCTGCATGTCCCAGCGTCTGTCTCAGTATGCTGTTGGCTGGAGCCTCCCAGAGGACAGTCAAGTTAGACTCCTGTCTGAAAGTAAAGCAGAGTGTCATTATTGGTGTCAAGGGCTGGATCTCTACCATGGGGTGGGTTCCAGTTTGGGCCAATTATTGATTGGACTTTCACTATATCTTTCGATCATTATCCCTACAGTTCTTATAGGCAGCATCATTTTGGATCACAGGTTTTGTTAATGGGTTGCTGGTTCCCTCCTTTCACTAACCCTGCCTGGCTAGGTAGTGTTCACTTCAGTCTTCATATCTCCCACCCAACCTTAGGAGCTAGGAGTTCCTGTTAGGAGTCTCAGCTAGAATCACACCCATGTCCTCCCAGGAGCCTACCTTCTAGTAGGCCTCCAGCTTGACCAAAATATGTCTTTCCCCAGTTTCACTCCTTGTTCCCAGGCTTCTCATCTCCCACCCCAGTTCTCCCCACATTTGCTCCCATCCATTCTTTCCCTCACCATACCATTCCTTGTGTAGTTCCCTCTCTTCATCTGCTGTTGCTGTCTATTCTATTTCCTCTTCTGAGTGACATTCCAACACTCTCCCTTGGGACCTACTTGTTACCTATCTTCTTTGGGTCTGTGGATGGTAGTATGATTATCCAGTACTATAGCTCTAATGTCCACTAATAAGTGAATACATATCATGTGTGTCTTTCTGGGTCTAGCTTATCTCACTTAGGATGATTTTTTTCTAGTTCCATCCATTTGCCTGAAAATTTCTTGATTTATTTTTTTAATAGCTGAGTAGTATTCCATTGGGTAAATGTACCACAATTTCTTTATCCATTCTTCAGTTGAGGGACATCTGTGTTGTTTCCAGTTTCTGGCTATTATGGATAAAGCTTCTGTGAAGAGAGTTGAGCAAATATCCTTGTTGTATGGTGGAACATCTTTTGGTTATATGCCCAAGAGTTGTATAGCTGGGTCTTGAGGTAGAACTATTCTAAATTTTCTGAGAAAGCACCAGAGTGATTTCCAGAAAGTTTGTACAAGTTTTCACTCCTACCAGCAATGAAGGGGTGTTCCCCTTTCTCCCTATCTTCTCCAGCATGTGTTGTCACTTAAGTTTTTGAGCTTTGCTGTTCTGTCTGTTGTCTGTCTTAGAGTCATTTTGATTCACATTTCTCTGATGGCTAAGGACATGCGGCATTTTTTAATTTTTATTTTATTTTTTATTTTTATTATTAGTTACATTTTATTAACTCTGTATCCCAGCTGTATCAAGCATTTCTTTAAGGGCTTCTAAGCCATTTGACATTCTTCTGTTATGAATTCTCAGTTTATTTCTGTACCCTTTGTTTGTGTTTAATTTCATAAGTTCTTTGTATCTTTTGTAGTATTATTAACAAATACATTCTAAAGTTACTCAAACTCACAGTGTCTTCCTTGATTTTTTTTTGAGTACCTTTGAAAAGATTAAATTCTTCAGGACTCAAATAAAATATGAAATTTTTAAATGTGAAGAAATATATGATAATCAGAAACTGGATGATAAAAAAGCTCATTTCATGACTCTAAGTCATACATTAGATTTATTACAGGAGATATTGTTTGAAAACTCTACAGCAGTTATAAGAAAAGTAAATTAAATTTAACCAAGAATTACAAAATTAAATAAATTAAAACAGAAAATGCTAAAAAATAAAATCTGTAGAACTTGAGATTAATTTTACTGCCCTGATATTTTCACAAAGGAAAATTTCTGGGTTTCTGAACACCTAAGAGGAAAGAATTAATACTTAATAGTCCCCCGATACTTTAGACAATATTTAAGTCTTATAACCAGAAAATCACTCAAACAATAATTGATAAAAATGAAAAAATCTAAAAGAAATGGAGTGTATTTATACCACATAAGAAACAGGCCAGAAGCTACAGGGAAAATTAATTTGTTTAATGACACCACTGTCACTTAAAAGAAAGTAATAAGATATAAATTAAACATCCTTTATACAAAATCCTTCAGTGATAAATAATTCAGGCTTCAGAATTTTGTTTATATTTTGAAATATATGCAGACATGCAATGAAATATCTTAAAGATGTAATACAGTAATAAACATAAAATTTATTTTATGTGCACTTATAGATAGTAGTTTATGTGTGTGAGTGTGTGCGTGTGAGTGTGTGTGTGTGTTTCTGTGTGTGTGTGCTGGCATTTGGGCCTGCCATATAAGATAATGTGTTTGGGCGGTAATTTTCACTATGAAATTGCTTACAAATACAACACACACCTTGTGGATATTTTTTTATTATAGAACCATATGAAAGGAACAAAAGAATTTCTTTCTTAAGATTCTTGTATAATTCTGTACATGTATCCTAACTGAAAGGTGGAAGTATCTAAGATAATTATCTGTTACGATAGAAATGATTGGCAGATAAAGTCATTCTCTTGATTAGTCATTGTTCCTGAAATTTTACTCCCACATTTGCCTTCCAATCATTTTTCTACATTGGAAAAGCAATATTGCATGCATTTAAATTACATATACTTCTACAGATTAGTAGGCAATGCTCTTTGTTTTATATACACATATCTTCATATTTCTCATAACATTTTGCTTAAACTCTTGAAATATTTAGGCTCAAATTACCATAAAGCCTATATTTGCTTCTGTCTTCAATGATTACTTTCTCCTTAAGTTAAAAATGAGTCAATGAACACTTTTAAGATAAATTTTTGGTTTTTATTTCTTTCAGACAGCAGCCATAGTGTGTATGAGTCTCTGGTTTGCTTTCATCCCACGTTTTTCTTCCTTCATTTTAGCATAACTCACTGTGCTGTAACCACTTGTTTGCAGTTGTTTCTCCCATTAAATAATGATCCCATTAAAGTCCTGACTATTTCTCACTCACCCCTAAGTTCCTGGCACTTAACATACTTGTTGACATATAGTAAACTCCAGAAGATAATTATTGAATGGATAAAATGATCAAATCTTCTATATTGCTGTCACTTGCTGTAATGATGCAATTTGTATACAATGATGGCAGTATGCTTTGCTTTCATTAAGTTTTCTTTAGAGGATTCACAGCTGCTGTACATACTTTCATTCACTGTTAGTTCCTGCAATCTAAAAGTAAATTTGCAAATTGTTAAAGAATTTATCAGGGTATTTATGAACTTCCCAGCTGAATAAAACATTTATAGTACTAACTGATGTCTGATTGGGCTGGATCAACATAGGTAAAAAATAGAACAGAAGAAATCTTCCATACTTTTAGAAAGCCACTTTGGAGGTAGGTAATACTTGGATTGTGTTACATACTGGAGTGACACATGTGCCAGGTCACAATGTGTCTTCTCAAAATATAAAAACAAAACAATGATCCTTTGCATGTCCCACCATTTACTTGCAAATTTCATGATTTCCTTATTTTTTGTTGCTGAGTAATATTCTATTCTGTAGATGTACCACAATTTCTGCATCCGTTCTTCAGTTGAGGGGCATCTGGGCTGTTTCCAGCTTCTAGCTATTACAAATAAAGCTGCTACAAACATGGTTGAGCAAATGTCCTTATTGTGTACTTACTCATATAGACATGTAACATAGGATAAACCTACTAAAATCTGTACATTTAAAGAAACTAATCAAGAGAGAGGACCCTGACTAAAATGCTCAATCCCCATCCTGAATGGAAAGAGGAAGGACATCAGAAGAAGAAGAAAACAGGAAACAAGCTAGAAACTTGCCACAGAGGGCCTCTGAAAGGTTCTGCCCTGCAGACTATCAAAGCAGATGCTGAGACTTATGGCCAACTGTTGGGCAATGTGCATGGAATCTTATGTAAGAAGTGGGAAATAGTAAGATCTGGAGAGGACAGGAACTCCACAAGGAGAGCAACAGAACCAGAAATTTGAACACAGGAGTCTTTCCAGACACTCATACTTCAACCAAGTACCATGCATGGAGATAACCTAGAACCCCTGCACAGATGTAGCTCATGGCAGTTTAGTGTTCAAATGGGTTACATAGTAATGGGAAGAGGGACTGCCTCTGACATGCTCTGATAGGCCTGCTCTTTGATTACCACCCCTGAGGGGGGAGCAGCCTTACTAGGCCACAGAAGACGACAATGCAGCCACTCCTGATGAGATCTGATAGACTAAGATCAGAAGGAAGGAGAGGAGGCCCTCCCCTATCAGTGGACTTGGGGAGGGGCATGCATGAAGAAGGGGGAGGGAGGGTAGGATGTCTCTACTGTTTAAGCCTCTTCCCTAGAGCTCTTCTTGTTGTTGTGCTTCTTTAGGAATACAGATTTTAGTATGTTAATCTTTTATTATATGTCTAATATCCACTTATTTATTATTATTATTATTATTATTTAATTTTATTTTTTCTTATCAGTTATATTTATTAACTCTGTATCCCAGCCATGTCCTGCTCCCTCATTCCCTCCCAATCCCACCCTCCCTCCCTCATCTCCACCGTGCCCCTTTCCAAGTCCACTCATAGGGGAGGACCTCCTCCCCATTCATCTGATCCTGTTTTATCAGGTATCTTCAGGACTGGCTGCAAAGCCCTCCTCTGTGGCCTAACAGGACTGCTCCTCCCTTGGGGGGTGGGGAGGTCAAAGAGCCAGTCATTGAGTTCCTGTTAGAAATAGTCCTTGTTCCCCTCACTATGGGAAATCAATTGGTTACTGAGCTACCACAGGCTACATCTGAGCAGAGGTTTTAGGTCATATCCATACATGGTCCTTGGTTGAATGTCAGTCTCTGAAAAGACCCTGTGCCCAGATATATTTAATCCTTGTGGAGCTCCTATCCTTTCCCCATCATACTAACTCCCCTTCTTTCATATGGTTCCCTGTACTCTGCCAAAAGTTTGGTCATGAGTCTTTGTATCTGCTTTGAAAACACTGCTAGTTAGAGTCCTTCAGATATGCTCAGTAGACTCCTATCATACATTCAATGCACATCCCATCTGTCTTTCTTATTTTTTAACTTTTTAAATTTTTTTATTAATTACACTTTATTCATTTTGTATCCCCCCATAAGCCCCTCCCTCCTCCCCTCCTGATCCCACCCTCCCTCCCATTTCTGCATGCATGCCACTCCCCAAGTCCACTGATAGGGGAGGTTCTCCTCTCCTTTCTGATCTTAGTCTATCAGTTTTTGTCAAAAGTGGCTGCATTGTCCTCTTCTGTGGCCTGGTAGGGCTGCTCCCTCCTCAGGGGGGGGGGATTTATCATCTTACCCCATGTCAGCTCTCTTGATAATCTTTTTTAGGTGTATAGATTTCATTATGTTTGTCATATCTTATAGGTCCATATAAGTAAGTATATACCATGTTTGTCTTTCCCCTTCTGGGATACTTCACTCAGAATGATCTTTTCTAGATCCCACCATTTGCCTGCAAATTTCATGATTTCCTCCTTTTTGATTGCTGAGTAGTATTCCATTGTGTAAAAATACCACAATTTCTGTACCCATTCCTCCGTTGATGGACATCTGGGTTGTTCCCAGGTTCTGGCTATTACAAATAAAGCTGCTATAAACATGGTTGAGCAAGTATCCCTTTTGTGTACTTGAGCAAACTTTGGGTATGTACCTAGCAGTGGTATAGCTGGGTCTTGAGGAAGCACTATTCCTAATTGTCTTAGAAAGCACCAGATAGATTTCCAGAGTGGTTGTACCAGTTTACATTCCCACCAGCAGTGGAAGAGGGTTCCCCTTTCTCCACAACCTCTCCAGCATGTGTTGTCCCTTGAGTTTTTCATCTTGGCCATTCTAATGGGTGTAAGGTGAAATCTCAGGGTCGTTTTGATTTGCATTTTCCTGATGACTAATGACGTTGAGCATTTCTTTAAGTGTTTCTCTGCCATTCGATATTCCTCTGTCGAGAATTCTCTGTTTAGCTCTGTTCCCCAGTTTTTAATTGGATTACTTGGTTTGCTGCTTTTCAGCTTCTTTAGTTCTTTGTACATACTGGATATGAGTCCTCTGTCAGATAAAGGGTTAGTGAAGATTCTTCCCCAATCTGTAGGTATATATTTCTTTCTGCTTCTGGGTTACCTCACTTAGGATGAACTTTTCTAGTTCCATCCATTACCTGCAAATTTCATGATTCCCTTCCTTCTAATTGCTGAGAAGTATTCCATTGTATAAATGTACCACATTTTTCATATCCATTTCTCAGCTGAGGGACATCCAGGTTGTTTTCAGATTCTGGCTATTATGAATAAAGCTGCTATGGACATGTTTGAACAGATGTCCTTATTGTATGGTTGATCATCTTTTGGATATATTCCAGGAGTGTTATAGCTGGATCTTGAGGTAGTGCTATTCCCAATTTTCTGAAATTGCAGATTACCCCAAACTACCCATAGATCTATTCTAATTGACAGATCTGCATATTTATTTTGATGCCACCACATATATTAAACATGGATTTTCATTTAAAATTCTATATTCTCTGTACTTAATTAAGTGCACTTCATGAACTAACCTTTCAAGACAGAAGTTTAGAAATCTTTGTTGATTAATTAATTTTTGCATTTTGTCACTATTACCTCCAAAATATATTTTGGGCATGTTGGTGTCCTTATTTTCTTTGCATGTAATATATAGGCACTAGTGCCATCTTAATGCTCTACTGGCCCATTTGTTACTAGGTTACTTTCTTTTTTTTAATGGAAGTCACAGTAATTTGTTAAATATGATTGTATAACAAATACTTCTTATTTTCTCACTTATTTTCTAAATGATATTTTTAATAATACCCAGAGTCAGAAACACTGTGCAACCAATGGGGAAAAACTAGGAAAGGGGAAATTTTAATTAGATTGTATTATATGAAAAACAATCTATTTTCAAAAAAGAAAAAATGACTCTTTGATATATTTCATTAATCATGTCTCCAATGACTATGTTTCATAGATATATTAAATTAGACCAGAGAGCATCACACTAAAAATAAATGAAACACTAAGTTTTTCTCTATCCTTAACAATACTTGATATTATCCCTTTTTAAGTATGTTATTCTTAATCCAGATTAGTGTGAAGTGAGGCCTCATTGTGGTCTAATTTTTATTTTAATTAAAGCAATGGTATTGCAATAAATTTAGTATGCTTGTTTTGCATTCATAAATCTTGCATAAAAACAATTTTTTCATTTTTGTATAGATTAAAACACTTAAGGTTTATATTACTTAAAATAAGGTAAAATAAAATAGATAAATTCATAAACATAAGTAAATATTTTGTCTTCTTTAATTTTTATTTGTTCTCATACAATTTAATATATTGTATATTGGTCATATTCCTCCCTCCTCCAATTCCTCCCAGGTTTTTACTCACCTTTCCTTATCCACCAAACTTTGTCTATTCATTTCATAAGTTTTTTTGAATCCAATATGTGATAGCCATATTGAATAGGTAGTCTTCTACTGGAGCATGGCCAATTTACTAAGGACAACATTTGTAAAGAAAACTAATTTTACTTCTCATAGTAGCTATTGATTACCAATAACTCTTCGTCTAGGGATAAGGCTTCTCCCGATGGCCTTCAGTACATGCTGATTCTTTGTCTGGCTTTAATTTGTTCAAGTCTTCTACATTCTGTCATAATGACTTTGAGTCAATGTCTGCAATTTCCCTGCTATGTCTTCAATATGCTATTTCCTCATAACTATCCACTGCAACTGTCTGTTTCATTCTTTCCACCCACTCTTCCACAATGGTTCCTAAGCCTTTAGAAGAGGGGTGTGATAAAGATGTCCATTTATGGCTGAGTACTCTGCATCATCACCAACTGTGGCTCTTTGAGGTAACAGCCATATTCCAAAAAGAAATGTCTTTGAAGTGGATTGAGAATGCACTAATTTATGGGTATAATATGAAGATAGCATGGCTTTGTTTAACACCACATCTATTTAGTAGAATAATAGCAGTAGGTTTTACCTTGAAATTTATGACCTGTATGACTACAGAATCTTGTCCTAAAAATCATGCCAGAAATGGGTTTTCGTCTTGTAGAGAAGGACTTCAACACAATTAGAAATTATTGGCTACTCATGTAAAATCAGTGCCACTATTAATGGGCATCTGTCATGCTGCTCATAACTGTAGGCTTCTGTGTTCATAGCTGGTTAAGGCTGGTGATTACTTTTCTTCTTCTTTAGATGGCATGGTACCTTCTATTGTTATGAAAATTAGCCAGTAGAGAATCAAGCTTCCAGTTGACTATAAGATAGATTTTTCCATATTCTATGATACAATTTTGTAGTGTTTTAGAAATAGGGTCTCCCTGTCCAGTTCTAGAAAATAACCAAGATAAAAGCAGTTTGTAATGTTTGAGGGTCTATGAAGCACCAAGGGTCGATACATTAAAAATATATATATATCATCTACAAGATGTCCTACACTGAAAATAAAAGAAACATGAAAATAATGGGGTATGTGAAGGAAAAAAAAAAGAAAATTTGACATTTTCTAGATGCTGAAAACTTATGCCTCTAATGACAATAGCAACTCAAAGTTTCACTTACAAACTTAAGCAACCAACTTCTACAAATAGCTTAAAAAATTTGAGAGTAGATTTATTTACAGTGATCCTACAGGAGCCCTCGGCACGGCCTCTTATAATATAATTAGCTATATAATGATCTTATAATTAGCTAAGGAGCCATTCATGCCAAAAGAGGTGCATACATAAAAACTGAAAATCAACAAGTGTAAAAAACTTAAAGTAATGTTGCTAATAGTGGAAAACCAACAACTGTAACAAAGACTGATTTACAACATTTGGTATTTTGTGTCAATTTTAGGATTTTGGATTTTATTTGTTGCGATAGTTTGAAAAGAAATAGATTCATACATACATGTAACTTACTATTATTTTGCTTATTTTTATTTTTACAATTGTCAATATCAACATTGTTACAAAATAATATTTGGTGTAATTGATTTCAGAGATTAAAATCCGACTACCATAATACTATATCCACCATAATTTTTGTGCCATCATTGAAGCAGTATATATTGCAGGCAATTTGCTATTGTCAATTAAAAGGGTTGTGTCTGCGTGATATTAATAATTAGTTTTCCCCTCCAGTAGTGTGTAGAGGAATTCTTTGAGTACTAGTCAGTAGAAATGAAACTGCTAGCTCAGAAAAAGCTTAATTAAATACATTTTCCAAAGATGAACAATATTCATATTACTTAAACACAAATGTTATAATTATGTATTGATATATTGTACTATATACACTGTATACTGTATATATTATACACATATTGTATATACAGTATATATGTAGATAGATATAACTTGAAAATTTTAAAAATCAAATAAGCATAATAATAATATATACATAGTACTTATGTACATATATACAAGACATGCATATGATATGTATATGTATATGTGCATATGATGTACATAATAATATCATATATATATGTAATATACACATATATGCATATATACGATGTTTATATAGTACATAAAATAAATATGATATATAGTTCAATATATCAAAGTTTCTGGAGTATAATAAGTTTTTCTTGTATGCTACCATGAATTTTATAAAATTTACTATTGTGTAAAATATTATAACAAATCCTGCATTTTATGGGAAATTTAAAATATCAGATAATTTCTCTTTAGTGACAGTAAGATGATATATTTATTTTGTATTTCACTTGGGGATATTTTTAAGTTAACTTTATATAATGTCAACACAAGTGGAAATTTCATAGTAAAGTTTTTAGCAAAAAAACTTTAGCATACCAGTTTTTTTAGCAAAAATATCTTGAATATTGCATCTATTGTTGACCTATAATGTTTATTTTTAATTTTTTAATTTTTAATTTTTTAATATTAATCACAGGTTGTTTACTTTGTATCCCAGTCATAGTCCCCTCCCTCATTTCCTCCCAATCCCACCCTACCTCCCTCATCTCCTCCCTGCCCCTTTCCAAGTCCACTGCTAGGGGAGGTCCTCCTCCCCTTCTATCTGACCCTAGCTTATCAGGTATCATCAGTACTGGCTTCAGTCCTCCTCTGTGGCCTAGCAAGGCTGTTCCTCCATCGTGTGGGGGGGAGGCAAAAGAGCCAGTCCTTGAGTTCATGTCAGAAATAGTTCCTGTTCCCCTTACTAGGGAAACCCACTTGGATACTGAACTAACAAGGGCTACATCCGAGCAAGGGTAATAGGTTATATCCATACATGGTCTTTGGTTGGAGAAACAGTCTCATAGTGGAGCCCCATGCCCTGATACATTTTGTCCTTACAGAGGTCCTGTCCTCTCTAGGTCAAACTAACTCCCCCTTTTATCATATGATTCCCTGCACTCTACTGAAGGTTTGATTATGAGTCTCAGCATCTGCTTTGATACGCTGCTAGGTATTTCAGAGGCCCTCTGTGGTAGGCTCTTGTCCTGTTTCTTGTTTTCTCTTACTTCACATGCCCATCCCATTTGTCTTTCTAAGTGAGGATTGATCATCTTACCTCAGGTCCTCTTTCTTGATTATCTTCTTCAGTTGTTCATATTTTAGTATATTTATCCTGTCTTATGAGACTATATAAGTGAGTATATACCATGTGTGTCTTTCTACTCTTGGGATACCTAAGATGATCTTTTCCAGTTCTCACCACTTGTCTGCAAATTTCATGAGTACTTTGATTTTTTATTGCTGATTAGAATTCTATTGTGTAGATGCACCACAATTTTTGTATCCATTCCTCAACTGAGGGGCATCTGGGCTCTTTCCAGGTTCTGGCTATTACGAATAAAGCTGCTACAAACATGGTTGAGAAAATGTCCTTGTTGTGTACTTGAGCATGTTGTGGATATATGCCTAGGAGTGGTATAGCTGGATATTGAGTAAGTGCTATTCCTAATTGTGTGAGAAAGCACCAGTTTGATTTCCAAAGTGGTTGTACAAGTTTACATTCCCACCAACAGTGGAGGAGGGTTCCCAGTTCTCCACAACCTCTCCAGCATGTGTTGTCACTTGAGTTTTTAACCTTTGCCATTCTGACAGATGTAAGGTAGAATCTCAGGGTCGTTTTGACTTGCATCTCTCTGATGGATAAGGATGTTGAGCATCTCTTTAGGTGTTTCTCTGCCATTCTATATTCCTCTACAGAGAATTCTCTGTTTATCTCCTTACTCCATTTTTAATTGATTGCTTGATTTATTGCTTTTATATTTCTTTATATATTCTGGATATCAGCCCTCTGTCAGATATAGGGTTGGTGAAGATCCTTTTCTAGGCTGTAGGCTGTCCTTTTGGTCTAATGAAAATATCTTTTGTTTTACAGAAGCTTTTCAGTTTCTTGAGGTCCCATTTATCAATTATTGTTCTAAGAGCCTTTGCTGTTGGTGTTCTGTTCAGGAAGTTGTCTCCTGTGACAATGAGGTCAAGTATCTTCCCTACTTTTTCTTCCAACCGATTTAGTGTGTCTAGTTTTTATGTTGAGGTCTTTGATCCACTTGGACTTTAGTTTTGTGCAGGGTAATAAGTATGGATCTATTTTAATTTTTCTGCATGTAGAAAACCAGTTGGACCAGCACCATTTGTTGAAGATGCTGTCTTTTTTCTATTGAATGGTTTTGGCTTCTTTGTCAAAAATCAAGTATTCATAGGTGTTTGAGTCCTTTTCTGGGTTTTCTATTAGGTTCCATTGATCTACTTTTCTGCTTCTATGCCAATACCATGCTGTTTTTATTACTATTGCTTTGTAGTACAGCTTGAGATCAGGGATGGAGATACCTCCAGATGATCTGTTATTGTACAGGATCGTTTTGGAAATTCTGGATTTTTTGTTCCTCCATATGAAGTTGAGAATTTTTCTTTCAAGGTCTGTAAAGAATTGCATTGGTATTTTGATGGGAATTGCATTGAATCTGTAGATTGCTTTTGGCAGGATGGCCATTTTTAGTATGTTAATCCTCCTGATCCATGAGCACGGGCGATCTTTCCGTCTTCTGAGATCTTCCTCAATTTCTTTCTTCAGAGACTTGAAGTTTTTTCATGCAAGTCTTCCACCTGCAATTCACTTTGCAGTCTGCTCACTGCCTTCCTGTGCTTCTATTATGTAAACACTCTTTTTAAAGTGACCACTTTCGACCTTTTAAGTCCCTCCTGCCTCCAAATAATGCTAAACAAGTAAAAATTAAAGAAAGGAAACACACACAAAATTACCATCAAAAACCCAAGTGGGTTACATAGTAATGGGAAGAGGGACTGCCTCTGACATAATCTGATTGGCCTGATTGTTGATCACCTTCCCTTGAGGGGGAGCAGCCTTACCAGGCCACAGTAGAGGACAATGCAGCCACTTTTGATGAGAACCGATAGACTAAGATCAGAAAGGAGAGGAGAACCTCCCCTATCAGTGGACTTGGGGAGTGGCATGCATGCAGAAAGGGGAGGGAGGATGGGATCAGGAGGGAAGGAGGGAGGGACTTATGGGGGGGATACAAAATGAATAAAGTGTAATTAATAAAAAAATTAAAAAAAACATCAAAATAACAGGAACCAATAATCATTGGTCATTAACATCTCTCAACATGAATTGATTAAATTTTAAAATTAAAAGACAGAGGCTGGGCTGGAGAGATGGCTCAGAGGTTAAGAGCACTGGCTGCTCTTCCAGAGGTCCTGAGTTCAATTCCCAGCAACCACATGGTGGCTCATGACCATCTATAGTAAGATCTGGTGCTGTCTTCTGGTGCGGAGGCGTACATGCGAGTATAACACTATATATATATATAATTAATAAATAAAATACTTTCTTTAAAAAAATAAAACAGAGGCTAACAGAGTGGATGTAAAAACAGGCTCCATCATTCCATTGCATACAGGAAATAATAGTTCAACAATGAAGAGAAACATTATCACAGAGTAAAGGGGAAGGATAAGATCCTCCAAGAAAATGAACCCCAGAAACAAGCTGAAGTAGCCATTTTAATGTCTAATAAATAGATTTTCAAATAAAAGTAATCTAAAAAGATGAGGAAGGACACTTTTTACTCAACAAAGGAATAATCCACCAAGAAGGCAACCAAAATTCTGAGCATTTATGCCCCAAATGCAAGGGAACCCACATTCATAAAAGAACCATTGCTAAGGCTTAAATCTCACATTAAACCCCACACATTAATAGTGGGAGACTTCAACAAGACACTTACCAATAGACAAGACAATGACTCACAAACTAAACAGAGAAAACATGAAACTAACTGATATTATTAATCAAATGGACCTAATGGATATCTAAAGAACATTTCACCCTAACACAAAAGAATATACCTTTTTTTCAGTACCATATGGAACCTTCTCCAAAAATGACCATATACTTGGTCACAAAGTAAACATCAATAGGTACAAGATGGTTGAAAAAAAATCCCTTGTATCTTATCAGACTACCATGGTCAAAAGATGAAACCCCAAAACAACAGAAACAACAGAAAGCCTACATACACATGGAAGCTTACCAACTCTCTACTCAATGACCACTAGAATAGGAAATAGAGAAAGAAAGAAACTAAAGTATCTCTGGAACTCAATAAAAATAAAGACACAACATACCCAAACTTATGGGACACCATAAAAACAATGCTAAGATGAAAGTTCATAGAACTAAGTACCCTCATAATGAATTTGGAGAGCACAGGAGGCCAACAGAGCAAGGAAACCTGTGCCCAAGGTATTCACAGAGACTGATGCACCAAGAACCATGCCTGATCGTGACTTAGGCCCCTGACACATATGTAGCTAATGGATAAATTGACCATTATTTGAGTCCTCTAGAAAAGTGAAAGAGCACTCTCTCTGTTATGGAATTTATTGCCTCCTTTCTGATCAATTCCAGCTATTGGGGATGCAGTTCCAAGCCACAGGAGAAGAGATATCCTCAGTCCTGGTAGAACTTATGGTGCTGATATGGGTTGGTAGTGGGGGGGCTCCGCTTATCTGAGGAATAGGGAAGAGGTAGTGGTGGGAGAGGGAGTGAGGGCAGAACCAGAAGGAGAGGAAGAAAGGCCTAAAATCAGTATGTAAAGGGAATACCATCCATAAAGAATGCAAGAAGTTAAAACCAAGTAATCCAATTTAAAAAATGGGGAACAGAGCTAAACAAAGAATTCTTTATAGAGGAATATCGAATGCCAGAGACACACTTGAAGAAATGCTCAACTTCCTTAGTCATCAGGGAAATGCAAATCAAAAACACCTTACACCCATCACCCAATGGCTAAGATCAAAAACTCAAATGACAATACATGCTAGAGAGGATGTGGAGAAAGGAGAACTTTTATCCATTGTTGGTGGGAATATAAATTTATACAACCACTTTGGAAATAAATCTGGCTCTTTCTCAGAAAATTAGGAATAGTGCTTCATCAACATCCAGCTACACCACTCCTAAGCAGGTATACAAAATATGTTAAAGTACACAGCAAAGACATTTGCTCAACCTTTGTTTGTAGCAGCTTTATTTGTAATAGCCAGAACCTGGAAACAATCCAGATGTCCCTCAATGGAAGAATGGATACCGAAATTGTGGTACATTTACACAATGAAATACTACTCAGCAATTAAAAACAAGGAAATCATGAAATTTGCAGGCAAATGGTGGGTTCTAGAAAAGATCATCCTGGGAAAGATATCCCAGAAGCAAAAAGACACACATAGTATATACTCACTTATAAGTGGATATTAGACATATAATATGGGATAATCATAATAAAATCTGTACACATAAAGTAGCTGGGCAAGAAGGAGGACCCTGGGTGAGTTGATCAATCCTCACTCAGAAAGGCAAACGAGACTGACATTGGAAGAGAGAGAAAACAGGGAACAGGAAAGGAGCCTACCACAGAGGACCTCTGAAAGACTCTACCCAGCAGGGTATCAAAGCAGATGTTGAGACTCATAAGCAAACTTTGCACAGAGTGCAGGGAATCTTATGAAAGAAGTGGGAGATAGAAATTCCTGGAGGGGACAGGAGCTCCACAAGGAGAACAACAGAACCAAGAAATCTGGGGTAGAGGTCTTTTCTGAGACTGATACTCCAACCAAGGACCATGCATAGAGATAACCTAGAACCCCTGCACAAATGTAGGCCATGGCAGCTCAGTTTCCATGTGGGTTCCCTATGAAGGGAACAGGGATTGTCTTTGACATGAACTCAGTAGCAGGCTCTTTGATCACCTGCTGCAGAGGAGGGAGAAGCATTAGCAGGCCACAGAGGAAGACAATGCAGCCAGTCCTGATGAGATCTGATAGGCTAGGGTCAGATGGAAGGGGAGGAGGACCTCTCCTATTAGTGGACTTGCAGAAAGGCATGGAAGGAGATGAGCAATAGAGGGTGAGATTGGGAGGGAAGGAAGGGGCAATAGCTGGGATACAAAGTGAATAAACTGTAATTAATAAAAAAATAAAATAAAAAATAAAAATAAAATAAAATAAAATAAAAATAAAATTAAAATACTAAAATTTTTGAAAAGAATTTAAAAATAATAAAAAAGGAAATTGGCGAGATCTCATTTTAGCAACCTAATGGCCCACCTGAAAACTCTGGAATAATAAGAAACAAACACATTAAACAGGGGTAGACAGAAAGAAATAATCAAAATTAGAGCTGAAATCAGTAACTTAGAAACAAATAGAACAAGACAAAGAATCTACAAAAGTAAAAGGTGGTTCTTTGAGAAAATCAACAAGATATACAAACCATTAGACAAACTAAATAAAGGGCAGAGAGATAACACAAAACTAACAAAAATCAGAAATGAAAAGTCTGACATAAAAACAGACACTTAGAAAATCCAAAGGATGATTAGGTCTTACTTCAAAAGCCCATATTCCACAAAACTGGAATTATTTTTAAGTTTCCCGGACACTGTTTCTTTGTATATACTTGGCTATCATAAACTCACTTTGCAGACCAGCTGGTCTCAAACTTACAAGGATACTCCTCTGCCTCCTGAATGCTGGGATTACAGATGTGTGCCAACACACTTGGCTAAAACTGGAAAATTTAAATAAAATGGATGATTTTTTTTGATAGATTCTACTTACCAAAACTAAAGCAAGATCAGGTTAACAATCTAACTTGTCTTATAACCCCTAAGGAAATAAAAACAGTCATAAAAAAGCATAAAAAAAACAAGGAAACAAAAACAGAGAAAAATAGTTTTAGCACAGAATTCTACCAGACCTTCAAACAAGAACTAATACCAATAGTCCTCAAACTATTCCACAAAATAGAAACTGAAGGAACATTGCCAAACTCATTTTATGAAGCTACAGTCATCCTGAAATGTAAAGCATACAAAGATTCAACCATGAAAGTGAATTTTAGACCAGTATCTTCATGAACATTGATGCAAAAGTACTCAATAAAATAATTGCCAATCAAATATAAGAGCATATCAAAAACATCTTGCATCATGATCAAATAGGCTCCATCCTAGGCATGTAGGGATGGTTCAACATAAGAAAAAACATCCATATAATCCACCACATGAACAAACTAAAAACAAAAACAAAACAAAAATTAAACATAAACACACATGATCATCACCTCATTCAATGCTGAAAAAGCTTTTAACAAAATCAAGCACCCCTTCATGATAAAAGTCTTGGAGATATCAGGGAAATAAGCCCATACCGAAACATAATAAAAGGCAATATCTAGCAAAGCAATAACCATCATCGACTTAAATGGAGAAAAACTCAAAGCAATCTCACTAAAATCAGAGACAAGACAAGGCAGTCCACTCTTTCTGTATCTGCTCAACATAGTACTTGAAGTTCTAGCTAGAACAATAAAATATCAAAAGGAAGTCAATGTGGTACAAATTGGAAAGCAAGAAGTCAAAGTATCTGTATGTACGTATGATATGTTACTATATATAAGAGGCCCCCAAAACTCTACATCTGATAAACTGAGAACTTCTACATCTGATAAACACCTTAAGCAAAGTGGCTGGACACACAGTTAATAAACAACAAAAACAAAAGTCAGTGTCCTTTCTGTGTACAAATGATAAACAGGCTGAGAAAGAAATTAGGTAAAGAGTGCCCTCAACAATAGCCACAAATCAAAGAAAATATCATGGTATGAAACATCTTGGTGTAACTCTAACTAAACAAGTGAAAGACATGTATGGAAGAAAGAAATTGAAGATGATATCAGACCTTGGAAAGATCTCCCATGCTCATGAATTAGTAGGATTAACATAATAAAAATGGCCATCTCTACAAAAGCAATCTACACATTCAATGAAATTCCCATAAAAATTCTGACACAATCCTTTACAGACCTTGAAAGAGAAATTCTCAGCTTCATGTGTAAAACAAAAACAAAACCCAGAAACAAAAACCCCAGGAACACAGGACATGAAAGACATTACTGTACAACAAAAGAAATTTTAGAGGTATCACCATCTTTGATTTCAAGCTGTACTGCAGAGCAATAGTCATAAAAATACCACGTGGTATTGGCATAAAAACATTAAGCAATGGAATCAAATAGAAGACCCAGTAATAAATCCACACACATACAGTCACTTGTTTTTGACAAAGAATTAAAAACCATACAGAGGCAGAGGCAGAGAAAGATTTCTTTGTTTTGAGGTCAGCCTAGTCTACAAAAGTAAGTCCAGGACAGCCAAGGCTACACAGAGAAAACAAGTCTCTGAAAAAACAAAAACAACAGCACAAGTACTATCCACCTTAGAGTGACATTTAATAAGATGCAGGTGTTAACATGAAGAGAAAGCAATAGATTATTTTAAAAGAAGGTGAAACAACAGGTGATTTTAAGGAGGAGTGAAATGTTCCATTCTTCCATTTTGCAGAGAAGTTTCTTAACATAGGAAGTGAGCAACTGAAAGCAGAAGGAAGCCCTAAAATTGATCAGATTCAATAGACACCTTTATCCTCACAAATTTTGAAGCAGAGAAGATTGCCTGTAGAACACTCTCAGATAAGTTGACCTGTCTAGAATAGGTTTTGAAGCAAAGACAAGTACCTACAACCAGGCAAGCTGCCTAGAAGGGATTCTGCCAAACTGAACTACCTGAAAAGAAAACTCTTCAGCCTGTTGAGCCAAACTCAGGCTGTGTAGTGAGTTTCATGTGTAGAACTTTGGTGAGCTGCCACCCATGCTTGAGAGGGGTTTAGAGATACAGCTGTCTTTGCATACCTTCTGCTACTAACCAGTCACTGATATTCTTCTTGTAACTAAGACCAGGAAACTTCAAAGCTTCACCAATTTGATGCTGCTCTTGATTTTCTCTGTGGTTAGTTCCATATTTGTGTTTAGTAAATATTTGTTTAACATCTCCACAGGAATAGTGCTATAGCATAAGGTCTCCTATATATCATAGTAAAACATTTTATTCAAAATTCAATAGCTTTTAAATGTTATTTTTTATGCTATCATAATAAGAATAAGTCAATTATACTTTTAATCTTAGTAGTATTTACACATATAATTAGTCATATGTGCAAGATATATTTGTCCCTTAAATGTCATTTTTCTTTTTAATCATTTTATACTATTTTTTGGAATAGTATAAAAATTGGAATCAATTGGAAGTGATTGATGTGCAAAAAAAAAAAAACCTAAATTTAAATATTATATTCTTGTTTAACTTTTGTCATATTACAAACTACTAATTAGCCTGGAAGTTTACATGGTAAGTTATTTGTCTTACTTGGTTAGAATTTTGCCATAGTCTCACAGTGAATTTCTTAACAATGTTATAAACAAAATAGTTTACATAGTTGCAGAAAAAACAACTATCCATTTCTTATGATACAGTAAGAACAAAAAAAAAAACAGTTATTAAATAAGATTGAAATCATTAAATTCAAAACATAATAGAAATCACTACCTCGTGTCTTCAGTGAAGACAGTGTGATTTTATGTTAGAACTCTGAGTACATAACTTGATGATATTGCACATTGTCTACAGCACAACGACAGGGTTTATGGGATCCGAGCAGTATGGATGCTGGAGACATCCTGATTAGCAAGTTGTTGATTTTGATAAACTCATTGGTTCATCACTTTTTTTACATATGCATACAATTACCGATACAAGAATTTAAGCCATGCTGCACATTTTCAGTAAGGTTTTGGCATAGTGTAAGAAAATTAACTCTGGTTCCAAACTCTATTGTTTGTCACCAAGAAAATAAAATACACTTGTTCTCAGTATTGTTTAGCATCCTTATGTTTGTTCCAATACTGAGAGGTTTTAGAAATTGTTTTCCTCTTTTCTACAGGGACTAACAAAAACAGTCTTTTTCTTTCTAACCTTTTAGAATTTCCCGTCTTTCATCTTGTTGCAAAACTGCTTTGAAAATCAATGAACACAAAATTCGCACCTAATTATCTCAATTTTAAAAAATCAGAATACTTTTTATTAGGTTTCCCCTCATTGTTTACTAATATGGTCCATATTGCAAACTTTTGAGAAAATTTAACTCTCTTAAAATAATTTGCATAAATTTTCACACTGTGTTATGATCTCCACTTAGTTATGTTCTTCCCAGCACTCTCTCATTATCCCTATATTGAATTTTCCTGCAATGACTACATTGCTTTATTATATTTCTGTTGTAATTCTGCTAATATGTAGCTCCCCTAAATGAATGAACAGTGAATTTGCACATAAATGCCACATTTATTTATGTTTCATTCTTTTACACTGAAATAGATATCCCATTTATACCACAATTAACAAAATAAACTGTTTGTAAATTTTAAGTTGCAACACCCAAATTAAATGCATAATGAAAATTGATCTGTTCAACTATTTTTATATAAAATGAAAAGTATAATTTCTAATGTTGGAATAGGAAGGATAGCTTTCTATTTATATCTTTTAAATATGGAAATATTTTCAAACATATATATATATTTCTAATTCAGCAAATACGCTTTCATTACAAGTTATTACAAGAAAGTTAATAAAATTTGTCTCAAACAGAAGACAGAGTAAAATAGGCTATAGACTAAAATGAAAGGTAAACAATAGGAGACAAAGCATGTAGTGGAAAGAAGATAACAGAGATGAGGGTGGAAGTGTGGAAAGATTGTGAAAATGGCTATGAGAAGCACATTACATTGTAAACTAATTTAAAGCAAAAGAAAATGGAAAATAATAAGTAAAAAAAGTCTAATCTTCTGCAGCTACAGTATTGATACTGAAGGTTTTAGAAAAATCATAATCTTTTCTTGTGTTATATTTTAGTTTTCTTTTTCATTTTTTTAACTTGCCAAGCTGTAGTTGTTTATTAACTGACAAGATTACAAAAATACCATGGACAACAACTGGGCAATGCCTTAGTTCATCTGTCTAATAAGCCAGCTTATCTGCTCTTTCCTTTTGCCAGCATTTCCAGCTTCCACAAAGTGGATTGCCTTTTTCTTCACTCTACCTTGTTAAAATCCTACCTCTATGCTTCTGGGAAAACTATAGAATCTTTAAAAAAAATTATATATATATATATTTTTTTATAATATATATTATATATATTATATATATTATATATATTATATATATAATTTTTTAATTGGATGTTAATATTCAAACTGAATATAATATAGATTTTATTTTATCATTATAAAAAGATCTACCAAGTAAACTAACCAGGGCCCATAGAGTCTCACAGAGATTGAACCACCAACCAAAGATCATGGCCAGTACCTATATGTATGTACATATATATATGTAGCAGATGTTCAACTTAGTCAAAATGTGGGTCCCCTAAGAATGGGAAGAGGGTATGTTTCTGAGTGTGTTGCCTGCCTCTGGATCCCTTTCCCCTAACTGGGCTTTGTCAGGCCTCTGTGGGAGAGGATGTGCTTTGTCCTGCTGTGACTTGAGATGCCAAGGTAGTTGGCACATCTTGGGAGCCTCTGTATCTCTGAAAATAAGAAAGATAAAAGTGGTGGAAGGAGGTAGGTTGCTAGGATCAGACTGTAAAGTGATTATATAAATAAATTAAAAAGAAATAAAAAAGAAAGCCTACCTCTTGTGTTCCTAGATAGAGTTAGTTTTCCTCCTTTCTACAATCATGGAGCATAAAGAGGTATATTATTTAACATTACATTATGATAATGCAACATTATCATAATCTTTCTTTCACATTGTTAACTTTGAACATACATTTATGTTTAATTTTATATAAAACAATAATGTTACATGTCATTAAAAACATGTTTTGAACACATATCAATAAAATTGAGACCTATGGTTTATTTATACTTTAGAGAGAGTTCAATACAAATCCTATAAACTGTTTCTAGGGTAGTTTCTTTATGTCTAGAGTTATTATATAATTATTTCAGAGGTAGCTTTAACTCTATCAAGGAAGAACCTGCTGGGCGATATAGTGAGTGATAGCACAAGTCAATATCATGGTCATATATGCTTTTCTCTTTGATAGGAATTTTCAGTTGAAATAATTTTTATTTAGTGAGAGTTTTCTGGCCTATCTAGAGTCCTACCACTGAAAGCTGAATAGATAAAGGAGTCTCCTAAATCCTGCATGTATTATTTTTCTTTACGCCAAGAAATAGCGTCTTTTTAAATTTTATTTTATTATTATTATTATTAGTTACATTTTATTAGCTGTATCCGGCTCCATTATTCACTCCCAATCCCACTCTCCTTCCCTCAGCTTGTCTCTGCCCCTTTCCAAATCCACGGATTGGGGAGGACCTCCTCCCCTTTAGTCTGGCCCTGTTTTATCATGTATCTTCAGGGCTGGCTGCAAAGTCCTCCTCTGTGGCCTAGCAGAACTGATCCTCTCTTGGGGGGTGGGGAGCCAAAGACTCTGCCATTGAGTTCCTGTCAGAGATAGTCCCTGTTCCCCTTACTATGGGAAAACCAATTGGTTATTGAGCTACCACGAGCTTCGTCCGAGTAAAGGTTCTAGGTTATATCCATACATGGTCCTTGATTGGAGAAACAGTTTCAGAAAAAAACCCTGTGCCCAGATATATTTGGTCCTTGTGGGACTCCTATCCTTTCCTTGTCATACTAACTCCCCTTCAGGTTTGGCTATGAGTCTTAGTATCGGTTTTGAAATGCTGCTTAGTAGTCTTTCAGATGCCTTCTGCGGTAGACTCCTGTCATAGTCCACTGCACATCTCATTTGTCTTTCTAAGTAAGGGTTGATCATCTTACCTCGTGTCTGCTTTCTTGTTTATCTCCTTTAGGTGTATGGACTTCATTATGTTTATCATATCTTGTAGGTCTATGTAAGCCAGTATATACCATGTTTGTTTTTCTCCTTCTGGGATACTTCACTCAGAATGATCTTTTCTAGATCCCACCATTTGCCTGCAAATTTCATGATTTTTAACATGGCTCCTATTCTATTCGTACCTTCTTTCTTATTACTATCTGTAAGAAGGGTCCAAATGATATGTTCCATGATTGGTTTGCTATCTGTTTGATAGAAATTAATGTCATATATTTAGAGGTCTCTGTGTTTGACAAGGCGATGCATCATTGAGGAGCTACTCTGTCTACATTTCCGCATGACCTTCATGAAGTCTGGAGGTGCTTGTTCATATTGAAGTTTCAGATCCTATGCCATGATTGACATATGCTTACATACTTAAATGTGATGAATAGTCACAATAAAGATAATCTTTTGATGCCAACATTTCTGAAAAATAAGGCCAGTTAATTCATGGAATTAACAAAAGTAAAGATTAGGAGTAGTGCAACAGATAAGACAGCTTAGGAAGGCTTAACAAGGTGTTCAATGCATTAAAATAAGCTTAAGTGTGTGATAACTGAATGATTTTTTGTCTTTCACAAATATGTACAGGTTTAATGAATTTTAAGGAATAAGTTTGATCATAAAAGTCCATTATGTAATACTATTGGCTGTACTAAGTTCCTTGTACCTACAGAGCACTAGGAAAACCAGGAATGTTAAACGTAGAGGGTTGTCTCCTCAATGGTGAAATGAAAATAACTGCATTTAAACCAGAAAGCTGAGAATGGATCTTGTTAATGACCTGCTGACCTTTTGCTATCTGTAGAGCCAGACTTCACACAGCTCTCACAGAATGATTATCACAGACTCTCTTTCTCTAGACCTTTATCATGCAAACCTCTATGCATGAATCTAGAGAACACACTAGATTTTAGGCCTTTAAACCACACATCCTATTTCATGGTCACGTGCACTTCTCAATCAAGATTCAATGAAGTTGCACCTTAATCTTTGTACTGTACCTAGGGTTACATGATTGTTGCCATAAAACCTAGAAAGAGATTGATTGTTGTTGAAACATTTTTTTCCCAAATTCTATTGTGTTTAAATATGCTTACTATAAACTGCTTGGCATCATATTTTCTAGAATTTTTATCAGACCACCTAAGTGGAACTGAATCAAGTTTTTATTCTTACATATATGTGACTTTTTTCATGGCTAGCCATGAGACTTGAAGGAACTCACACATTAAGTTCTTTTATATTTCATCCTTCAGAATAAATATAACAAAATAGAAGTTTAGTGAAGAATAGAATTCAGTATGCATTCTGAAAGGTGGTTTAAATTCATCCATTAGTAAAACAGACTTGGAAATTAAAATAAACAAAACAAGGGACACATGACAACACAATAATGTAATGTGGAACAACAGACATGTCTAGATGAATAAAAATATAGGGGACATATTTAAGATAATGTGATCAAGAAAGCACACACTTAAGCCAAAAAAAAGTATTAAAAAGAAAAGCCTCTGTAGAAAAATGTGATTCTATCAATTTAAAAACATTCTTCCAAGGAAAGGAAACAGTCAACAGGATAGACAGCATGCAGAATTGAAGAACATTTTCCAAAGTATACGTCTATTAAGAGGCTAATTAGTACAATATACATGGAAATAGAACAATTAACTACCAAAAGTATAAGATATGAAATGTGTAATGGAGTAGTAATGGCAATGTAGACTTCTAATTTCACACATAGGAAGTAGAGTCAAGAGGATGACAAAACTTTGGGGAATAGCCTGACTCTAGGGTAAGCTCTAGGTTAGCCTTGGCTACGTAGTGGATTTTTTTTTCAAAAGTAAATTAAACAACAAACCAAAGGACAATAGACTTTAATACTTATTCTGTCAAGAGAAGGCATATCTATGGTCAAAAAGTACATAAAAACTCTCAACATACGGAATCACCAGAAGCAAATCACAACCACCACTATGAGGAAGAATCACTTCCTTCCTGTTAGACCTATTAGCAAACAGGTCAATGAAATATAAAGAAGGGAAAGAAATTGTTGGCTGAAGGAAAAAATAGTATAGCCCCCATAGAAACAGGAAAGTTCCTCTGTAATAACATCAAATATAAAAATATTGTATGACAAAGACCCCATGACTAGTTGCAGTTTCAAAGTAAAGCAAATGAGTTTGTCAATAAGACATCAACTTCTGTGGTTCCTGAAGCATTATGGGTAGTTAATAACTGGAGGACGTTTTAGTGTCCATATTCTCTGCTACAGCAGGGTGACATGCTGGTGTCCATGGTCCATACAGCTGTCTCAGACCATGTTTTAACCTGAGGTCCATGTGGATTCCCATTGTTTATGCTGCTTCCTTAATTCATGTTGGTGTCCAAGGCCGGGGCTTGATATCTGTGGTCTCTACTACCAATATACACCATGACCATGATGAAGCCAGTAGCATACACTAACTCCAAAGGCTGTGTGGACGAGAAAGCTTCTTTTGCAGTGGCATCAATGACTGCAGATTCATAGTTGAGAATGAGAAACATGGAAAGTTTTTGGAACAACTTCTGCCTCCTATACCACCTCCCTAAAAAAAAAAAAAAAAAAAAAAAA
>NW_026596079.1:27183778-27198596 GCF_907164565.1 Psammomys obesus | reverse complement strand
AAGGAAGGAAGGAAGGAAGGAAGGAAGGAAGGAAGGAAGGAAGGAAGGAAGGAAGGAAGAAGAAAGAGAGAGAGAATGGAAGAAAGAAAGAAAGAAAGAAAGAAAGAAAGAAAGAAAGAAAGAAAGAAAGAAAGAAAGAAAGAAAGAAAGAAACAGCATGGCCAGGAAGCTATTGAAGAAAACTCTTAAAATTTTGTGATAAGGATGCTGAAGTGTAGTTTTCCACAACTGATGGCTTCTGGCAGAGGTGCAGAGTATTTCTATACTCAGCTTTTTTTTTTTGTTTGTTTGTTTTTTAAGGGCCTGGTCAATGGGAGTATGACCATGCTCCAGTGATTATATGGGCAAAACAAATTGGATTTGTTTTTGTTGTTATTGTTGGTTGGTTGGATGGTTTTTTGGGGGATGGGGCAGGGTTGGGATGATGGGGAGATCATCAGAGTTGCCCTGGGAGGAGAGAATAGGGATGTGATCAGGGTGCATTATTTGAATTTTCCAAATAATAAAAATACTGGAAAAAATGCCTGGGATAGGTGGCTATGTAGAATGTCTCACCCAAGATATGTTCTGGCTGATACTTCTGATTGATAGGTTATATTTAAACATAAAAATAAGATATTCTAAATAACAGATTTATAAATAATATCATGATTTAACCTTTTTCAAATATAATGATCCAAATTCTCATGAATATGTTGAAAAACTGTCTATTTGAGTCAGCATGGGCCACAATACAGTACTGTTTGAATTAGAAATGGGAAAGAGGAGGACACAGGAGGCACTAGGCTCAAAGTCACAGTCACTGACAAGGACATTTACTGACTTGGACTCAAACATTAGTGTAATTTGAATGAGTTCTGTTCAAAGAGATTAAGTTTACATGGCAATTAGATATATATCACAATGACAGTATTTTTCTAAATCTTCTGGGTGTGGGGAAAGAAAAGGAATTCCTTTGTTTGTCTTGTCTAGTCCATATCAGATTTTAGAGGATAAAATGTGGATGCCATGAGAAGTCCCTTGCTGTCTTTAAAGGCAACATAATTCTTATCATCATTTCCATCATGCCCTTTGTTGTTAGGTAGCATCTGAATGTGCTTTAAATGTTTTCCCAGAGCACCATTTCCTTTGTCAGAAACTTGCTATTTCTAATGAAATCAACTGATTCTTGAGGCTTTTCCTTATTTTCTCTTCTGTCACTCTCTTTCCACTTAAGGTGCAACTTTCCAGGTACAACATGAGTCTTGATGCAATAATCTCTACTGCCTTTTGACCATAATCTGTCTAATGCTAGTTTACAAACTGTGGTTGAGCTTGAATTAATTAAGTGAGGCACAGCTCCATACACTGCCTTAGAAACATGTAGCTCTTATTATGAATATTGTTCTTCACTCTGATCATTCATAAAGTCCCAGACATAGTATAAAATTTTCTCAGGTTTTATTAGTTCTATGAGACTTCTTCACAATGTATTTTTATCATATTTACCTACACCCCTCAGTCTTTCCAGGTCAGCTCCCTCTTCCTTATCCACAACCTTTGTCTTCTCATTTTCTTCCCATCAAGTTTAGTTGGTGTGGACCATATTCTCCACTCAAACATGGTCAAAACCAGAGCCTATAACCTTAAATAAAGCTGACTGTCCTCTTTCAACAGACATCAGTTGCCAACAGCTCTTTAAAGAGGTGTGGAACTTTGTTCCCTGCCTTCAATTTCTCTGTTGGGGTTTTGTTAGTCTTAAGATATCACAAGCCTTGTGCATGATATCACAACTGTGACTTCATAAGTGCAAATGACAGTAGTGTCCAACAAATATTATGTCCCTGTAGACATCTACCACCTCTGTCCCCCACAATCTTTCCACACCTACTTTCTTTTAAGTAATAATTTAAATAACATGTACTTAGCATAATGAGAATGATCTATTCTCATTTCTTTGTTTGGAAATATTATTTATAAGCAAAATGAATGTTTTTTCCCTGTCAACTAAGATCAATCACTATCAGTACTTTCCAATGTTGTGTATTAGTTAAACCTCATCCTTGGAAATAAAAAGCACAAAAGAACATGTCTTCTCTTAGTTTTTGGATTTAATTTTTTGAGAGGAGTTAATATCCTGTGGAAACTAACTCTGAGCACTTGATTATATTCTGAATCGTTAAATATTTTTGCAATATTGGATTAATGGGTGGTAATTTGTCATAGCAGAAGTTTTAAACCACACTAAAGTACTGAATGAGTCACCAATTTTATTTCCTGGTGAAAATAAAATGAAAGTTATATTATCCAGACTGTTCTTTCTGTTTTTAAGTCATTTTATGTTTGCTGGGTAAGAAGCTTTACTAAGATAAACAATTCATTTCATCCATATTTAAACCACCCTCCAATTTTTACATCAAATATTCTCAAGTAGCTTCTCACACAGCTTCCTTACTTTCTCTACTAAAGTGGTTCCATGTGGCAGCACAAAACACTGAGTTTAATTTAAAAGAAGGCAATCGAATATTGGCATCAGCCAATTGTGGATGTCAAGAGAGAAAATGCAGTAGAGGTTTGCCTATTACTGAAAGAAGCTAAAGGTGATTTGTGAATCCCATCCACTGTTCAAAAGCACATATAAATCCCAGTACCATTATCAGCTGCAGTAAACAAGTTCCAAAGATTAGGTGAAGTCAGCACTTGAGCCCTTGAGGCTTAAAAAGACTCCTAGGATGAACTGAAAATAAGAGTGGAAAACTTGCTGGAAATAAAACACAAACCATTTATGTTTACTTTGAATCAAGGTTAAAATAATACATATATCATCAAGTAAGATTTTGTTCAACAGTTTTATAATTCAAAATGTGCTGTAAAACATTGTATATAAACAATCATATGAGTCTTTAAAAGAACATAAGAAAAATTCAAATAATAAATGTTGACGTATTTGGTATACAAAACACATCTGGGACATGCCAAATTAAATACTTCTGGAAAGTCATGTTGAAACCTCCTAAACTGGCATGCTGAAATCATAATTTGCTGAGAGGTAGGAAATTGTGAAGTAATGAAAAGTCAAAAGGGTAGAGCCCTTTTGAATCCTCATGATTGCCCATTAGATAAACTAGAGTTTGCTCTCTCTGGTTTCTGACAAATAAGAAAACAATGAGAAGAAAGCTATTTGCAAACCAGAAATAAAGACCTCATAAAACATAATACTTCTTGATAATTTGATCATATAAAACAAATTCTCAGCTTTTATGAAAAACTAATATTTAATATTTAAGTTGTCTTGCAGAAGTCTTGGTCAAGGAGTTTTATCAGAACAAAAGAAAAAAGAAAAGTCAATGATAATGAAATTTAAAAAAAAAACAGAATATAAATGTCTAGGTGAGATAAGACTCATTATTTGATTTTAAAAGAGTTCTGAGTGAAATTATTTACTATTTTGTCCTATATTAAGCTACAAATTTACTGTACTACTTTGATATTAACAAAGTAAAAAATGTTAGTAGGTGGAACAGAAGAAAATCCTATGAGGTTAAATCAATTCTTTTGGAATATTAGTAGATTTCTTCAAAGTTTGTTAAGAAGATTATGTTTCTGGCAAGTGAGTCTAATCTTTGAAATTTGACATTAATTGGAAACCAGAGATAAACTATATAAAGCAAACATTTTCCACATAAAAAGCTTACAAAGATTTAGAAAGGAGCACATTATATAAAATCAGTTTTATAGTTGACTCTTTTATGATTGGCTTTATAAAAATATGAATATAAGCATTTTCCTAAGGTAATTAATCCTTATGGATTCAGAAAATATTTAGTGGCTCCTTTACTTCAGATATCTGAAGTCACAACAGTGTAATGAAATAGGTATGATTTAGATATTTTTCTCAATAAATTCATGTAGAATAAGGTAAAATAAGGCCTTTCACAGATTGCATAAATTTAAACTTGGAAAGAGTGTACTTTGGGCAGAGTGCAGGGAATCTTGTGAAAGAACGGGGGAGATAGTAAGACCTGAAAATAACAGAAGCCCCACAAGGAGAGCAACAGATAAAAATATCTGTGTACAGGGGTCTTTTCTGAGACTGATTCTTCAGCCAAGGACCACTCATAGACATAACCTAGAACCCCTGCTCAGATGTAGCCCATGGCAGTTCAGTCTCCATATGAGCTTCTTAGTAAGGGGAACAGGGACTGTCTCTGACATGAACTCAGAGTTTGGCTCTTTGATCACCTCCCCTTCTTAAGGAGCAGCCTTTCCAGGCCACAGAGGAGGACAATGCAGCCAGTCCTGATGAGACCTGATAAGCTAGGGTCAGACAGAAGGGAGGAGAACACGCCCTATCAGTGGACTTGGAGAGCAGCATGGGAGGAGATGAGGGATGGAGGGTGGGATTGGGAGGAACTGAGGGAGGGGGCTACAGCTGGGATACAAAAATGAATAAACTGTAATTAATATAAAAAATAAAAATTTAATTAAAATAAAAAACGTTCTCTTTTATTAAACTTTACAAATATTCTGTGAAGTTTGCACAATGAAATCTCAAATAATTGAGGTGAATCTCATAAAAAAATATGGCATGATAAGTTGTGCATAATCAATCTGTACTTGTTTTAGACTCATAGCCATGATAAAATTGTGTCTGTTTTCTGAGGCAACAAAAGACACTGGCATCCCTCTATAACATCTAAAAAAATGAACTTAATTAAAAAAAACAATTTAAATTTATTTTACATAGAATTATAATAAAGACCAAATTTTTTGGTCAACACAGAAATATAAGAAAATCAAAGAGGAAGGTGGAGAGTGGTGAAAAGTGTGGAAAGATGAAAGTTGAACCCATGTCTTTCTTTGTTTGATTAGATTGTAACAAAATTTTTGAACAAGTGATGTTCTGTTGTGATTTAAATGATAAGGCAGAAGTAAGGATAGAGGGTTACTAAAGCATAGAAAATAAGCATGGTGACCAGAGTGAGAGACTTTCATCAATAATCAGAGGATGGTATAAAATTCATCAAGATGAAGAAGAAAGGGGGACATGCAAAAAATTACAGGACAAAACTTTGGTTAGGCCACATACTGAGGAGAATTACATTTAGATGCAGGAATTTTAAAACAGTAGCAGAGACTATGCTATAGTTTTGAAGCGATACAGTAGTATGGCTAGCAGACATAGTGACAAGAGTAAGAAGGATAGATGCTAGCTAAATGAAAACTAACATGATTATAGCTGCAACTCAGAGAAAAAATAAGGATGGGATAATCTGAAAATTTGGTATTAGAAAAGAGAAAGTTTTTAACTGACAGTGAAGGCATAAAAGGGAATTTTAGAATGGATTGTGAAATGCATAGAAATAGTCTTATTAATGATTATGATTCTTCCTGGCATCTTACAAACTTTTTTGCAAAATGAACATAAAATTGTCATACAGCCATCATTGAATCAATAAAAAACTTTAAAATATGAAGATGGATACACCAATTGGTATGCAGAGTGCTCATCTACTTGTGAGCTTCTTTGTAAGTGTCATGGTTACACAAACAGTTTTGCACATCATAGACCAACATTCTGCCACTGAACATTATCACCAATTCCCAGTTACACTATTGACTGCCAGAGAAATCACAGGGTACTCTCTTCTCACTAATCTTTGCTGTTGTTCAACACATAGTTTTTCAGTTGTCACTGTTCCCCTGACTTTCAAGATTTTCTGTACTATCCATGTGTGATGTCTGCATGTTTTTATTTTTGTTTTTGTTTTGATTTTTCATATGCTGGTTACAGGGCATGCTGAAACAAAATCGTCTTTTACTACTCTTCAGCAAATCTCAAAGATATCAAATAAAACAATAATAGCAGAGCAAATATTTGAATATTGTAACCATACATTGACAAATTCAATGGTATGAAAAATAACTCTGATGTGATACTGTCTTACAAAGAATGGCCATTGCTCCACTCAAGCTTCCTAATTGGATTAAACTACTAAATTCCTAACATGGCAATAAGAAATTAGTTTAGAGACAGCCTCTGTTCCCCTTCCTAGTGAGCCCATTTGGAGACTGAGCTGCCATGAGCTACATTTGTGCAGGGGTTCTATGTTATCTCCATGCATAGCCCTTGACATGAACTCAGTGACTGGCTCTTTGAGCACCTACCCCTGAATTGGGGACAGCCTTACCAGGCCACAGAGGAAGACAATGCAGCCAGTCATGATGAGACCTGATAAGCTAGGGTCAGTTGGAAGGGGAGGAAGACTTCCCCTATCATTGGACTGGGGGAGGGGCATTGGAGAAAAAGAGGGTGGGATTGGGAGGGGATGAGGGAGGGGGCTACAGCTGTGATACAAAATGAATAAACAAAAAAGAAAAGAAAAAAGAAATTAGTTCAGGTTAGAAAGTTTTCTGAGCTGAATTAATTTAATAAAAATTGACAAAGATCTTATCTTTTAGGTACTGACATATTTCCTCTAAGAACAAAATGTCAATTTATTAAGTGCTTCACACATGTGTATAAGATGTTTAAATCATCTATAACTACATCTATTCCTTAAGTATGTTTTATTAATATGATTTCATAATTTTCTGGATCCTTCAATGTGACAAGCCCTTAATAAAATACATAAACGGAAGAGAATCAAAGATAACTTTACAGTTTATTCAATAAACATGTTATTTTAAGAACAAAGTCATCTGTAATAATGTGTTTTATCATGCTCTATTTTGGCAATCATTTCAGATTGCCTTATTCTTTTACATCCCTTGATACTTATCTGAATCTGGCATAGATACAAACTTCAGATGAAATCACATTTAATATACTAGTGTTATTTCAGAAGTTATTTACAGTGATGACTTGCACAGCTTAAAGTAAAGCATACTGTTTTGTTATTCAAAATAATGGAAAACATTAAAAGGTTTTAAGCTGTGAATAAAATATAATTGTATAATGAAAGATAATGCTACTATCAAAATAGAGACCTGGGTGTTAAACGAAAAGTGATTTAAGAGATAATTTCTTACACTCCTTACTGGGAAGACAACAAATATAAAGAAGAAAACAAGAAAGGTATGGAACACAACAACAGAGCACTAATGAAAGCTTGAAAATGGAAAATTGAGTCTGAAAAGATGGTTCAGTGTTTAAGCATACTGACTGCTCTTTCAAAGGGTCCTGTTTCTATTCCCATCAGCCTCAGAATGCTATCAACCATCCATAATTCAAGTTCCAGGTTATCTGATACCTGATTCTGACCTTCATTAATAGTTTTTACCATATCTAAAAACAAACAAAAACTGAAAAACAAACTGCACTCCCATCTCTATTATAGTACACTTCCCAACACCCTATATATGACATAAAATAAAATATCAATTAACGAATGAATAGGCAAATGAAATGTAAATACAGACAATAAATTAGCTTCAACAGAAATCATAATATTTATAATAATAATGATTATTATTGTTCTTGATGTAGAGTTTCTCTGTGTAGTCCTAGCTGTTCTTAGACTTATTTTGTAGGCCAGGTTGGCCTCAAACTTGGAGGTCAGCATACCTTTGCTTCTGGAATGCTATGATTAAAGGCACACAGCACAAACCCCTGTCATACTTGACAGCATACTTGTATCTGAAAGTTTAAGATGTTCAGAAAGGCAATGCTATGTTATCTCATTTGCATGTGATATCAAACAAAAAATGAACCCATAAAACTAAGAGATCTTCTGCTAAAAACATAAAGTTAGATTAGATCTTCGAAAAAAGTTGTGGTATTCTGTGGTGAATGTAGTCAAAATAATACTGTGTTTCTCATAAAAATTAAAGGGGAAAAAGAAGAAAATAAAAAATATTGAGACATTGTTATAAATGTGTTCTTTTGTCTGATAAGATTAATAATCGACACATATATACCTATATGCATATATATACATAACAAAACAATAACTAATGAAGCATACATGTATTTTGCAAAAATCACAAGCACATTTTTTCAATTTATTTTCTAGTTAAATACGTTATCTTTTGAAATACACGTAAGAAATATATATTGGGCACTGAACTGCCATGGGCTACATTTGTGCAGGGGTTCTAGGTTATCTCCATGCATGGTACTTGGTTGGAGTATGAGTCTCTGGAAAGACCCCTGTGTTCAAATTTTCTGGTTCGTTTGCTCTCCTTTTGGAATTCCTGTCCTCTCCAGATCTTACTATTTCCCACTTCTTTCATAAGATTCCATGCTCTCTGCCCAACAGTTAGCCATAAGTCTCAGCATCTGCTTTGATAGTCTGCAGGGCAGAGCCTTTCAGAGGCCTTCTGTGGCAGGTTCCTAACTTGTTTCCTGATTTCTTCTTCTTCTGATGGGTTCCATAGTAATGGGAAAAGAGACTGCCTCTGACATAAAGAGAGACTGCCTCTGAGGGGCATATGTGAAGAAGGGGGAGGGAAGGTGGGATTAGGTGGGGAGAAGGATGGGGCTTATGAGGGGATGCAAGGTGAATAAAGTGTAACTAATAAAATTTAAAAAACATAAATAAATAAAAGAAAAAAAAAAGAAATATATATTGATCATATCCATTCACCACTATGTACTACCAAATTTCAGGGTGCCCTCCATATATCCTACTCAATGTATCATTTTCTGGTTTCTTACTGTTATTAATAACATTTTTGTTTAATTAGTTCCACCAATATGTACATAGATGTGTGAGCGTTTGTTGAGCTACTATCAATATCTTCTGCTCTTCTGTAATGTAAAATTTTTGAATGATTTAAAATATGTAAGTTTTCCCATGAATGGTCCTTGGTTGGAATATTAGTCTCTGCAGGCCCCCTGGGCCCAGGTTTTTCGGCTCTGTTGTTCTCTTTGTGGAGTTCCTGTCCACTCAAGGTCTTTGTATCTCCCTCTTCTTTCAAAAGGATTCTGGCACTCTGCCCAACGTTTGGCTGAGTCTCAGTATCTCCTTCCATACCTGTTGGGTAGTGTCTTTCAGAGATCCTCTGCAGAAAGTTCTTAGACCCCCTGTTCAAAAGAAGCTCATAGTATGCTCAGTTTCCAAGTGGGTTCCCTAGTAAGGGGAGCAGGGGCTGTCTCTGACATGAATTCAGTGGCTGGCTCTTTGATCACTTCCCCTTGGGGGTGTAGCTTTAGCAGGCCACAGAGGAACATGATGCAGCCAGCCTTGAAGATACCTGATAAGCTAGGGTCAGATAGAAGGGGAGGAAGTCCTTCCCTCTCAGGGGACTAGGTGAAGGGAATAGGGGGATAAGAGGGAGGACAGGTGGGACAGGGAGAAGACGAGGGAGGGGGCTGCAGAGGGAATACAAAGCGGATAAATTGAAATAAATAAATAAACAAATAAATAAATAAATAAATAAATAATAAATGAAATTTGAAATACAATATGTCTTATAGATGGTAACCCTACTTGTTATGAACACAAGAATCCACTATTTTTGTAATATATGTAAATATAATATATTATAAAATATAGTATTCATATTATATATTATGCATTATATAATATATGAAATACATAATTACATTATATAATATATATTATGTGCATATCATACGTTGTTTTATGTGTGTGTTTGCCTGTGTATGCCTGTACCTATACACGCAGGATCCTTTTTACCAAAGATGAGAGAGAAGCCTCCAGTGTAGGTCCCTCTGTTCACCTTGTTTTTGTAATGATGCCTTTTCCTTGTTTACAGTTTAACTCACCTTCTCTGCTATCCCAGAAGTTTTGGGGCATCCTCTTGCTTTTACCACTCTTCTTAGTTTGAGAGCACTGAGACTACAGTTGCCTAATGCAACATCTGACTCCACGTTGGTTCATGACATGCGAACTTGTGCCCCAGAGTTGCACCTCAAACACTTTCCCGCTAAGCCATATTTCCTGTCCTGGAGTGAAAATCTTAACTATATATTGATAAAGCCAAGAGTATACAGATAGAGGAGGTGTATGACTTGAACAATATGGCATCTAAAGCATTTTTTTACTATGAATTTTGAAAAAATCTAGTTAGTGTCAAGGTCATCATTCTCATAGCACTTATTAGAATTTTTCCTAGTTGTGTCAAAATTAAATAATTTTATACAATAATTGTATTTTATTCTTTATTTTTAAAGTGACAATTTTAATTATCATACAACAATTAATGTGTTCTAATCTTTATGTGTGACAAAGAATAGGTGGTAATTTTAATTTTAATTTTTTGAGACAGCCTCATTGTCTTGGACTTGCTTTTTAAACTAGGCTGGCTTCGAACTCAAAGTGATTCACTTACCTCTGCCTACCTGAGTTCTGGGATTAAAACCATGCACCACCATGCCCAGCTAGGTGGTAAACTTTAAAAAATGAAGAACAAAGCTGTGTGATATAATCCTGTGAGCTCTGTGTTTCCAGTAGGTCCTGTTGCCTAACTGCTTTTTAAACATGTTTGTATTCATAGATTTATGAAAATCTTAGCTATAGTGATCAAAGTTTCTTATTCTAAGTGCCCTGTAAACAACACAGCAGCTATTCAGACATACTTGCTAGTACTCACTAGTTAAAAGACAAGAAATTTATGATTTTCTTAAAAAAATAATCAAGTAAATATGAAAGCTAAACTCAAACACAATAAAACCAAATCAGTGCCAGGAGTTATAGGTAGAATGGGAGACCTAGGTTGTTGAAAGGTAATGACTTCAGTACTGATAGACGCATAGAAATTTTTTATCAAAGATTAACATGGGAGACAGAGAAACTTGTGTGCTTATCCAAGACCCTGAATAAACTGATAATTATTTTAGGTTATTTGCATACCATGCCTATTGGAAAAAATATTAAAGTATAATTTAGATTTCCTTTTTATATTTATGATTGTCTTCCTCTGTGACCTGGTAAGGCTGACACCCCCTTAGTGGGAAGAGATCAAACAGCAACCACTGAGTTCATGTCAAAGACAGTCCCTGTTCCCCTTAATAGGGAACCCACTTGGAGACTGAGCTGCCATGGGCTACATCTGAGCAGGGGTTCTAGGTTATCTCCATGCATGGCCCTTTATTGGAGTATCAGTCTCAGAAAAGACCCTTGTACCAGATTTTTTGGTTCTGTTGCTCTCCTTGTGGAGCTCCTGTCCACTCCTTCTTTCTAATCTTTCATAAGGTTCCCTGCACTCTGCCCAAAGTTTGGCTATGAGAGGATGGGGAAGAGCATATGGGAAAGGAGGGATAGGAGAGGGTTAAACAAAACTAAGCCATATGATATAGTTCTATGAAATCCAATCTCTCTGTAAGTTATCTGAAGGCAATAAAGTACTTTGAACAAAGGTGTCCCACAAGGATGAACAATGTTATTCCCAGAAGATAAATTATTAAATGAAATTCTCAGTGTCAGGAATGGTTTCCTCAATATGAGTTATTGGTCATGAAGGGCTCATGGGAGTACAAAACAATAGAGGCTATTGCTATTGCTCCTGGTTTTCTACTTTAGCCAGATGGCCAGGCTCTACTGTGAAGACACGACACAGCTGGCTGCAGGACACAAATTGATCTTGATGTAATAAGGAAACTCTCACCTTGCTTCTTCTCTTACATATTACTGGATAGTGCTGTGCAAACTTACTGTGGGAAAATTAGAATTAGGAGCCATGTAGAGCATTATCCTCTGCATGCAGCAATAGCCACCTGCCAGACCAGACGTACTCATTGATCCAGCAGTGGCAAGACCTTTCACGAGTCCAATCAACTCCTTTTTATTATTGTAATTGAGACCTGCTCTGTGGGAATAATTCATATCTGGCACTGTAAACATAGTAAAAGCTGGAATCTGAAAAAGTGATGTGCACGAGGGTAAATCTATTAATGTTGTGTTTGTTAAGTGGTCCTGTTGCCTAACTGCTTTTTAAACATGTTTGCATTCATAAATTTATGAAAATCTTAGCTATAGTGATCAAAGCTTCTTATTGCAATGAGTAGTTATTAATGTAGATTCTTAACTGTTCGAATCAGCAGTGAATGTACAGCTTTAGATGCAGTATCTGTATCACCACCCTCACCCCTGTGTGAAATAATACAAGAAGCAGAGGACAGAAGGAATGTTGTGAACTGTTGTCCCCTGGACATAGCATGGTCATCAGAGAGACTTTCTCCAGCAGCAGATGAGAGAGGGCGCGTGGGTATTTTACACATAATTCACACCAGCTATGGTTACCAACCATAGCCTATAACAAAATCCAGTCAGTTAAAATTTTCAACCTGGTCAGAACAATTACTCCCAAAGGCCTACCACTAACTGAGTAGCCTGAGCAGCTACTGAAAGTAGTCCTGAGGAAAGGAGAATCACTACATCCTTCCGACAAGAAAGTAGCTAATGTAGGCTGACAATTACCAGTAGCTTATGCAACACCCATGAGCATATAGACATCACAAATTTGGCTCACTGTGTCACAGAATGAGAGAGAGAGAGAGAGAGAGAGAGAGAGAGAGAGAGAGAGAGAGAGTTTTTACTGGGAGAGCTGGGAGAGTTGGAAAGCTTGAGTAAAAGGGATATGAAAGGGAGTCTTTGTCCTGCACTGCTTGATGGCAAGAAACTGGAGACTGGATAGCCCAGAGACTTCGGGGAGAACCAAACAAAACTGCCAAAAAAAATCAATGAAAAATTTCTAGTTGTAGTCTGCTGTACTCATAGTTTGTTGCTTTGTCCTATGGTCATCAGAGTGGCTTCCTCCAGCAGCAGATTGGAGAGAGTGCACAGTTACACAGCCCGAGTCTAAATGTTATGTCTCTCCACTCACAGCTCAGGGAATACCATGGAAGATGAGGTAGAAAGATTAAAGGAGTCAGGAAGAATGGAGGACACCAGAAGAATATGACCCACTAAGTAAGGTAAGCAGGGCACATGCGGGCTCAGAGTCTGAAGGGGTAAGTATGTGACCTGCAAGGGTTTGCACCAGCTCCTCTGCTTAGGTTTCATTTGTTAGCCTGGTGTTTTTGTGGAACTCCTAAACATGGAAGCTGATGTGTTTCTGACTCTTTTGTCTGCTCTTGGGACTCTTTTTCCTCTGTAGGGCTGCCTTGTCCAGCTTTGATATTAGGGACTTTGCCTTGTCTAGTTGTGCCTTGCTGTTTTTTTGTTCTTGTCTCTTGGAGGGTTGCTGTTCTCTGAAGGGGAACTGAAAGAGAGAGAATATCTAGGAAAGATGGGAGGTAAGGGAAAGCTGGAAGGAGTAGAAGGAGGAGAAACCATAGCTGAGATGCACTGTATGATGAGAAAAGAATATGTTTTCAATAAAATAAATAAATACAACAGCAAAATAGAGGTATGTTGTAAACATATATGAAATTATAAAAGAAAAAGAACATTTTATTGCTAAATGTTGTAAAAATGAAAAATTAAGAGAGAAATGAAGATAACAATAATTTTCTTTAAAAATAGTTTCCTGTGATTTTATTGTTAATCATGGTGTTAGGTAGAAGAACAGTAGAACAAGCAGACAGTAACCTTATACAGAACCTGACTTTTCTTCTTGTGCAAGTTAATAGGTTATTGTGAAATACTGGTCCCATTGTATCAAATACATTTTTTAAAAGGTACAAGCTTATTTTTCTAAGCTTGTGTGTGTTAATAAATGGTCAGCATCCTCCAGAGGCCTCAGCTTCATTGTATCATTCTTTAAAACATAGTTTTGGTATTGTCCCACTGTGGGCATTTTTAGAGAACAATAGGAATTAAGACCCTGAAATTTAGATCTTAGTCATCACAATTTCAAATGAAATAGGGTCATATTACCATGTGAATATGCAAATCACCTCATAAATATTCAAAATAGCCTTTAAAAAATTCACAGGTAAAATCTAATTTGCTACTTCTCTGACTTCAGGTAAGCCCACAGTAATTTGTCTTTAGAGTATTTGTTTTGCTTTACTAAATAATACTCTGCTTAGCATGGTTGTACCTACTGAATGAATTCTTTATTTGGAAAGAAAATCGGGAGATGTCATATAGTGTTCTGAATGAGACTTTCCCCCTCATTTAAATAATTGTTCCTGAGTTGTTAGAACTGTGTGGGAAGGATTGTAAGGGGTGTCCCTGTAGAGAAATTTGTGTAAGAGAGGATGGGCCATGGAATTCCCAGTCTCTCTCTGCCTCCTACTTGCATATCAGATGTAAACCTTCAGCTACTGCTCCAAAACCATGCATGTTTGCCTGCCTATTTGCCTGATGCCAACCACCATGGACACCTTCAGAAACTCTAAGCTTCCATTAAACATTTTTGTCTATTATGTGTCTTGTTCACTGTGTCTTACCACATTTTTTTTAAGTGAAAAAAGGTGCTTCATAACAATAGTTTTTACCATAGCTTAAAAATCCTTCAAAGTACAAGGGGTAATTATGGAAAAATAACTATTCATAATCCAAACATTACTCATATTCTAAGTACTTCATCACTCAATTTGTCAGACTATATTTTCTTTATTTTAGATTTTATAATGAGAAAAAGCTGGTGAAGAAGTACTGGAAAGAAAAAGGCATGATGCTAGCAGATAAGCTTAAAGTTGACGTAACAAATACTCCAAAATTCTTAATGGTAAAATTATATATAACAAAATAAAAGGTAGAACACAGGAAAGTGAGCTTAAAGCATGAAAAATTTTCCGTGTCCCTCCTCATCTTTTTTGATTAGTTTTGGTTGATAGTCTATTTTATTAGATATTAGGATGGCTATTCCAGCTTCTTTCTGCATCCTTTTTTCTTGAAAAACCTTTTCCAGTCCTTTACTCTAAGGTAGTATCTATCTTTGTTGCAGAGATGTGTTTCTTGGATGCAGCAGAAGGTTGGAT
>NW_026596079.1:27110935-27183768 GCF_907164565.1 Psammomys obesus | reverse complement strand
TTTCTTTTATTATTATTTTGTTTTGGTGTAGTTGTCTATATCCTGCATTTTCTTGGGTGTAGCTGATTTTGTTAGATTGGAGTTTTCCTTGTTGTATTAGCCATCCTAAATTTTTAACCTGTCATCAAACGAACATTTTATTCATTTTATTAACATCTCTTGTAAGTCCACCTCACTTGAACAAGCCTACCACTCCAGAATTTATCCTAGTGTGGCTAAATATCTCAGTTTTTTAATGGGCCCAAGAGAAGCCTTTGTCTTTTCTTATCCATTTACACATCAGAACTATACATCTCTATTCTCAAATGCTCCAGGTTCTTCTTCTTTCTATATTTTCTGATTTTTTTTCTCCACAGTTTTCTATGAGTTATTGCCTCTGTTATACAGTCTTTCAAAACAGAAATTAGTCTTGTATATTTTACTTCTTAGTAAAGTTCAAGTTTTATTATCGTTAGACTATATTTTGGCTCTGGGACTCTATCCACATTTTCTGTTAAAATGTATTATTTATGCTTTAGCAGGAGCCAATCATTACAGGTATCATAAAGTTCTGAATTGTATAAGATCTAAAATAAACATTCAGAAAGCTGTCAGATTGCTATGGGCCTCCCCAACCATGTTGAAGACTTAGAATATTCCCATATAATGTCGTAGAAGTGAAGCTGAAATGGGAAAGTATAAGTCAAAGTGTAAGAAGCAAGCTGGAGTAGCTATCCTAATATCTGATAAAATAGACCCTCAAGCAAAATTAATCAGAAGAGGTGGGGAGGGACATTTCATTCTCATCAAAGGATATAGCTACCAGGAGTACATCACAACACTGAAAATCTATGCACCAAACACAAAGGCTCCTGCATTTGTAAAAGAAACATTATTAAAGCTTAAATCATACATTAACCCAAACACCCTAATAGTGGGAGGTAGGGTGGGGCTGGGAGGGAACAACAGAGGGGAAACAGCTGGGATACGAAGGGAATAAATTGTAATGAATAAAAAATAAATAAAAAGATAGCCCAGACCATTTAAACGTGAATTTCAATTTCTTCTCTGCATTTTTGTATGTACTTAATAACCTAATTAATTAATAACCTGTCATTAATAACTTAATACTTAAAAATTAATCCTGAAAGTTTTAATTCACTGGATATGTATGTAACATATTTAATTTAATAATACACCAAAATGCTAGTAGCAAATATAGACTTCAAATTTTAAAAATTGAATCATTTTTTCATGACATATGGTTTCAAATAAAATTTAATAATTTACTGAAAATAATAGTACATCAGATACAAATTATAAATATTGAGGGAAATCTTGAACAAGTATACTGGTAATTCATATGTTTCAAATAGAATGTCCTTATGTTTCGTACAGTCTTCCTATTCATCAAGATAATAAAATAATTTTATTTATGTATTCATTAGCTTCAAGAAGAACAATATATTTAACCAAAGTTACCTGAAAAATCACTTTGTTGAACAATTATACCAATATTAGAAACCTATCAAAGTTATACACTATTATTAGCCTTTTTTCAAAATTATTGTGGTTATTTGCAAATGCAAGTGTCCAGATTTATTTCTTAATAATATTAAAAGAATAAGTTTAGGATAGCATAATATCAATGTGTTACTCTCTAATATTCTCCTCCATTCTTGCTTGATGTCACAAACTACATATGAAGATGCCTTTTTCTGTTTTTTGCTTAAATGTCCACTTAAACATAAGTTTGTAAGTATTCTATTTTCGTTGTCTTTCTTCAAAACTTAATATACATGGGGAAGAATTTGCAAAAGATCCTAATCAGAAAATTTTCCTAGTAAGGAAGACAAATGAAGTTAGAATCTCCCACTATTGAAATCATTGTCAATAACTTTAATTAAAAAAAAAAAAGAACCCTGAAAGTAGATGTGCTGTCTATATACCATGTCTTGACACCTGCCCAAAGGACTCAATATCCTGCTCCAAACATACTCAGTCATGTCCACTGCTGTTCTATACAGACTTGTCAAGATAAGAAATGAGCCAAATGTCATTCAACAGATGAATGGATAATAAAATATGTGGTTCATATTTACAATAAAATTCTATTAGGATAAAATAAATCATGAAATTTTCAGAGAAAAAGGATGATACTATAAAATATCTTGTTGGATATGGTATTTTAAAGCCAGAAAACAATCATCATGTGTTTTCTCTTATTTATGGATCCTATCCCTGAATATTTAGATTAGAGAATATAATCTAAAATAACTGTAGAAACCTGGAGACACAGTTTCTTACCTATTAGTAGAAATCCATGGTCATATGAAATGATCTGTGCTCCCTGTTAGAAAATTATGTGATAGTAGATCACTATTTAGGAAAATGGAAATCAAGAGAAACAATTATGTAGCCACATCTTTCTTTTCCCTTTTGTCCTTTATTTTTAACTTCTTTACTGAATATAAATAAAAATCAAACAATATATTTGAAAAGTATTATATCAAAAGTTACTGAAGAGATTTAACTTCCAACAGATGCCAGTATCTCTGTATATTCATCACTTCTTACATTGTTCTTTATTCCAGTATTTGAATGATTTAACTGTCATTATTGTCATCATAGAAATAAGTGAATAATTTCTGTCTTTATTAAATTGAAAACTGAAAATTCTTTCTCCAGTTTGGTTGGAAACTGTTTTAGCCAAGATCCTGAAATGCAGGATGTCTTAGTTAGATCAAAATCAGATGTACTGCTGACATTTAGAATTCTGTTTTAAAAACAAGCCAAAACCCTTCTTTTTGTCAAAAACAAACTTTCAAAGACGTTGACATCATTTTTTTAACTTAGCAATGATTAGCTGATGTGACTCTCTCTCAGTACAGAGAAGGTGGAGAAGCTACCTGGGTCAATACCCTTACACTGAGAAAGCCCTGAAGCAGGAAGGAACGTTCAAGGATCAAAAACCCAGACACATAAAACATGCTGTATACTGGCCTTGGGTGAGTGATTTGTCTACTGTTCTGATCTTAGCTCTATTAAATGCCATGCCCTAGGCACCAACACTAGTTAAACCAAACAAGCAAACAGAATTTTCCGACTGTCTCTGCCCGTCTCTCGAACCCCTACTGTGTTCCAGCTAATGTAAAATATGCTCTGGCATAAATTTGTCATAAAATAGCAAGTCAGTGCACGAACACTGATTCATCTTAATGAGATCTTTGAACAGATGGGATGTTTTAGCTATCCTCAACAATTTTGCTTGAATAGTTCACTTTGTAATTATTGTTGTGCTAAAACAGTCTCCTTAAAAGGGTAAAAACTGACTACATCTTCATACTTCATAAGGAAACCCACCAAACAAAGAAATCTATGGGACAAGATTAATTTTTAACACTTCTTTGAGTGGACATTTTTAAAAGATTTGAGTAATTTTCTAAATTTCCCCATGCTGTTCACCCCCTTGTGGCTTTATTCAGTGTGCAAACAATTTTTAAATAGAAATTTAAAAATGTAGGTGGTCTTTTTTTGAGGATTTTAAAATTTATTTTAAAATTTCTTACAATTTATTCACTTTGTATCCCACCTGTAGCCTCCTCCCTCCTTCCCTTTCTCATCCTCTCCCAGTCTCACCCTCCCTCTCTCTTCTCCTGCCATGCCCCTCCCCTACTCCACTGATAGGGAGCTCCTCCTCCACTTCCTTCTGACCCTAGCCTATCAGGTGTCATCAGGACTGTCTGCATAGTCTTCCTCTGAGGCCTGATAAGGCTGCTCTCCCCTCAGTGGGATGATCAAAGAGCCAGCCACTGAGTTCATGTCAAAGACAGCTCCTGTTCCCCTTACTAGGACACCCACTTGGACAATGACCTGTTATGGGCTACATCTGTGCAAGGGTTCTAGGTTATCTCCATGAATGGTCCTTGGTTGGGGTATCAGTCTCAGAAAAACCCCTGGGCCCAGATATTTTGGTTCTGTTGTTCTCTTTGTGGAGCTCCTGAGAGAGATAGAAAGACCTGGAAGAAGTGGATGGTCTTTTAAAGATCATCCTTTTTGTCTGATCCTTTGATTCTCTTTGATAATCAGACCGCTTCTCTCTACTTGTTGCTAGTATGTATTTTTTCTGAATGTTGTCTGCTCTACATGTCTTTTTTACCCTTGCTTCTTTCTCTTTCTAATCATGCAAAATAATACATACAACAGAACTCTACTTTTCCTTAAATGTACAGATGCTATTCTGCATATAACATAATAGCAAGAGGAAGGGACAAAAAATTTTAAATCCTCTATTTGCCACTTTAACCACAGAAGCAGATCTTTACAGAGATGGATTTAAATACGTAATATATGCTAAATATTTTGACTTATCAGAGTTTACTTCTGTAGAAAAACATGCCTTCCACCCAAATACTAATCAGGTCTGATCCTAGTTAGCTTCAAAGATCAACTCCTGTTCTCAGCTAAAAAGTTATTGACAGCTGTTTGAGAGCTTTTAGGACAGAAAAGCTGCATTTTATTAGAGTGTATCCAGCCACTGGAATATTTGGTTTAATGGATGGTCCAACAACCATGGGCACATTGGCAGTACTAATTGAACTAAGGTGGTTATAATAAATAGATAGATCGTTACATAGAAAGACAGAAAGATAGATAGACAAATAGAAAGATAGATAGGTGAGAATGTCAAGTTGAGAGATATGTGTGTTTGTGGCAGAAGGTGTATTAGAGAGAATTAATACTAAAGATTGTATTGTGTGGATGTATGTTTCCAGTTGTATATGAAAACTAAAAAACAATGCTTCCCCTTTACTGCTCATGAGCTACAAAATCTAAATGAGTGGTTTTTAGAAATCATTTTCTTTTAAATTAGGAAAAGAAAACTGAATTAAGCAGATAGATTTGTGTTCTCATCAGGATATTTGAAGGGATACCTGTATTTGTTTCTCTTGTTTCATGTGGCTCTTTTGGAAACTTTTTCTCTATGTTTTCAGACTTCTTATTTCCATGTCTCCCATTTCCCAGACCATTTCTGAGCCCAGTTATCATAATACTATTTGTTTACATATGGCCTCTCCTCATGATTGCTAAATTGTAGCCACAGGGTTATAGAATGAACTATCTGAATGCACATTTTGGCTTAGGTCCCCTGCCTTTTATGCCAGCCTAACTGCTCTCTGTTGATTACCCCAAACTTCTATTCTAAGACTCTGTTTAAACGCATGTTCACTAGATTTTTGTGTGTCACCCAGCACCCCTCTAAGCTACTCTTTATTTTGCATTTTAGATACCACCTCACTTTACTTGTTTGAATCTAAATCCTAAATACAAAGTCATAAACATCCAACAGGATAAGGTGACTGAGAAAACCCACTGAAAAAGCAAGGTGAAAAGATGGGAACCCAGGTTAACACTTCCAATAAGAACCCCATCCTGAAAGGCAAAGAGGATGGACATCAGAAGAAAAAGAAAACAGGAAACAACCTAGGAACCTGCTACAGAGGGCCTCTGAAAGCCAGAAGAAAACAGGAAACAACCTAGGAACCTGCCACAGAGGGCCTCTGAAAGCCTCTGCCGTGCAGACTGTCAAAGCAGATGCTGAGCCTGATGGCCAACTGTACGGCAGAGTGAATGGAATTTTATGTAAGAAGTGGGAAATAGCAAGAGCTGAAGGGGACGGGAACTCCACAAGGAGAGCAACAGAACAAGATAATTTGAACACAGGGAACTTCCCAGAGACTCATACTCCAACCAATTACTATCCGTGGAGATAACCTAGAATCCTGACAATGCAGCCACTTCTGATGAGAACTGATAGACTAAGATCAGAAAGAAGGAGAGAAGGACCTCCCCTATCAGTGGACTTGGGGAGGGGCATGCATTCAGAAAGGGGGGGAGGGTGGGACTGGGAGGGGAGGAGGGAGGGGCTTATGGGGGGATACAAAATGAATAAAGTGTAATTAATGAAAGTTAAAAAAAAAGAACTCAGCTGGCTTGGAAACGTTTTTTTTATTAAATTCTTATTTTTAATATTAATTAACGTTTATTCACTTTGTGTCCCAGCTGTAGCCCTCTCCCTCATTTCTTCCTAATCCCCTCTCACTCCCTCAGCTCCTCCCATGCCCCTCTCTAAGTCCACTGATAGGGAAGGTCCTCCTCCCTTTCATCTGACCCTAGCTTATCAGGTCTCATTAGAACTGGCTGCATTGTCCTCCTTTGAGGACAACAGCAAGGTTACTCTCCCCTCAGGGGGTGTGGTCAAAGAGGCCACCACTGAGTTCATGTCAGAGACAGTCCCTGTTCCCCTTACTGGGATACCCACTTGGAGACTGAGCTGCCATGGACTACATCTGAGCAGGAGTTCTAGGTTATCTCCATGAACGGTCCTTGGTTGGAGTATCAGTCCCAGAAAAGACACCTGTGCCCAGATATTTTCATTCCTACGCTCTTATCCTGGAGCTTCTGTCCTATCCATGTCCCACTATCTCCTCTTTCTTTCATAGGATTCCCTGCAATCTGCCCAAAGTTTGGTTAAGAGTCTCAGAATCTGCTTTGATAACACTGCTGGGTAGAGTCTTTCAGAGGCCGTCTGTGGTAGGTCCTGTTTCCTGTTTTCTCCTTCTATCTATGTCCATCCTGTTTGCCTTTCTGAATGAGGATTAATCAACTTACCCAGGTACCTGCTTTTTTGCTTAGCTTCTTTAGGTGTACAGATTTTAGTATGTTTAACCTATATTATAGGTCTAGTATCCACTTATAAGTGAGTATATACCATGTGTCTCTGCTTCTGGGATACCTCACTCAGGATGATCTTTTCTAGATCCCACCATTTTTCTGCAAATTTCATGATTTCCTTGTTTTTAATTGCTGAGTAGTATTCCTTTGTTTAAATGTACCACAATATCTGTATCCATTCCTCTGCTGAGGGACATCTGGGTTTTTCAGACAATTAGGAATAATGCTTCCTCATTATCCAGCTATACCATTACTAGGCTCGTATCCAAAATATGCTCAAGTACACAACAAGGATATTTGTTCAACAATGTTCTTAGCAACTTTATTCATAATAGCCAGAATCTGGAAATAAAACAGATGTCCTTCAATGGAGGAATGGAAACAGAAATTGTTGTATATTTCCACAATGAAATACTACTCAGCTAGGAAACTCTTGATAGTTTTTAAAGCTATGTAAGCTAGCTGATTCTAAGATTTCCTAAGTGATTCATAAAAACAAATCATCAATGAAATTCATTAACTGATAGGACCAACACTGGCTGCAAACTGAAATTATGATTATCTGTTTTAATCAGGGCATTTCTAGAAAGTAGTGCATGGAATATAATGCCTAATGAGAGTTTATTCAATAAATTAAATTCAAGAAAGAAAAGGCATCCATGTATGTTGTTGGATTCCAGTAATTCCAACACTTTGGAATCACAGTTGGAATGATTGCAAGAGGGTCAAGGCTAGCCTAATGTACAATAGTACATGTAAGGCTGTGGAAGACTCTGAATAAAAGAGAAAACAAGGAATGGTGAAAAAATAAAGAAAGGAAGAGAGAAAAAGAGAAAGCCCAAAAGTGAGATGATGAAAGAAATGGTACTCACTGAACGATAGTTAACTAACTAAATAGCTAATAAGATTTCATTTTAAGAGTGCACATGTGTGAATTAGATTTTATTATTAAAATTGTGACAGAGGAAAACAGCACAGAGGTTCTGGAATAAAATAAAGGTAGAACTCCTGAACTATCAACAGTTTGGCTACTATGTGTACATCCAAAAGAAATAGATGGGTAGGCTAGAGAGATCTGAAATGTTATGTAATTGCCAAAGTCTTCACAATAGCCAAGAAACAAAAATAATCTAAGTATAAATCAACTGATGAATAGATTAAAGACAAATAATTATATATACAATGGCACTTTTCTCAACTCCTTCCGATTCCTCCCTCCTTCTCTCTACTCCTCCAATGCCCCTCCCCTAGTCCAGATATAGGGGAAGACCTCCTCCCTTTCTATCTGAACTTAGCCTATCAGGTCACATCAGGACTGGCTGCACTGTCTTCGTCTGTGGCCTGGCAAGGCTGTACCCACCCGGGAGGAGGTGATCAGAGAGCCTGTCACTGAATTCATGTCAGAGACAGCTCTTGCTCCCCTTACTGGGGTCCCCACTTGGAGACTGAGTCTATGAGCTGTATCTGAGAAGGGGTGTTAGGTCCTCTCTATGCATGGTCCTTGGTTGGATTATCTATCTCTGCAGGGTACCCAGGGCCCAGGTTTTCTTTTCTGTTGGTCTCCTTTTAGAGCTCCTGTCACCTCCAGGTCTTTCTATCTCCCTTTTCTTTCATAAAATTCCATGCCCTCTGCCCAAAATGTGGCTATGGGTGTCAGCCTCTGCTCCTATATTTCAGTCAGTAGGGTCTCTAAAATCATCAGTCAATAAATGGGACCTCATGAAACTGAAAAGCATCTGTAAAACAAAGGACAGTCTCATCAAAAAAAAATGGCAGCCTACCAATCGGGAAAGGATCTTCACCAATCCTGTATCTAACAGAAGGCTAATATCCAGAATATATAAAGAACTTAAGAAATTAAACACCAACAAACCAAGTAATCCAATTGAAAAAATGGGATACAGAGATAAACAGAGAATTCTCAGTAGAGGAATATCCAATGGCAGAGAAACACTTAAAGAAATGCTCAACATTCTTAGTCAATAGGGAAATACAAATCAAAATGAACCTGAGATTTCACCTTACACCCATCAGATCAGATAAGATCAAAAACTCAAGTGACAATACATGGTGGAAGGATGTGAAGAAAAGGGAACCTTCCTCTATTGCTGGTGGGAATGTAAACTTGTACAACCACATTGGAAATCAATCTGTCAATTTCTCAGACAATTATGAATAGTACTTTACCTCAAGATCCAGCTATCCCATTCCTAGGCATATAATCCAAAATATGCTCAACTATACAAGGACATTTGCTCAACCATGTTCATAGCATCTCTATTCATAATAGACAGAAGCTGGAAATAACCTAGATGTTCCTCAACAAAGCAATGTATACAAAAATTGTGATACATTTACACAATAGAATATTACTGAGCTATCAAAACAAGGAAATCATGAAATGTGCAGGCAGATGGTGGGAACTATAAAAGATCATCTTGAGTGAAGTAAACCAGAAGCTGAAAGTCACACATGGTATGTACTCACTGATAAGTGGTTATTACACATATATTATAGGATAAACATACTAAAATCTATACTCTTAAAGAAGCTAAACAAGGAGGACCCTATGGAAGATGCTCAATAGTCATTCAGAAGAGCAAATGCGATAGACATTGGAAGTAGGATAACACAAGGAACAGGACAGGAGCCTACACAGTTGGCCTCTGAAAGACTCTCCTAATTGAGATATCAAAGCAGAGGTTGAGACTCATAGACTATTTTTTTTCAATATATTTAAAGGTCATTGAATCCAACCATACTATTCTAGCATTAATTAAATATCTTAATAGGAAAGTACTAAAATTACTATGAAGAATTATTTAATAGGATGTGTGAGTATCAAATGCTTAGGAGGTAGTTTTGACTTCAATTTCTACTATGGAAAGTAGATATTTTATGTAGTGGTTGTTTCCCTATTCTATTTACAGATTATTTCACTTGTAGTGAATCATATGTATTCAAGTGAATTTATTCATTCAAATCTACTTTTTCAAATCAGGATAACAATGCTTACACTGATGGGAGTGTAGAAAATTTGAATATTTCAATACATTTATAAACCAGAAACTAAATAATATAGTTTGGATCTAAAGCAATCCCAAAGGCAGAAGTTATTCATTGCTGAATCCTGATTTAAATGTTATTTTGAAGTCCTTGGACTCTTAGTCAGAAGACTTGTCTGGAGAAAAAGTGAGATTGTTATTAATGTGATTTGCTAGGTTTCTAAAGGCCATGTGAAGACCAGTTCTCTCATAAGGTATCCAGAGTGTGGACATTAGCTCAATATATTTAATAATGGTGATTGTAATTCACATGTATGAAAACAAGAAAGCCAAGACAAACTTAATGATGATGTAGAAGGAGAAAAGTGTCTTCAGCCTATGGAAAAACACTTCATACGAAAGTGTCTTTTGTAGCTTCAGCTATTTAATAGAATTTTACTTGGTTGGTTCAGTATTGTCTGGAACACAAAGCCTCTGATATTGTTAATGTCAAAAATCCCATCTATTATACTGGCCTTGATACTCAGTTGAAGAACACAATAAAAGCAGCCAAAGAATAATACATTTCTTAAAGTCTAAAGTATCTACCAATAGAAAGTCTTCATTTTCTCACTATAGCATATAATAAACAGATCCTTCTTATTTTTCACTTCAACAGCCCCAACTCAAGGCAATACAAAGTGGTACTTAGGCTTTAACCACACATTTGAACTTCATGCTTCTGTGACAAAGGTCTGTCTGAAAATATTCACTTACACTTACTAACTTATGATGTGTATATTTTTCCAAGCATTTATTTCTTAAGCATTGACCCAAACATTTCTGTTAATAAAAGAAAAGAACACAACTATTAAATCAATAGTTGATACATCATTGGCTAGGAAAACTGCAAAGGTGAAATAACTGTAATGCTCATTAGTTTGAATTGTTAAAACCTTAAACCCTACCCAGTAAGGCTCCACCAGATTAATTCCATTTTTATTTTGAAACGAAACAGATTACGTATGAGTTGTTTCTACCGTTTTGCTTTTCTTAAACTTTGTTCCCCAAGCTGTCAGCTACTACAATTTTTTACACTGAACTCTCAATTTTTTTGCTCAAAAGTTCACATAAATGTCTTACAACAGTGAAATGAAGAACTACATTCTCTGCATGCTGAAATACAATAGGTTTCAAATAAAAAGAGAAAAATAAAGGGATGATTTTCTTGCAAGACAACAGAGAATACAGAAAATGGAGAAATTATATTCTCAACCTAGAGATTCCTACATTACAGAGGAAAATTAAATGGATGATGGTTATGCAGTACGGTAAAGGGATGATGTTAGCCTCAATAAATAAATTCTAAGAAGCATATTTTTTCACAATTAAGGTCAGTGCACACTTATTTCCTCTACATAGTCATTTTCTTTTTTATTGTTTAGTGTTCTGACTCAGCATCCCAGGTCCAGCCAGAAGCTGAAGACTTGCCCATGGATAAGCAGTACCGGGACCTTGAACAGCTTCTGTGTGTAGAGCTTCCTGGAGTGAAGACTTGCTTGCTTCAGTGGAGTCTGATTTAACTTCAGTAATTGTGAAGAGCTTGGAATGTTGCTGGTTTCTGTCTTACTTTCAAGTTATCCTGGGGATATCTTGGCCTCTTGCCATTTATTTATGTCTTATCTCTGTACATAACCCAACATTTTCTCAATATTAGGCATGTACAGAAATCAGCTTCAATAAGCCAAGAGTATAAGAATGTTTTCACACAGCCTCTGAAACCTCTAGCACACATTTAATTCCCAATTTTCTGTAGCCCCTACCTTATGTATCTACCAACATGTTTGAAAAGGACATTGCTTTAAGATCTCCTCTGTTTTCTGAGACTGACACTCAACCAAGGACCATCTATGGATATAACCTAGAACTTCTGCTCGGATGTGCCCCATGGTAGCTCAGTAACCAAGTAGTTTTCCAAAGTAAGGGAAAGAAGGACTATTTCTAACAGGATCTCAAGGGCAGGCTCTTTGACCTCCCCCCCCCCCCAGAGGAGGAGCAGTCCTGTTAGGCCACAGAGGAGGACTTTGCAGCCAGCCCTGAAGATACCTGATAAAACAGGATCAAATGAAAGGGGAGGAGGTCCTTCCCTATCAGTGGACTTAGAAAGGGGCAGGGAGGAGACCAGGGAGGGAGTGTGGGGTTGGGGAGGGAATGAGGGAGCGGGATACAGCAGGGACACAGAGTTAACAAAATGTAACTAAAATGAAAAATTAAATTAAAAAAAATAAAAAATTAAAATAAATAAATAAATAATTTAAAAAAAATATCTCCTCTGTTATGCTATCACAAAACATGAAAATGTTACATCATTAGAACATGAAATTTAGGGTTACTTAAATTGTACCTAAGTTGTATATTTGCATCAGCACTTCTTTCCATATAAAGGACTCAGACACAGTAATTTTATTTTGTTGGCAAAAAAACAAATTAATTACTAAAATATTACAGTTGTCTCATAGTAAATGTCAATAGATATCCTTGACATCTATTATGCCTTGATATTCTTATAAAACTTGTAGTTCATTCCTCAACTAGAACAAATCTGTATATGTCATTCTCTATACCTGTTGCTTTTGAGCTATTTTTGGTCTTTCCAAAGCCTTCCTCCTAATGACAAAAGAAGTAATTCTTTTTTAGCAAGCCCCATATAGAAAAGCACCACAATTCAACCTGAACAAGTTCCTAGAATAGTTTTCCCATGTGTTACATAATGGCAAAGCTATGTTTAAATACAAGAAACAACATATTATTTGATGCTTGGAATAACGTATTGAGCGAAATAGTACAAGATAAACAATTATTAACTTAGAACATGAGAAAAACAACCCACCTAAGGATAATAATAATAAAAGGGCATAATAACTGTGTGATACTCAGTCATACTTGCATAAATCTTAACTGAAATGTCAGCGTTAATGAGTATGGGTATGTGTCTGGAAATAGAAACAAAGAACATTTTTTGTATGTCATTCTTTCTCATTGCCTGCATGCCTGTGTGCACAGGGAAAGAAGAGGAAGGCACCATTGTTAAAGGAGAAACATTATTTTCTTGTTTTTAATCTCATGTTTTGATTTATTTACCAAAAGAAAAGAACATATATTTGGAAGACTAAAATCAGTCACTCTAAAAATTAACATTTTCCTAGAACAGATTCAGACATGCACATATTTAATGCATTTAGAGTACAAAAGAGAGTGATGAGTGTTGTAGAAATGACAATATTCATGACACAGCTAAGATTACTATAAAATGACTGGTGCCCAAGCAGTAAAGAAAAGAAAACTGACTAACATGCATTCCCCATTTGATGTAGATCTTTTGTTAATAAAAGGCTTGCTTTAGAGTAGACACATTTTCTTTTCCATTTTTAGTAAATTCTGGAAAATTTCCACCCATCTGATAAATATAGCTCTTTCAGTTGTAGATTATAATATTTTACTATGGTCAGTATTGTACGTTCCCTTTCTACTGAGATAATATTGTCTGTCAAGGTAACACCCAAAGATCTGAAAAGGAGGTGAACACCATGTTTAGCTTCAACAATTTTAAAACTGGTTAAGAAATGCCAACGTTTCCTTTAAGTGTAAATTATTTTAGTATAAACTTGGAGCTGAGTGAAACTACTTTTGCACCTTACTGGAGACTTGTTTAAATCCTCAGATAAGTTATTATCCCAACAAGCTGTCAGTTTGGATATTTTGACATGATTAGAGAGAAAATAATGTTCCTTTGCTCTCTCCCTCTGGCCACAGAATATTTCCAAAGTTTCTTAAAACTTTTAAGTACAACTAACTACTTAATACGACAACTCAGGGCAAATTTTCCCGCTAACAGAACCAATGAAGCCCAGTAATTTGTCTTAAAATAAGTGTCTCTTTTGTGCTCAGTAAATGGGAATCCATTCACCATCTTTCATGTTCTATATAATTACAGCAGATGGCAACGCTTTTCCTTAGATTGAGAAGTTGGCATTTCACTTGTTTAATTTGACTCAAGACAAGATAGTGATAGAGCTGTATTCTGGAGAGTGATTTACTGAGGATTCCCCATTGGACTTGAGTATAACAATGTTGTATAGCTCACCCCTAAATTATAAACTTAAACCTGAATAATATTTGCTAACTATAAAGCAAAAATACAATATAATTTGAAACTTTTCTTCTAGCTGACTGACTAGAATTCTGAAAATTACTTGTTCATAATTTCTCAGATTTATTTATTTTTGTCATATGTACATATATATATATATATAATTTCTTAAAATTTATTAATAGACTAGGATCAGAAGGAAGGAAAAGAAGACCTCCCCTATCAGGTGATTTGGGGAGAGGCATGCATGGAGAAGGGGGAGGAGGGAGGGATTGGGAGAGAAGGAGGAAGGCAGCTACAGGGGGGATACAAAGTGAAGTATAATAATAAAAAATCTTTAAAAATTATTAACTTTGTATACTGCTTGTAAGCCCCCTCCTGTCTCCTCCCAGTCCCACCCTTCCTCTCTCTTCTCCCAATGTTACTTTTTAAAAACAAATTTACACACTTAGTTTTAATCCACATCAATGGTATTTGAGACTTTAATAATTTAACATAACTTTTTCTATGGTATTTTCATGTAGTGAATAGAGTCAAGCATTTTTTGACATGAGTAGCAGGGTAGAACACTCAGGAGATGTTAAGATGGAGACAGAGAACTGGGCCACATACACACATACCCAAAGAGAGAGACAAACAGACAGAAAGACAGAGAATTAGCATTAAATTAAATTAAATTATTAAATCAATGGCTATTTTTAGAGGAATCAAGAGTTTTCAGAGAGAGAAGAAATCCAGCAGCTTAAAAGATATGGCTGAATGACCAGAAAACTTGAAAGGAATGAACAGCTTGCTGTGTCATGTTTGGAATCAATGCCTAAATTCAAAACAATTATATAGCTTATTCAATATAATTTAATAACCAAGAGTGGAGGTCACCATGGGAACTAAGCCAGTGCCTTTTTGTGTTTGGCTGGTATTTGTCACACTTCAGAGTACATATTGATATAAAACATCAAAACTAAAGAGGGTAAGATCAATTTCAAAAAAGAATAACTGAAAATTACAGAGGGCATATTTAAATTTATGAGACCTTCAAAAACATACAAAACCCTGTAGGTGGAATAAACAAATTATTGATTTTATTAGTGACTCTGTTTTTATGTATTACATCAAAGAATTACCTGTAAAAAGAGAAACAACAAACTAGATTCACCACTATTTAGGTAAAAATCTTATTTTGCCAAATGCTGTCAAAAAAAGTATACCCAATGATAATTTAAATGCAGATGATATTGTTAGATCTTTCAATTAAATAAAATCTACAGTAAAAATTTTATTAAAAAATTGGATGAGATGCCTAATATTTTTTGAAACAATATATTCAGTGATTGTCAAACACATGAAATAAGTGTTCAATATCATTATTCAACAAAGATATTCAAAGAGGTTGTTGTGGCTGGGAATGGGAACAGTAAAATAGCTATTGCAAATAAAGCTGCTATGAACATAGCTGAGTAAATGTTCTTTTATTGTTGAGCATCTTTCTGATATATGCCCAGAATTGGTATAGCTGGGGCTTGAAACAGCACTATTCCCAGTTTTCTGAGAAAGTGCCAGATTGATTTCCAAAGGGGTTGTACAGTTTATATTTCCATAAGCAAAGGAGGAGGGTTCCCCTTTCTCCACACCCTCTCCAGCAAGTGTTGTCACATGAGTTTTTGATCTTACCCGTTCTGATGAGTGTGAGATGAAGTCAGAGAGTAGTTTTGATTTGCATTTCCCTGATGATTAAAGACAATGAGCATTTCTTTAAGTGTTTCTCCATCATTAGATATTCTTCCTTTGACAATTCTCTGTTTAGCTCTGCACCACATTTTTAATTGGAATATTTAGTTCTTTGGTGTTTATTTTTTTGAGATTTTTAATATATATTTTGGATATTAGCCCTCTGTCAGATGTAGAGTTGGTAAAGATCTTTTCCCAATCTGTAGGCTGTCATTTTGTTCTGTTAACCTTGTCCTTTCCTTTACAGAAGCTTTGCAGTTTCAGGAGGTCTCATTTATTGGTTGTTAATCTTAGAGCCTGTGCTGTTGGTGTTCTGTCCAGGAAGTTGTCTTCTGTGCCAGTGAGTTCAAGGCTCTTCCCCAGTTTTTATTCTAACAGGTTTAGTGTGTTTGCTTTTGTGTTGAGGTCTTTGATCTACATGGACTTTACTTTTGTAAGGGTGATAAGTATGAATGCTTCCATTTTTCTGCATATAGATTATTTAAAACAGGAAAATCATGAAAATTGTAGGCAAATGGATAAAATGAGCAAAGATCATCCTGAGTGAGTTATAGCAGAAGCAGAGCGACATGTATGGTATGTACTTACTTATAAGTGGATATTAGCCATATTATGTAGGATAAACATATAATATCTACAGACCTAAAGAAGCTAAACAACATAGAGAGCTGTAGGGAAGATCCTTAATTCTCATTCAGAAGAGAAAACAGGATAGACATACACACTGGAAGAGGTAGCAGAGAGGGAACAGGACTAGAGCCAGAGATCTCCTCTAAAAATATTCCACCCAACAGGGGATTGAAGCAGATGCAGAGATTCAGAGACAATGTTTGGACAAATTGCAGGAAGTCTTTTTTTTTTTTAATTTAATTTTTCTTTTTAGTTACATACATTTTGTTAACTCTGTGTCCCAGCTGTATCCCGCTCCCTCATTCCCTCCCCAACCCTGCACTCCCTCCTTGGTCTCCTCCCTGCCCCTTTCCAAGTCCACTGATAGGGGAGGACCTCCTCCCCTTTCATTTGACCCTGTTTTATCAGGTATCTTCAGGGCTGGCTGTAGAGTCCTCCTCTGTGGCCTAACAGACTGCTCCTCCCCTGGGGGGGGGGGGGAGTCAAACAGCCTGCCCTTGAGATCCTGTTAGAAATAGTCCGTGTTCCCCTTACTTTGGAAAACTACTTGGTTACTGAGCTACCACGGGCCACATCTGAGCAGACGTTCTAGGTTATATCCATAGATGGTCCTTGGTTGAGTGTCATTATGGAAGGAGGATTTAAAAAGATCCAGAGGGTAAAGGAGCCACACAAGGACACCAACAAAGCTAAAAATAAGCAGGGCCCAGGTGGGATGGCAGAGACTGATGCATCAACCAAAGACCACCCGTGTAGAGACCAAGACCTACTGTCAGATGTAGCCCATAGACGGCTCATTCTCCATGTGGGTTCTCTAATAAGAGGAGAAAATACGGTTCTGACATGAACTCAGTTGCCTGCTCCTTGGTCATTTCTCCCTGGTGGGGCAACCTAGCCAGCCCACAGAGGAAGACAGTGCAGCCAGTCCTTATGAGATCTGATAGGCTAGGGTCAGTCACATAGTAGGGGAGGAGGACTTCTCCTATCAGTGGAGGAAGGAAACTGAAGGAGATGAGGGAGGGGGCTGCAATTGGGATACAAACTGAAATATTGTAAATATAATAATAACAACAAAATAAAAATAATAATAAAAATTAAAGATCTACTTGAATTTTTCATGAATATGAATGTATAAAGATCCCTAATTTCCATCACAAAATGAATGTATAAACATACTATGTTTACTAGAATATGAATTAGAGGGAAAATGTAATAGGTTAATTATTTAAGCTATTGTGTGGTTGGATATTGCCAGTGATTTCAAATGAAAGAAGCCAGGAATAAATTACTATGTATTAGTTAATTCTCATAAAGAATGAATTCAACACAGAAAGAAAAAAAAATCATCAATCTACCTTAGGGCTACTGTGTACATAAATCTGTTTGGAGAAAGAGGTAGGTATTGAATGTCAATGTTTATAGTTGTTTGGGTTGGCATAGGGAAAAAAAAATCTAACTGGAACCATGATGTACTACAACACTGCAACCCTACTAAGGAGACCACAGGACAATTTTACAGTTAAAATATGAAGAGCATATCTTTTTAAGTTTTGACAATTTAATGTAAAGATGTGGCACAAGAGATGGCCTAACAGTTAAGAGTACATATTTTTCTTTCAAAAGACCTGAATTCAGTTCAAAAATCACCACCCCATGCAGTAACTCAAAACTGCTTATAACTCTAGCTCCAGAGGATCTGGATTGAGAGTACCTTCAAGTGAGTTCATGCAGAGTCCCAGATCTAGGGAACTGTTACACTAGCAGCCAGACATCAGATCTCTCAAACTCACACCCCCACAATGGGCAACATAGTGATCCTTGGAGTCTCTATTCTGTGGTTCTAGCAGTGGAGTCCAGGCAAACAATTTTGGGAGCTTAGACAGTTCTAAATACCCGGGGGAAAGAACAACAGGTCTGTAGGCCACTGAGGTATTCAGGGCACCTACACATGTGCATTGGGCACACAAGCACCACCAGTATCCCCTCTTACACTTAAGTTCTATCCTTCCAGACATCTACATGCTCTAGTACCCTGTCCTTCAAGGTACACTTCTGCACATTTGCATATGCACCTGTGAACTTCTTCCCTTAGCTAAAGCTGAAACACCAACATCTACTCTTGAATTAGTGGACATCTCTCATCCACCTGAAGAACAATCCAGACACCAGAGACCACTGGACCCATTCTGAAATACAAACTCCAGGAACAAACAGCAAAGGTGAAGGACAAGCAAATGGCTACAGGTCAATGTATGAAAACACCCAACAAAATTCAGGATATCATGGTTTCACCAGCAACATCCAAAATAAATGGATGCTCCAATACATTGGAAACAGAGGAAAATGATTCCAAATCTTTGCTTATCAAGTTATTAGAGGTACAGAAAGGGGAAATAAACAATGCTCTCAAAGAAATACAGACAAATGCAGCCAAACAAATAGAGACACATGTAGAAGTGCAAGCAAAAGTATACAGAGAGGAAATGAATAAAAAAAAAAAATAGAGGCCATCATGGAAAGACAGGAATCCACATTCAAAGAGAAGAAGAAAATGGTGCAAGACATGAAAACAGAATTAGAATCAATAAAGAAAACACAAACCCGAAAAAAAAAAAAAACACAGAGCTGAAGAACTTAGAGAAGAGATCAGGAACTACGAAGTTAAGCATCCCCAACAGAATACAAGAGATGGAAGAGAGAATTTCAGGTGCTTAAGATACAATTGCAGAAACTGATACATCTCTCAAAGAGAAAGTAAAATCAGAAAACATCCAAGAAATCAAGGATGCCATGAAAAGATGAAATCTAAAAATAATAGGAATAGATGATTAAGAAGATTCCAAGCTCCAAAGTCCAGAATATATTTTCAAGAAACACATAGAAGAAAATTTTCCAAATTTAAAGAAGATATGTCCTTAAGCATATAAGAGGCCTACAGAACACCAAATAGACTAGACCAAAAAAGAAACTCCTCACATGACATAACAGTAAAAACACTAAATTTACAAAACACAGAAAAAAATATTAAAAGCCGCAAGGGAAAAAGACCAAGTAACATATAAAGCTAGACCTATCAGAATCATACCAGACTTTTCAACAGAAACTGAAAACAAGAAGAGCATCGTCAGATGTCATACAGACCACAAGAGACCACAGATGAAAATGCAGACTACTTTACCAGAAAAACTTTCATTCAGCGTAGATGGAGCAAACAAAATATTAACGATAAAACTAAGCTTAAACATTATCTACCCAACAAGCCAGCCCTACAGAAGATACTAGAAGGAAAACTCCAATCCAACAAAATCAACTACACCCAAGAAAATGAAGGATACAGATAACTTCACAACAAAAAATTAAAAGAAAAGAAGCGTAGACACACAGTAACATCACTAACTCCACAATAAAAGTAACTAACATTCATTGGTCATTATAATCTATCAGTATCAATGAACTCAACTCTTCAAAAAAAGACACAGAACAGATTGGTTGTGAAACAGGATCCAACATTCTGCTGCATCCAAGAAATACAACCCAGCAACAAAGACAAACACTACCTCAGAGTAAAGGGCTGTAAAATATTTTTCAAGTAAACGGACCCCCCCCCAAAAAAAATAACAAGCTGGGGTAGCTATGCTAATATCTAATAAAATAGACTTTCAGCCAAATTAATGAAGAAAGATGAGGAGGGACTCTTCATTCTTATTGAAAAAAAAATTCCACCAGGAGGACATCACAATCTTGTACATCTATGCCCAAAATACAAGAGCACATGTATTTGCAAATGAAACAGTATTAAAACTTAAATCACACATCGATCCCAACACCTTAATAGTGGGAGACTTCAACACTCCACTCTCACCAAAGGACAGATCATCTAGACAGAAGCTAAATAAGGAAATAATGACACTTACAGAGGTCCTAATAAAATGGACCTACTAGTTGTCTACATAACTTTTCACCCAAACTCAAAAGACTATACCTTCTTTGGAGCATCACATGGAACCTTCTCAAAAAGTGACCATTTAGTTGGGCACAACAGAAGTCTCAACAGATACAAGAAGATTGAAATAATTCATTGTATCCTCTCAGACCACCATGGCCCAAACTAGACCTCAACAACAACAGAAATAACAAAAAGATTTCAAACACATATGGAAACTAAACAACTTTCTCCTCAAGGGCTGCTTGTTCAGAGACAAGAAATTAAAAAGCTATTAAAGATTTCCTAAAATTCAATGAAAATGTAGATACAACTTGCACAAACTTACTGTAAACAATGAAAGCAGCGCTAGGAGGAAAATTCATAGCACCAAGTGTCTCCAGAAATAAGTTGAAGACAACTCATACAAACAATTTAATGGCATCCCAAAAAGCCCTAGGGGGAAAAAAAAACAAACAGTCACAGGCAAGAGGAGTAAACTATTGGAAATAATCAAACTCAGAGCTGAAATCAATGAATTAGAAACAAAACAATTCAAAGAATCAATGAGACCAAGACCTGGTACTTTGAGAAAATCAACAACATAGACAAACCTTTAGCCAAACTAACTAAAAGGCATAGAGAAACTATCCAAATCAGTAAAATCAGGAATGGAAAGGGGAACAAAAGGACAGAAACTGAGAAATATGAACAATCATTAGGTTTTACTGTAAAAGCCTAAATAACACAAAATTTAAAAATCTAAAGAAAATGGACAATTTTCTTGATAGATTCTATTCACCAAAATTAAATCAAGATCAAGTATATAGATTAAATAATCCTATATAGACCAAAAAATAGGAGTCATCAAAATTCTCCCTTCCAAGAAGAGCACAGGGCCAGTTGGTTTCAGAGCAGAACTCTACTAGACCTTCAAAGAGCTAATTCCAGTACTCTTTAAACTATTCCACAAAATAGAAACAAAAGGAGCATTGCCAAACTAATGCTATGAAGCCACAGTTTCCTTGATACCTAAACCACACAAAGACCCAATGAAAAAAGAGAACTTCAGACCTATCTCTCTCAAGAACATTAAGGCAAAAAATTTCAATAAAATATTTGCAACCCATAACTCAGAACAAATAAAATATATCATCCACCATAACCAAGTAGGCTTCATGGCAGTCATGTAGGCGTGGTTCAATATACAGAAATCCATCAACATAATCTACCATATAAACAAACAGAAGGAGAAAAACCACATGAACATCTCCTTAGATGACAAAAAATTATTTGACAAACTACAACACCCATTCATGCTTAAAGTTTTAGAGAGATCAGTGATACAAGACACATACATAAACATAGTAAAGACAATATAAAACAAGCCGATAGCCAACATCAAACTAAACGGAGAGAAAATTAAATCAACCCCACTGAAATCAAGGACAAGGCAAGGCTGCCCACTATCTCTGTACCTCTTTAACAAAGTGCTAGCTAGAGCAATAAGAAAACCAAAAGAGATCAAGAGGGTACAAACTGGAAAGAAACAAGTCAAAATATCACTATTTGCAGATGATACAATAGTATACATGAGTGCCGCACCAAATGCAACCAGGGAACTCCTTCAGTTGATAAACACTTTCATTAAAATGGCTGGACCAAAATAAACTCAAAAAATCAATCGTCCCACCATTTACCTGCAAATTTCATGATTTCCTTATTTTTCATTGCTGAGTAATACTCCATTGTATAGATGTACCACAATTTCTGCATCCATTCTTCAATTGAGGGGCATCTGGGCTGTTTCCAGCTTCTGACTATTACAAATAAAATCCTGAGTGAGTTGTCCCAGAAGCAAAAAGACACACACGGTATATACTAACTCATATGAACATACAACATAGGATAAACCCACTAAAATCGGTACATCTAAACAAACTAAGCAAAAGAGAGGACCCTAACTAAAACGCTCAATCCCCATCCTGAAAGGCAAAGAGGATGGACATCAGAAGAAGAAGAAAACAGGAAACAACCTGGGAACCTGCTACAGAGGGCCTCTGAAAGCCAGAAGAAGAAAACAGGAAACAACCTAGGAACCTGCCACAGAGGGCATCTGAAAGCCTCTGCCCTGCACACTATCAAAACAGATGCTGAGCCTAATGGGCAACTGGCGGGCAGAGTGAATGGAATTTTATGTAAGAAGTGGGAAATAGCAAGAGCTGAAGGGGACGGGAACTCCACAAGGAGAGCAACAGAACAAGATAATTTGAACACAGGGAACTTCCCAAAAACTCATACTCCAACCAAGGACTATTCATGGAGATAACCTAGAACTCCTGCACAGATGTAGCCCATGGCAGTTTAGTGTCCAAGTGGCTTACATAGTGATGGGAAGAGGGACTGCCTCTGACATAAACTGATTGGCCTGCTCTTTGATCACCTCCCCCTGAGGGGGGAGCAGGCTTACCAGGCCACAGAAGAAGACAATGCAGCCATTCCTGATGTGATCTGATAGACTAAGATCAGAAGGAAGGAGAGGAGGACCTCCCCTATCAGTGGATGTGGGGAGGAGCATGCATGAAGAAAGGGGAGGTAGGGTGGGATCAGGAGGGGAGGAGGGAGGGGCTTATGGGGGGATACAAAATGAATAAAGTGTAATTAATAATAATAATAAAAGAAAAAAAGAGTAAATATGTTGAAGATGCTATCTCTTTTCCATTGTATTAATTTGGCTTTTTTGTCAAAAATCAAGTATCTGTAGGGGTGCAGGCTTATTTCTGGGTCTTCAATTCGATTCCATTGATCCACCAGTCTGTTTATATGCCAATACCACACTGTTTTTGATTACTGTTGCTCTATAGTACAGCTTGAGATTAGGGATGGAGGTACCTCTAGAAGGTATTTTATTGTAGAAGGTTATTTTATCTATTCTTCATTTCTTGTTTTTCCATATAAAATTGAGAATTGTTCTTTCAAGTTCTGTAAAGAATTGTGTTGGTATTTTGATGGGAATTGCATTGAATCTGTAGATTGATTTTGGTGGGATGGCCATTTTCACTGTTAATCTTACAGCTTCATGAGCTATAAGGAGATCTTTCCATCTTCTGATATCTTCTTCAGTTTCTTTCTTCAGAAACTTGACCTTTTTTCATACAAGTCTTTCTAATTGGATGTCTACATGTTGAAAAAATGCAAATATATACATATTTATCACCCTGCACAAACCTAAAGTGGACCAAACTCCTCAATATAAAACCAGACACATTAAATCTGTTCTAAAAAAAGTGAGGAAGAGCCTTGAACTAGACACAGGAGACAACCTCCTGAACAGAATACCAACAGCACAGGCTCTAAGATCAACAATTAATAAATGGGACCTCATGAAACTGAAATCTTCTGTAAAGCAAAGGACATTGTCAACAGAACCAAATGACAGCATACAGACTGGAAAAGGATTTTCACCAACCCTATATATGACAGAGGGCTAATATCCAGAATATATAAAAAGAATTCAAGAAGTTAAATACTGGCAAATCAAGTAATCCAATTAAAATATGGGGTACAGAGCTAAAAAGAGATTTTTCAACTGAGGAATATCAAATGGCAGAGAAACACTTAAGAAAGAGGAGGTCTTTGCAGCCTGTCCTGAAGATACCTGATAAACCAGGGTCAGATGAAAGGGAAGGAGGTCCTCTCACATCAGTGGACTTGGAAAGGGGCAGGGAGGCAATGAGGGAGGGAAGGTGGGATTGGGAGGGAATTAGGGATGGGGATACAGCTAGGATACAAAGTTAATAAACTGTATGTTGTAAAAAAAAAATGTGGTTCGGGGTTAAAAATAGAATTCTCAATGGAGGAATACCGAATGGCAGAGAAACACTTAAGAAATGCTCTAAGTCCTTCGTCTTCAGGGAAATGCAAATCAAAACAACCCTGAGATTCCATGTTATACCCATCAGAATGCTACGATTAAAAACTCAAGTGACAATACATGCTGGAGAGGATATGAAAAAAGGAGAACACTCCTCCATTGCTGGTAGAAATGTAAACTTGTACAACCAGTTTGGAAATCAATCTGGCACTTTCTCAGACAATTAGGAATGGTGCTTCCTCAAGATTCAGCAATACCACTCCTAGGCATATATCCAAAATATGCTCAAGTACAGACATTTGTTCAACCATATTAGTAACAGCTTTATTCATAATAGCTGAACCTGGAAACAACCCAGGTGTCCCTCAGCTGAGCAATGGATACAGAAATTGTGGTACATTTACACAACGGAATACTACTTAGCAATTAAAAACAAGGAAATCATGAAATTTTCAGGCCAATGGTGGGAAATAGAAAAGATTGTCCTGAGTAAGGTATCCCAGAAGCAGAAAGACACACATGGTATATCCTCACTTATAAGTGGATATTAGAAATATAATTTAGGATAAACATACTAAAATCTGTATAGCTAAAGAAGTTAAGCAAGAATGAGGACCCTGGGTAAGATGATCAATCCTCATTCAGAATGGCAAATTAGATGGACATCAGAAGCAAGAGAAAACAGGGAACAGTACAGGAGCCTATCAAAGAGGGCTTCTGAAAGATTCTACCCAGCAGAATAACAAAGCAGATAAAGCAGATGCTGAGACTCATAATCAAACTTTGGGCAGAGTACAGGAAATCTTATGAAATAAGGGGGAGACAGAAAGACCTGGAGGAGACAGGAGGTCTACAAGGAGAGCCAGGAACAAAAAAAAAAAAATCTGGTCACAGGAGTCTTTTCTGAGACTAATACTCCAAGCAAGGACCATGCATGGGGATAACCTAGAATCTCTGCACATATGTAGCCCGTGGCATCTCAGTCTCCAAGTGGGTTCCCTAGTAAGGAACAGGGATTCTCTCTGACTTGAAATTGGTGGCTGGCTCTTTGATCACCTACCTTCCCCTGATGGGTGAGAAGCCTTACCAGGTCATAGAGGAAGACAAGGCAGCCACTCCTGATGAGACCTGATAGGCTAGGGTCAGAGGGAAGGGTAGGAAGACCTCCATTATCAGTGGACTTGGGGAGGGGTATTGGAGGAGATGGGTGATAGAGGGTGGGATTGGAAGGGAATAAGGGACGGGGCTACAGCTGGCATACGGGGAATAAATTGTAATTAGTAAAAGAAAAATCAATAAATATTTTCAAAAGGTTATACATTCTGAAATTATGTTGTTTTACTCCTTACATGCTCTGAAAAAAAGCAAAAGAATACATCTATGATGCAGATGGACATAATTAATAGAATAACATGCTGTTGCTGTGAAATGTATTACCTGAAAACAAGATGATCTGATATGTAATGACTAGCAATAGAGTAGAATTATATTTAATTGAGAGCCAAAATTCTCAGATACTAAGAAAGTGACCTTTGTTAAAGATTCTACAAGTAACTCTTGAATGATAAATATTCAGAGTCAAATTATATTGGCTTATCTTTATTTCTCAAAATAGGCATTCATTGCCCAATATTATGTCTGACAAAATATTTTTGACACTTTGATAAAATATTTTTTCAGGCAACTAGATCCTACCAACCCTATATGTGAACCTCATATGATAATATCTAAAACTCACAGCTAAATTTTGCCCATATTTATATAATTCCCAACCAGCTGTCCCTCCAATTTATTTAATAAGTTCCTTAATTTATTATTTTTTTTCTCAAAATATCAAATAGTCAGTAAACCTCTTCTATATTCTAGCATGTTGTTGCAAGAGAGCTTGAATTTGTGTAACTAGACCATGGTGACTCTGATTTAGCTCAAAACATACTCTTTTATTCTTACAGGGTGACAACTTCGCTTTGTGTTCACACTTAAGTATATCTCTAACTGACCTCTTTAGATCAATGGTTGTTTTGTTTCCTTATGTATCTCTCCTTATTTTACTAAGTTTCATCTATCTGTGATCAAATACAATACCTTTTATGTAGAGATACTTATAAGAGGTTTATAGAAACAACTGATTGTAAAGAAGCATGGGATTTGCTTTTTCCTTCTGTAAATTAATACTAGTCTCCTTAGTTACATATGTGGAACTTTATAACGTCATTTATGATTTTTTGTTACATCTCTCTATAAACTTATGTTCAATGTTCTAATAAGTATAAAATTTCCAATATTTAAGACAATCTTCCTTTAACTATGTTTTTGCTATGAGTAATAAGATATATTAAATAAAAAGCCCAACACCTTAACTAAAAACATAATTATACTTATGAGCCATGCCTTTAAGAAGTGTAGGAAAGTTAAAGATACCTATATTTTGAAATTTAGTTTTAAATTAACAACTTACAAAGCAACAGTCTGAGAGGTTAAGAATTTGCTTGAAATTGCTTTATATACATTTCTACCAAATAAAACTCTGAAACTTCCATGAACACAGCACTTTTGTAACTTACATTTTAAGTATTTCCAGAAAAATCATGATCTTATTTGTGTAATTGTATGTAGTATTTATGAGATTCTTATATATGTATAAATAATTCACTTTGTGTGTCATTTACTATAAGGGACAACAATTTGCATTAAGCTTTGGTGAAGTCATTAAACTCAAAGTAACTCCTTCTATAACAACTGAAGTATAAATTATTATTCAGAATGTACTTTTCATTGAACAGGGACACCATAAAACAAAACCTGGAAATTAAGCAACACATAAAACATGAGTATCATACACATTTCATGTCTTTCCAAAGGTCTAATATCTGCCTTCTGGATCCCAAGATCATTACTGATTTTCATATGGGAAAATGGAGTATTATATGTGTTATTTGTCATAAAACAACTAGGAGAAAAATGACACATAAAAATAATATATGTTGTGTAAAAATTTTTATTTGCTTATGTAATTTTTTGAAATTATTTTCTTTAACTTTGACTGCAAAATGACTGAATTCCTTTCTGCTTCAAATGTCAGAATTTTGCTAGTTACAGATGGGCAATGTCATAATTCAAAATGAATACTTTTTTTGGCTGGTTCCAGTTCAATACTTTCCTAGTTTTGCAAAGGATATATCTAAAACATTAGAAAATAAAAGTAAAAAACCTGACAAGCCCTCTCAAACTTCATTGCAAGTGTAATAGTCCTTATCGCGCTTGCTGAAATGACTTGGTATATATTATGTCAGCCACTCTTAGATTGCCATATATTCAAAAGTTCTGAGGACATAGTTGATGTGTTTGTAGGATGAGTCAAGAATTAAATAAAAATCTAACTTTCATATAGTAATTTGGGGGGGGTGAGACACTGTTTCTCTGTGTAGCCCTGGCTGTCCTGGACTCACTTTGTAGACTAGGCTGGCCTCACACTCAGAGAGATACACCTGTGTCTGCCTTCCTGAGTGCTAGAATTACAGGGATACACAAACATGCCAAGCTGGAAAAGTATTTTTAATAAGCTTCCATTTGTCCAATAATTAATGCCAACAGTTGACAAATGGGTCTTCATAAGACTCATACCTTCTATACAACTAAGGAACAATCAGTTGAGTGAAGATGAAGTTCATAGGTTAGGAGAGAATCTTTGCCTTCTATGCATCTTACAGAAGATTAAGATGCAGAGTATATAAAGAACGACAGCACCAAAAAACAGTAATGGAAGATAACCTAGAAACAACAGAAGTACAAATGACTCATTTAATAATGCATCTGGAAAATGAGCAGAGAGTGATCAAAAGAATCATTTCAAAAAATGTTCTGTGTCCCTACAAGTGATAAAAATATAAATCAAATGAACTTTTGAAATCATGTCTTACTATTTGATATTTCATCACCAAAATGATGAATATTAACAAAATAAGTGACAACAAATGTTGAAGAGGATGTGAAGGAAAGGGAACTGTCTTTCTGTTGCTGGAATTCCAAACTAGTCTAGGCACTCTGAAAATTACTATAGAGAATCCAGAAAGTCAAAAATAAGTATACTATATGACCCAACTTTGTGCCTCCCTGGTATATGACCAAGGGAATCGATGTTCTACACTGAAGATACTTGTTCAGTTGTTTAGTTGTATGTACTGCTGTTTGATTCACAATAGCTTGAGAATGGGGGCAGGGAACCTACAACTGACAATTGGATAATAAAAATGTGACACACATAAACACTATATACTACTATTGTGTGGCTATAAAGAAAATAATAAAATCATTAAATTTGTACATAAATTAATGGAGCTAAGAAAGAACATATTGAATGAGGTAACTTAGACCCAGAAAAAAAAATGTTGCATATCTTCTCTCATCTGAAGTGCCTGGCTCTAAATCTTCAAAATTGAGTATGTAAATTAGAATGACTGAAGAAATAGGAAAGCAAAAAGGAACTATTGCCAGGAAAGGGGGAGTCACTGAAGAGGGGAATATCAGAGACAAATGAACTAAAAGGGAAAAGGTAAAATAGGTTGTCTTTAATTAGTTCGGTGAAGGGAGAAAACCCAGAAAAAAAAAAAAAAAAGGAGGGAGTGGATAAAATAACAATAAGACAGTAACACTGTCTGAAGGTGTTATCAGGAATCATATTATTAGCTATTTACTTACTATTAACTATGTACATAAAATATCTGTAAGACAGATAATTTGATATATATTCAATATATATGTATATGAAATATTACCATATGAACTGAGAGTGCTACCCCAAATAGCCATAGATTATCTAACAAAAACCCCACAACACCAGGCATGAGAAGCCCTCTTTTGAGTTCTTGGTCAGGGTTGTCTAAAAGACTCCCCAAACTATAGGCTATTGCTATTCATCTTGGTCATCCCCTAGAAGTACAAGGTAAATATCTATCGCAGAAGACATCATTCACTTTGGACACAGGCCTAAAGGCTCCCAAGTTAGATACAGCCTGAATGCCTTCCCTGGGAACTAGCTCTCATGGTACTAGAAGGCACCTGACGTGCTTTTAAAGGAGAGAATCAATCAATAACCCTTCCAAACGTTGGTTCATAAAACATATGAACCAAAATATTTACCTGCATGGGCCAATAACCACAAGGGTGCAATAGTGGAATTCATAGCTGAGTGGTAAGAACAGCTCTCTATTTGAATTGGAAGCCTACTCAACAAAAGGAAAATCATGCCTCCTGCTAGAAAACTAGGGAGAATGATTAACTCTGTCCTCGTGTAAATAGGTGAGCTGGGGTGTCTGGGTAGGGGACAGGGTATAAGGGAAAGAGGGTGGGACTGGGAGGAAAGGAGAGAGGGGCCTATGACCTAGATGTAAGTGAATTAATTAATTAAAAAAAAAACAGAAAAAAAAAAACCTAGAGAACTCCCAGAGATACTAGGGAAGAACCTACATGCCCCACTTTACTAGACTAACATTATCCATAACTGCATCATAAATAGTTTTCCTTACATTCTTTAAATGTGGTTCTTTTTCTTCATCAAGGGAACTTTACAATAGATGAAGATCATTACAGACGATAACCAAAAATTAAAAGGTAAAGTTTGAAGCCCAGAAAATTAGTACATTTCTAACACTGGTCCTGCACCTGAGGCTCAGGGATCATTGCAAGAGAGAAAGTGGAAAAATTTTTAAGAGCCAGAGAAACGGGAAATTTGCTGAGAGATTGTGTCTATGAGAAATATCAGAGCAGCTACACATATGAAGTCTCCACAGCACATTAGCTTAAATATAACTGGAACAGGGAAGGCACTAATAGATATGTTGCTGTGAAAGGAGGAAAGCTCAGAAGACCTCAACCTTACACAAAGAACTACAGTCAACTAGTAAATGCTAAGAGTGGGGAAAATATGAGCCTCAGAAAACATCACAGCAGTAGGTTAGCCAATGCTAAATGACCAACCCTGGAAATATAGAAATACAACAGTATACAAATGAATATGTTATATTGGTATATAAAAGAGTATACACACACAGAAATAAAGTCAAAGAGACTGTAAATTTGAAGGAAAACCAGGGCAGAAATATATGAGAGGGGTTTCAGAGAGGAAAGAGGTTAAGTGATGTCATTACACTCTAATCTCAAAAAATATTTAAAATATTTATTTATTTAAAGTACAAGTGATTTTCCTATTTGTACGTCTGCACATTAGAGGAGGGTACCAGATCTCATGGAACTAGTTACAGCAGGTGGTGAGTTTCCATGTGGGTGTTGGAAAATGCACCCAGGATCTCTGAAGGAGCATTCAGGGTTCTTACTGCTAAACAATCTCTTCAACTCCATCTCAGATTTTTTTCCTTTACATTGACTAAACGAAAGAGGATTTATTTTGTCTGAGACTACTTGCACTTAATTTCAGGGTTTCTTGGGGGGAACATCAGTGGACATACAGTAACATATAATGCTTAGTTCATGTCCCTTCCCATACTATAAATACAGAAGCAGAAGATAATAGTTCTAAATCACTATCATCCTGGACATAGGTTTTGATTAGAAGGTTACAATTTTGAGTTTTGATTTTATTTATTTTGTGTGCTGGAGTATTGAACTCAGGATCTTTTTTGTGCTTCTTATTCTACCTGCTCGATTTTTAGAAACATTTTATTTTTAAATGTGCGTACATGTTTGTGGAGACAGAGAAGCTGCACACAAGTGCAAGGCCTATGAAGGCTAGAAAAGCTAACGCGTTAAGAGTTACAGGTAAGTATGAGCCAGGTGAGGTGGATGAGAAGCCAACTCACTCTTCTACAAGAGTAGTATGTGCTCTTGATGGCTGAACCATCCTTAACGTCACAAATTTGTCTGTTTTTACTTTGAATGTTGAGACAAAGTATCACTAAGTTGTTTAAACTAGAAGTGAACTCTTGTTTAGGTCAGGCTGTACTTGAATGTATAATATTACTTCCTTAGCCTTCCAAAAGTATCTGGAATTACACACCAGTGCAACATGTTCTGCTTACTTGTGAGTATGCAATTGTCCTAGTCTCCTAAATTATTAATTGTTCACAGGAAATCATTATATTTGATCAATCTGCTTTCAGATAGATAGGTCTCCATCTCCTCTAACTGGATATTCTTAGGCCTTACTGAATAAATCAAATCAGAAAACATTGAGATGTATTTATTTCATTATTGTAAAATAACAGAAAGGCTAATTCTACTTATGTGAAATTTCTGTAAATGAATTAATACTTGGTCAATTTCAACGACATTTACATCAAAGTAAATGTGATGGAAGAATATTATAATAAAATTATGAAGTGGTAAGGCATTTGAAAATAAAATGTACTTGTCCAAGCTCCAATAGTACTCACATGCCACGGTGATGAAAGGCACTAAACCATCCAGACTGAAGAAGAGATGTGAGGAGTAACAATAATGTGGTATTTTGAAGGATTCCCAGAACAAAAGAAGCCCCGTAATATGAACATTTCAAAACTCAAATGACACATATAGTTCAATAAATAGAATTGTGTTGATGTCATTAATTAGCTCTCACTATGCAAGATGGCAACATCAGCCATCACAGAATGAAAAGTATATTGTAAATCTCAATATTTCTTTGCGAGATTTTTATGATTTAAATTTATTTATATATAATTTACTTAATACAATGAACGATGAGTATTTCTGATGGTGTGAAAGAAGTAGAAATCCTTAAGAACAGTTAATCTGATAAACATAAATAGAACTCTTCATAATCTAAAGATACACTAATTTCTTACTTACATGATGAAAATGCAGATAGCAAAATATTAAGTCTTTGTTTTCAGAATTAAACGAGTACAATTCTATAAAAGCAGGGAATTTTGCATGTAGAGTTATGGCATTGCAATTCACTGCATGACATAGTCTCAAATAAGAGCTGATCTCTTTCAGGCAGAGCTTGATGCGATTGAGTGGCATAAAGATATGGTCAATGCACGCATGCTGTTTGTTCAGAGCCCAGGGTGCAGTTATGTTGCTTCAAAAGTAAGTGCTGTCAAAAATACTGCAGAATGCATCCTTGTTTCATTTTGAGTTAATATTTGGCTGTTGCCTGTTCAGAAAATGTTTAATGTTGCCCAAGTTTTGCAACCTGAAAATGTAGTTACATGATCACATATGCAGTCATTACACACAGGCTCACAACCCCTTCACCCGTATTCCTTAAAAATATATACCCAATGAAAGCAAGGAACACAAAGTAAACAGCCATTAAAATAGAAAGAAGAATATTGGGGAAGAAGGAAGAGATAAGATAAAATGAAGAGGTGCAAAAGAACCTATCTTAATACTGAGATATAACCAAAGTACAAACATTAATGAAAAAATCATAACAAAACACATTTTAAGTATATTATACTAATGAAAATTAAAAAAAAATAGTAAACTGGACTTATAATACTTTGTGTATATAAAAATAATTTAGCAAATAATCCATAAGGGCTTGGTAGCTGTAGCCTAGCATGTGAAAACATTCTTTGTAATAGGTAGCCCTAACATTTATTTAGGGAGTCAAAAGGAATGAAATAGTCAAGATAGATAAGCTATCTAAACCTCTGAATAAAATATGCATGGTGGGACTGAGATAGTCAATTAAAATGGATTCTAGACACAGCACTGGACATATTGTGTACCCAAAAAATGCAACAAAAAGTAACTTATATAGCCTACAAAACTTGTTAGGTGAGCAATGGGAAGACAATGATTTTTAGAAAATATCTTTTACCTTGTGCCATAGAAAAAATATAGCTCTATGAAGAAAGCATGCCATTTGGGACTTTATATGATGAAGATAGGATATGAGCCTTAAACCCTCAGAAATGTTACACAGGCTCTTCTGAAATGTGTGGGCAAGTACAAGTGCTTGTGGTAGGGCACATGGACAGTGCCACCAGGGAACTGGCATGGGACTGACAGTTTGAACTCCAGACATCTCAAACTTGAGATTTAAATATCTCCTCCCTGATAAGACCTGATAAGCTAGGGTCAGGTGGAAAGGAAGGAGGACCTCCCCTATCAGTGGACTAGCAGAGGGGCATGGGAGGAGAAGAAGGGAGAGTGGGACTGGGAAGAGACAAGGGAAGAGCCTGGATACAACGTGAATAAATTGTAATAAATAATAAATATTTTTTAAAAAATATCCTCTATCCACAGTTCATATAACACTTGTTCACTTTGGAATAGGGTAGGAATGCACATAAATTATTACGCGCGCACACACATACACACACACACACACACACACACACACAGACTATTTTAATGAAATAGAGATAGAGGCATCTCTCAACCCTCATCTGAGAGGCTTTTATTTAAGTAGATGGTGATTGACACAAAGCACTTAGAACTAGCCAAACTGCAGAGAGGAGACCGAGAGATTTCTCAGCCCTTAGTGGAGCACATATGTCACCCCATGGCCAGACTGAGGAATTGATGGGGAAGGGGGAGAAGAAAGAGTGTGAGAGGGACAAGAGAGTCAACTGCGAGGAAACATCTAGACATGCCATGACGGCTTTCATGTGAAGACATATGAAGACACAGAAGTTGAAACAGCATACACAAAACCTGTCAAGACCAAGCCAGACCAAATCCCAGCATGGAGTGGGGAGGAGAACAAAAATTACCACCACCAGATACCGAGAAATTGCCAACCTAGAGATTCAAAATCAGTTTTATTTTGTTTTTCTTCTGAGAGTAGCTTATGGTATTTCAATCACACTACAGTGGAAGACCACACATGCACAAAAATTTGGGCAGACAGAGTGGCATTGAAAACTTTTATAAATAAAGGACAAAAAGTTGGGAGAAAATAAGGGGTGTATATCTGAGACAAGGTCGAAATGAATGAGATGGAAAATATTAAGCAAGCTGTATGTAACTCTCAAAGTGCTTATAAAGATATTAAAAGAGAAAATGCTATATTTGGACTAGAATTAGATCATGTGACATTATAGACTATAGACTAGAACTAGAAGATTCATTCAGTGGGCTCATGTGCTGAGTTACTCTAATGCATCATTCAGTTAGGTCAACATAAATGCCTCAAAAGATAGCATTACTTAAGACACATGATGTTCTGACCTTAGCAAAACTCAGGGTGAGGAATAAGTGAGTTATGCTCCATAATTCAAGAGCCAGCTCAGTGACAATTCTAACACACCAGTCTTTAACATGGACCAAAACTTGCTGAGAGGAAGAAACACTGCACTTTTTAATTTTCAAAATGCACAAGGTCAATGAATCCATCTTCTCATGCTAGTTGATGACTGCATTGGCCCACCCTTTTTTTATTTTTTATTAATTACACTTTATTCATTTTGTATCCCCCCATAAGCCCCTCCCTCCTCCCCTCCCGATCCCACCCTCCCTCCCCTTTCTGCATGCATGCCACTCCCCAAGTCCACTGATAGGGGAGGTTCTCCTCTCCTTTCTGATCTTAGTCTATCAGTTCTCATCAAAAGTGGCTGCATTGTCCTCTTCTGTGGCCTGGTAGGGCTGCTCCCCCCTCAGGGAGAGGTGATCAAAGAGCAGGCCAATCAGATTATGTCAGAGGCAGTCCCTCTTCCCATTACTATGGAACCCACTTGGACACTGAACTGCCATGGGCTACATCTGTGCAGGGGTTCTAGGTTATCTCCATGAATAGTCCTTGGTTGGAGTATGAGTCTCTGGGAAGTTCCCTGTGTTCAAATTATCTTGTTCTGTTGTTCTGCTTGTGGAGTTCCCATCCCCTCCAGCTCTTACTATTTCCCACTTCTTACATAAAATTCCATTCACTCTGCCTATCAGTTGTCCATCAGGCTCAGCATCTGCTTTGACAGTCTATACTGCAAAGGCTTTCAGAGGCCCTCTATGGCAGGTTCCAAGGTTGTTTCCTATTTTCTTCTGGCTTTCAGAGGCCCTTGTAGCAGGTTCCAAGGTTGTTTCCTATTTTCTTTTTCTTCTGATGTCCATCCTCTTTGCCTTTCAGGATGGGGATTGAACATTTTAGTTAGGGTCCTCTCTTTTCCTTAGTTTGTTTAGATGTACAGATTTTAGTGGATTTATTCTATGTTGTATGTTTTTATGAGTGAGTATATACCGTGTGTGTCTTTCTGCTTCTGGGACAGCTCACTCAGGATGATCCTTTCCAGGTCCCACCATTTACCTTCAAATTTCATGATTTCCTTATTTTTCATTGCTGAGCAATACTTCATTGTATAGATGTACCACAGTTTCTTCAGTTGAGGGGCATCTGGGTTGTTTCCAGCTTCTGGCTATTACAAATAAAGCTGCTACAGAAATGGTTGAGCAAATGTCCTTTTTGTGTACTTGAACCTCTTTTGGGTATATGCCTAGGAGTGGTATGGTGGATCTTGAGGAAGCACTATTCCTAGTTGTCTGAGAAAGCGCCAGATTGATTTCCAGAGTGGTTGTACCAGTTTACATTCCCACCAGCAGTGGAGAAGGGTTCCCCTTTCTCCACAACCTCTCCAGCATGTGTTGTCCCTTGAGTTTTGATCTTGGCCATTCTGATGGGTGTAAGGTGAAATCTCAGGGTTGTTTTGATTTGCATTTCCCTAATGGCTAATGAGGTTGAGCATTTCTTTAAGTGCTTCTCTGCCATTCGATATTCCTCTACAGAGAATTCTCTCTTTAGCTCTGTTCCCCATTTTTTTAAGTGGATTACTTGGTTTGTTGCTTTTCAGCTTATTTAGTTCTTTATATATATTGGATATGAGTCCTCTGTCAGATAAAGTGTTGGTGATGATTCTTTCCCAATCTGCAGGCAGTCGCTTTGTTTTGATGACAGTGTCCTTTGCTTTACAAAAGCTTTTCAATTTCATGTGGTCCCATTTATTGATTGTTGTTCTTAGAGCCTGTGCTGTTGGTGTTCTGTTCAGGAAGTTTTCTCCTGTACCAATGAGTTCTAGGGTATTCCCCACTTCTTTTTTTTTTTTTTTTTCTAGCCGATTTAATGTGTCTGGTTTTATGTTGAGGTCTTTGATCCACTTGGACTTCAGTTTTGTGCAGGGTGATAAGTATAATAACTATTTTCATTTTTCTACATGTAGACATCCAGTTGGACCAGCACCATTTGTTGAAGATGCTATCTTTTTTCCATTGTATGGTTTTAACATCTTTGTCAAAAATCAGGTGTCCTTAAGTGTATGGGTTTATTTCTGGGTCTTCTTTTCGATTCCATTGATCCACCATTCTGTTTCTATGCCAGTACCATGCAGTTTTTATAACTGTTGCTCTATAGTACAGCTTGAGATCAGGGATGGAGATACCTCCAGAAGATCTTTTATTGTAGAGGATTGTTTTAGCAATTCTCGGTTTCTTGTTATTCCATACGAAGTTGAGAATTTTTCTTTCCAGGTCTGTAAAGAATTGTGTTGGCAATTTGATGGGAATTGCATTAAATTTGTAGATTGCTTTTGGTAAGATGGCCATTTTTACTATGTTAATCCTGCCAAGCCATGAGCATGGGAGATCTTTCCATCTTCTCATATCTTCTTTTAATTCTTTCTTCAGAGACTTGAAATTTTTTTCATACAAGTCTTTGACTTGCTTGGTTAGGGTTACACCAAGGTACTTTATGTCATTTGTGGCTATTGTGAAGGGTGTTGTTTCTCTAATTTCTTTCTCAGCCCTTTTGTCTTTTGTATACATGAGTGCTACTGATTTTTTTGAGTTAATTTTGTATCCGGCCACTTTGCTGAAGGTGTTTATCAGCTGTAGGAGTTCCCTGGTAGAGTTTTTGGGGTCACCCATGTATACTATTATATCATCTGCAAATAGTGATAATTTGACTTCTTCCTTTCCCATCTGTATCCCCTTGATCTCCTTCAACTGTCTTACTGCTCTAGCAAGGACTTCCAGCACTATGTTGAAGAGATATGGAGAGAGTGTAGCCCACCCTTTTAAGCAGAAAATGATATTATAGAAGGAAACACTTTAAATAGGTTTTCTTCCTGCTTACTAATCATTTCCAACTCAGAAACCCAAAGAAAGAGAATATTGATACGAAGTGTATATATCAATACATGAAGTATAAAAATTTGGGCCTATTGACATCAGCATTTTAAGGCTAAAACATTGGTAAATAATATACACAGACATACACAATTTCAGAAAATCAAATTGACAATTTTTTATGTTCTTGCACAGTAATTGTCTTTATATTTGCATAATGATTGATATTTTACAATATACAAATAAAAGGTAAATTTTATGTTAAATATTTAAAACTATATACTTACTAGATTCTTAGAGACATATAAAGTAATGAAACATCTTAAAAGATTCTAAGAGAAATAAACAATTAAGAAAACTTAATATACTTAATATACAAACTTAATATAATATATTAATATATTATATTATATTATATTTATATTATATTATAATATAAATATAATATAATTATATAATATAATATAATATATTAATATAATATAATATAAAAAACTTAATATACAAAAAATGTATATTTTGCCAAAGAAATGAACTTTGTTCCTTTATCAACTTTGGCTTTTTATTTTTAATTTTTTTCAGTGTTAGGCACCACAAAATATGAAGGTGAATTATATATTGATAAAAGACATCTAAGAATGATACATTGAATAAGAGATTTTCCATAAAGACAAAAACATCGCAATCCCATGGTAGAGTGTAAGAGATAGCTCCATTAAGTGGGTTATATGCAATTCTCATAGGGATTATTACTTTACCAAATTTGCCTATTGATCTCAAGTTTCAGTAATTGTTTGCATTTCTAAAGTGTATATCAGCTAAAAATTTTTGCTTATAAGTGGCTGTTGCTTTAATGTTCTTTTGAAATGTATACACCTTACCCTTGTTCATTCAGTTTCTAATAAAGAAAATGGTGAAGCATGTTGCTCAACTTCTGAAAATATTTTAAGAATTATTATAACAAAACTTCATTTAAAAACTCACCTAGGGCATATTGGTATGGCATGGAGTAAATTCTTTCCTTTACTGGTAAGTCACTGAACACCATTGAAAGCCTACTGAGATCAGTAAATTGGCAAATTTCCCTAAGAAGAATTGGCAAGTCTTCCATTTTCTGACTCATGGGTTTTCAAGTCCATCCCTGCCTTTTGAGATTCCACTCCATTTTCCTGAGAGCTATATTTACAAGTGACTTTCCTGGAGATTGATTAATAGATCAATATGGGATTCTTGGCCTAAAGGTCAGTGCCAAACCACTTTCTTTTTCTTTGCTTAAGTCCTTATCAAGAATAAGACAGGAGCCTACCACAGAGGGGTCAAAAGACTCTACCTAGCAAGGTATCAAAGCAGATTCTGAGACTCATAGCCAAAATTTGGGCAAAGTGCAGGTAATCTTAATGAAAGAAGTGGGAGATAGAAAGACCTGGAAGAATGTGGAGATCCACAAGGAAAACAACAGAACTGAAAAAATATGGGCCTAAGGGTCTTTTCTGGGACTGATACTCCAACCCTGGAATATGCATGGTGATAATCTGGAACCCCTGCACAGATGTAGCCCATGGCAGCTCAGTCTCCAAATGGGCTTCCTAGTAAGGAGAACAGGGACTGTCTCTGACATGAGCTCAGTGACTGGCTTTTTGATCACTTTCCTCTGAGGGGGAGCAACATGACCAGGCCACAATGGAATACTATGAAAGACAGTCCTGATGAGACCTGATAGGGTAGGTCAGATGGAAGGGGATAAGGTCCTCCCCTACAGTGGACTGGGGAAGGGGCATGGAAGGAGATGAGGGAGAAAGGGAGGGAGGGAATAGGGGGCAAGGGTGGGACTACAGCTGGGATCCAAAGTGAATAAACTGTGATAAATAAAAAATTATATTAAAAGAATAAGTAACTAAGTCTCCAGCTATGTGTGGTTGATCTCAAGAAAGCAAAAGGGATTTGGTAATGGTTAGTGGGGTGAGTAGGGGAGTTGTGGGAAAGAGCAAGCCATCTGTAGGTAGCAGATAAACAGCAACCAATATAATATCTAGCAGTGCAGAATAAGCAACAAGTGTGGGCATAGTATGTCATCAACACTTGCTTTAACTCTTACTCTAAAGCAGTAGTGTGCTTTTTGCTTCATGTACTCTCATTACCGGCTCCATTTTGTGAAAGGCATAGCATGATTTCTCTATGCAAGCTCACTGGTGGTGAGATTGCTGCCAGTTACAACAGTATTGATGTACAGAGACCAACAACGGGCACTCTACTTGGGCTTCTTTGAAGAAGAATTGATATTGGAAGTATATCTTTTTGCTTCTCGGTTTTATAAATAAAAGCACTTGAAGCTTGAGTTTCAAAGAAATGTTGATATCTCATTACCTTCTTCTTTTTTCTTTTTTAAGGACAAGTTAGGCAGATCTAATCCGATCTTACTGAGTGACATAATAAATTACAGAGTTTTAGGTTTGGTATTAGCAGTGGTTTCTGCATATTATTTTTGTGTTGCTCGGATATCAAGAAGGCTGTATTTGAACAACTTTTCAGTTTTATTTTTTTTCTTTTATGAGAATAGCAAACACAAAGAAGCTTCTAAAATGTGACTGTTAAACAATTTCAGACAATGGAGGCATGTGTATGGCTTTGCCATGTGGTCATTCAAAAGACCTTGTTCTCTATTCAATATGAATAAGCCTTATAAAATTTTATTATCTTACAAGATTTTAATTATAACAGCCAATACTTTAGAATTAATTTTGATAGAAATAAGCTAATGAGAACAAGAATTCTTTCTTTAATAATTGTAAAAAAAGAAAATTGTGTATTTTAAAAAGTGTATGGTCTATTTTATAGAAGGTTTTAATAATATGGGCCACCCATTCCTAATAAATACATAATTATTGTAAATGGAAGTAATAATAAGTAATCAGAAAGTCAGCATCCATGCTTTAGGTTTGGCCAAACATAAAAGCAAATTGTACATCTCTATGTACATTTATTTAATTATGTTAATATAAACAATATCTTATACTTAAGGATTAAGGTCATACCAGATTTCTAAATCAATTATTTAATCAAACATAATTATTTTGTGAAGCCTAAAAATTATGTTACTGGGCTGTCTCACATATTGAAATCTTATCACTGTCTGCAAATAACTACATAGATAAATGGGTATATTCATGTCACATTTGCACTCTTTTTAATTTATACATTAATGACTGGAAGACATTAGTAAATTTTGTGACTAGAATAGACAAAATGTTTTGTGGTGTTATTTCACCCATTTGGGAAAATTTGGGGTTTGGTTTTGATTTTTTGCTGATAGAATTTGAACTCAGGGATTGTCAGTAATAAATCACTCTTTTACCACTAAGCTATATCCGCTACCCTCTTGATAGAATTTAAATTGCTTAAGGAAAACCTTAATGATTAAAACAACCAGTACCTTTGGATCTCCTGTCCCTCCAGCTATTTCTGGAAAATAAAAAAAAATTATTTTTTATTTTCCCCCATTTTTCATAAGATTCCCTGCACTTTACCCAAAGTTTGCTCTGAGTCATAGCCTCTGCGTTGATCAATAGAGTCATTCAGAGTTTCAATGTGGAAGGCTCCTGTCCTGCTCCCTGTCTTCTCCTACTTCCAATGTCTATCACATTTGTCCTTCAGAATGAAGATGGAGCATCTTCTCTAGGGTCCTCCTTGTTGTTTAGCTTCTTTAGAAGTATAGATCTTAGTAAGTTTATCCTGTATTATATGGCTAATATCCATGGAGAGAACCTAAAACCCAGGCTCAGATGTAGCCCATAGACTCAGTCTCCAGGTGGATTCTCTAATAAGGGGAGCAGGGGCTTTCTATGGCATGAATGCAGTGACAGGCTCACTGATCATGTCACCCTGGGGAGTGCAGCCTTGCCAGGCCACAGAGGAAGATGATGCAGCCAGCCCTGATGAGACCTGATAGGCTAGGGTCAAATAGAAGGGGAAGAAGACCTCACCTACAGTGGACTAAGGGAGGGGCATAGGGAGAGAAGAGAGAGGGAGGGTGGGATTAGGAGGAAACAAAGGAGGGGGCCACAACAGGTATAAAAACTGAATAAATTGTAATAGTAAAAAAAAAATTACACTTTATATAATAAAGAAAAATAATTAAAAAAAACTCATTACAAAGGACAATAAAAAAATTAAAAACAGTGAGTACCTGAGAGAAAATTTTAAAAGAACTTTTCAAAAATCATATTATTTTCTCTAATTTTCTAACATGACATAAACACTATATTATGGATTTAGCTAGCAATAATTACAAATTTCTATATGTTCATAACAACACATTGATTGCATGATTAAGAACTATTTGACAAAATTTACTGTATTACAAACTACTTTAAACCAGCTGAATGACGAGAAAAAAATATTCATCTTTTTTTCTGGATTCATGAGTTAGACAATAAACATAGCTAAGTATAATTACAAACCATGATACAATAATAATACAATAGCTATTCCCTATGATAGAGATTATTATACTAAACATTGATTCATTTTAAATGTTAATATTTAGCATTTATGTAAAGAAAGAGAAACCTGCAAAGGGATACAGAAGAGGAAGCTGGAAATGATGTTGTCATGAATACCAAAATAAAATTGCATAATAGAAGAGACTACACACAATTCTTCCAAAACATATAGAAATTGCTTTTAAGATGAACGATAGATATTCATAATAAAATTCAGTGACATGGAAAGTATCCTACACTTTTACATGACTATACCTCTTTTGTATGCTACAATCCAGATGAAGGATGTTTGATGGACAGGAAAAACAAAAGGAGAGCTTTTCATATATTACTCAAGGTGTCTTCTTGTTTAATAGATGGTGGTAGAGATATGGGGCAAAAATGACTCATATTCATAAAAAAAAAATAGGACTGACTAATCCTTTTGTGTTAGTTAAGAGATAGGCCAAGCATGGATTCTATGTCATGGGAGAGCCAACCCCTGACACTGTTGATGATGCTCCGGTATGCCTGTAGACAGGAGCCTAACATAGCTGTCTTCTGGGTGGCTTTACCTCAGCAGCTGATGGAAATAGAAGCAGAGACCCAGAGCCAAACACTGAGTGGAGCACAGGGAGTCTTGTGGAAGAGTGAAGGAAGGATAGAAGGATTAGGAGGGTGCAGTAGAATATTAATATTTACTATTGATATATGTTTTAGTTAAGCAGTGGTTATTCCTAACAGGTGTATAACCAAATCACCACACAGAGACTAGGATTTATTTAACCTAGAGCACAATGCTGAGCAATAGTTACTCCATCCTAAACCTCAAAGCCCGCAGAGTTTTATACCATTCAGCTTCACCCATTATACTTGCTTTTAGTTATATCTTAGGTCCGGTTCATTTCTCTATGTGGTTCCAAGACCTCTCCTGCTGATTCTCCTCCTCTTCTCTCTCCTGCTTCCTTCCTCTTCCTGTGACTCCAGACCAGGATGTTGCACACTGTCCTCTCCCTTGCTCCACATTGTGGCTAGTTGTTTTAATTGACAAATTGGAGAACAAATGGTAGCATGTTTACACAAACTTGCCACTTCTAAGCATCATAATGCAAGTCCGGATTGAAACCAGATAGTGGGGGAGAGAAATCAGCATTTGAATGAACAAGGGTAAATTGTATACATTCCAAAAGAACATTATACCATCATTAGGGGAAAGGATTTCCATAAGAAGAAAAACAGAGCCAACATACCTTGGCCCTGGTTCGGCCTATGGAGACTGAAGTACAACCCCAAAACCATGAACAGACTAGACTTAGGCCCCCTACACAGATATGGCTGATGGGCAGCTCTGTCCTCATAGGGGTTCCCCTGTAAGAGGAGAACATAGATTGACATAGACTCTATTGCTGTTTATTTTTTGATCACCTTCCCCTGGCTGAGCTACCTTGCCAGCCCACAGGGGAGGAGGATGCACTCAGTCCTGATTTATTCATATGCTGGGATAGGTGTGTAGGGGGTCTTTCCTTCTCTGAGGAGTAGGGCAGCAGGGGTGGGGGACAGGGAGGGAACGTGAGATTGAGAGGAAAGGAGAGAGGGGGCTACAATTGGGATGGAAAGTGAATAAATAAAAATTTAAAATAAAAAAGAAATAGTTCAACAGAAGTGGGAATGGTGTAACTGTAAAGTGATCCCACCATGATCCCGTGGATATTTCAAAACACGTGGTCTACCAGGCACCGTGGTATAAAGTATATTCCACTCTTTTTTGTATCAATAATTGTTTTGTTTTGTTTCATTTCAATCAGGTACTCATGCTCTTGCTTCAAACTTTCAGCTCTCATACTGACTCATCCCCTCAAGTGCCGATATCACAGACGTAAGCAAGAAGGAAAGCACAATTTAAAAATTCATCTAACATTTGAATGCTTATATTATTAATTAATAATAAAGTCATTTATAAATCATATGAAACTAAATGATTTTTTGAAAATTGATTGAATGATTTATAAGTCCTTATTAAATGAAGGTTGAATTGTTCTGAATATGAAATAGGAGAAAGCTTTTGTAAGTGTTTGCATAATATAATCATGAGAGGGAACTTATCAGTTTACATCCAATAGTGGCTCCATATCTGGTATGAAGCTTGAATTTAAGATGTCAACAAGTGATGTGCTTTATGATGGAGGATGGGTAGACAATTTGAGTAACAACAACCAAAGTGGGGGCAGCTCCTTTAGTTTTAAGGAAGCAACAACCCTTCAGAAAAAGTTACTACTCTTCAACACATTGCTGCTTAAAAGCTGAAGGAGAACACATCAGGACTCATGGAGCCAAATACACACCACTGGGTCAGAATTGATGTGCAACAGTAGAGCAGCTAAGGGCCAAACATATTCCTTGGATCTGTGACAGACCCATCCCTGATAGTCAAAGAGTAAGGTATTCTTTGACCCCAGACCTCCAAATCCCATGTAAAACTTTCTTGTGTCTATTGAAAAAAAAAATGTAAAATGAAATAAAGTAGTCTAATACAATTATACCATAATTAAGTGAACGTGGATTACAGTTCCCTTGCTTTGTCTCTTCTTCACTTGATAGAAATACATATCATTTGCACATAATTTTTCTTAAAAAAAAAGAATACTTTGGGAACCTGCTATTTTGCCTGAAATATGTATTTTTCTTCTATGCAACCAAAAAATTCAATCATAACTTAATATAATACAGATATTATTTTAAATTTTAGAGCAAATATAAGCTAATATGTCATTTTTAGAAGAATATCACTTCTGTTCCTAATTAGATAATACACTTATACTTGAATATTTTAAACTTAAATACTGAGATATGTGTTTAGCTATTGTAAAAACAATAATATGAAACCAAAAGGAAATGCAAGAAGTAAAGGTAAGGGGAGCAGCATGACAACAGTCTTCTAATTCTGCCCACATGACTCTAGTTTACATTCTAGTGCTCACTTCATCGTCCACTGACCTTAGCAAGCATTTCAGTTTTCTGTGGTCCTTTCACTGAAGAGTGATACAAAAGTCAGAAAAGATGTCTGTAAGTAAACAATGCAAACAAACACACACTCATAAACATTAAGTCTCAAAAACAACTAACTAAATGTACGTCTTTCATGTGCATACCTTAAAAATGAGGATTTAAAACAGTTTTCATATGCTCTCTACTTGGAAATTATCTAACAATATTTCCTGAATAGTTTTCCTTATGATTATTTTGTTCAAAAAGAAGACCCATAGAAGGCAAGATAAAAAAGCTTTTTCAACTATATATGACATAGTTTAACATTATTAGTAGAGTTACTTATATGGTTTTGCTTAGGTCATGCAATTTGGTCATCAACAGGTTCCACATTAATTAGAAGGAAAACTAATGCTTATAGAAGCAAGTGAAAATTAAGTTTGGTTTACACAATTAACAGAGCTGAAACACTGTGATTGTATTAATTTCATTCTTTCTCTAGTAGTAAAACTATGGTGACAGTATTTTCCTAAGAAAAACTTAGGGCATATTTTTTAGTAAATTTTGTATCTCTTTTATTAATGAGTGAATGAATGAATGAATATGGAAATCCAAGAAGTTAAAATGAACTGTTAATTGTGTTTGGAAACTTTTATAAAGTGGGTATGTTATCTAATCAGTATCAGCAGGAATGATTGATTTTGGTTAACAGATTCATTCCCTCATAATGGAGGAGGGCATGCCAGAGAAGAACAGATATTATCTTGGTGCCTAGAAGTGAGAAAGTGCATGACTCCCTTAGTGTGCCTTCTTTAATGTCTTCATTATTACTATTACTATTATTGTTATTATTAATTACTATCATTATTATATTATTTTCACAGTTTATTCACTTTCTATCCCAGTTGTAGGCCTCTCCCGCATATCCTCCTGGTTCCACTCACTCTTCTTCTCCCTCCCCTATGACTCTCACCTACTTATAGGGGAGATCCTCTTCCCCTACTGTCTGATCCTAGCCTCCAGGTCCTATCAGGACTGCATGGATCCTCTTCCTTTGTGGTCTGTCTAGGTCAGCCCACCAGGTGGAAGTGATCAACAAGCAGGGATCTGAATTCGTGTCAGAGACTGAATCTGCTCCCCTTACTAGAGAACTCACATGAAGACTGAGCTGTCTATGGGCTAAATCTGAGCAGGGTGTTTAGGTCTTCTCTATGCATGGTCTTTGGTTAATGCCTCAGTCTCTGCAGTCCTCTCTGGGCCTAGCTCTTTTTGGCCTTGTTGGTCTCTCTGTGGAACTCCTGTCTCCTCTGGGTCCTTCTATATCCCCTGTCTTCCAAAAGACTGCCTGTACTCTGTCCAAAGTTTGCCTGTGGGTATCTGCTTTGATCCCCTACAGTATGGAGTCTTTTGGAGGACATATGAGGTAGGTTCTCATCCTGTTCCCTCTCTTCTACTGCTTCCAGTGTTTAGCCTGTGTTCTTTTTTGAATGAGAAGTAAGCTTCTTCTCTACATTCCTACTTGTTGTTTAGCTTCTTTAAATCTGTAGATTTTAGTATGATTATCCTATATTATATGTCTGATATCTACTTATAAGTGAGTATATGCCATGTGTGTCTTTCTGCTTCTGAGATACCTTACTCAGGATGATCTTTTTTTAGTTCTATCCATTTTCCTGCAAAGTTCATAATTCCTTGTTTTTAATTGCTAAGTAGTATTCCATCCTGTAAATGTACCACAATTTCTGTATTCATTCCTTGGTTGAGGAACAAGTAAGTTGTTTTCAGATTCTGCCTATTGCAAACAAAGTTGCTGAACATAGCTGAAAAATGCCCTCGTATGGTTGAGCATCTTTCAGATATATACCCACGAGTGATATAGCGGGGTCTTGAGTTTTCTGAGAAAGTACCAGATTGATTTCCAATGTGGTTGTACAAGTTTACATTCCCAGCAACAATGGGGAAGGGTTCTTCTTTCTCCACATCCTCTTCAGCGTGTGTTGTCACTTGAGTTTTTGATCTTAGCCATTCTTATGGGTGTGAGATGGAATCTGAGTTATTTTGGTTTGAATTTCCCTGATGACTAAAGACATTGAGCATTTCTTTAAGTCTTTCTCTGCCATTAGATATTCCTCTGTTAAGAATTCTCTGCTTAGCTCTGTACTCCATTTTTTAATTCTTTATTAATTACACTTTATTCAGTTTGTATCCCCTCTGTGGTTCCCTCCCTCCTCCTATCCCAATCTCTCCCTTCCTCCTCCCTCTGCAAGCATGCCCCTCCCCAAGTCCACTGATGGGGGAGGTCTTCTTTTCCTTTCTTCTGATCCTAGTCAATTAGGTCTCATCAGGATTGGCTTCATTGTCTTCTTCTGTGGCCTGGTAAGGCTGTTCCTCCCTGAAGGAGAGGTTTTGGATTACATCTTTTGTTGATGTTTAACTTCTTGAATTCTTTATATATTCTGGATATTAGCCTTATGTCAGATGTAGTGTTGATGAAGATGTTGATGAAGGTTGTTGTTTTTCTTTTCAGTTTCAGGAGGTCCCATTTATGGATTGTTGATCTTAGCTCTAATCTTTTTTTTACTCATTGGGTAGTGCCCACTCCTCCAGGACAAACATCTTCACTCCTTTTCCTGGAGCTGTACTAAAATACTGGCAAAGCAAGTCAAGGAAAGAAAGGTTTCTTTTATCTCACCATTCCAGGTACTCTCTATCTGTCCATCATTCAGGGAGAAGTCCAGGCAGTAGGATCAAGAAGCAACTGGTTACATAGCATCCATGTTCAGAAAGCTAAGATAAATGAAAGTGTATTGCTGCACAGTTTCTTTTCTCCTGGATCCCCAAAAGAAAATGATTCATCCACATTTAAGTTTAGACTTCTCACATCAATTAACACCAGGCTGAAAGTTTGACCTAATATAGATAACTGCACTATGCCCAGAGGCATTCCTCCTGGGTGACTCTATATTCCATCATGTTGACAAAACTATCAAAGAGGACCTCTCAGACTTAAGAGAACCCGCTCTGGAACCATTCTCAATGAAGTATACTTTATGAATGTCCTATTGCTTCTATATGTGTGTGTGTGTGTGTGTGTGTGTGTGACTTGGCTACATACACTAATTACTACAGTGAACTATTTGCAAAATCTACACACACTACTGTCTTAGCTGAGTGCTACTCCAGGTAGATGAGATTAACCCATAATACATTACTAGTCTAAGACAGAAGAAATCTTGGAACCTGTTCTGATGTAGTACAGTTAAATTCATGAGCATATAGGCAAAACTGACTCAGATATTTTATTTATAATGTAAACTGATTAGAACACTAAATATTCATGGTTTTCCAGAAGTAACCATATTGAAATATTATTATATACATGGCAAGTAATTTTGAAGTAGGATTAGGCCAGAAAACCAGACAGAAACAAATGATCAAAAATGATCTGAACTAGTTAGTACCCGAGCATGAAATCTTGTGTGACTGAAATCCAAGCTTCTATTCCTGATTGAAAGCTTACTTGAATCTTCTTACCCTAGTCATATAAAAGTATGATGTTTATAGAAGCCATTAACACACACACACACATTGTTGAGAGCTACAGCTGTCAATGGGATAATCCTTTTCTAATATCCACTGTTATAATTAACAAATGTAGTATTAAGTCAAGACAGACTGTTGGTATAGTCTTCTTTTGGAATGTATACACCTTACCCTTGTTCATTCAAATGCTGATTTCTTCCCCACTATCTGATTTCAATCTGGACATTGCATTGTGATGTTTATTCTAAGCTTTACCTGTCTCAAGTTTGTATAAACATGCTACCATTTGTTCTCCAATTTGTCAATTAAAACAACTAGCCACAATGTTGAGTAATAGAGAGGATAGGGTGGGACATCCTGGTTCGGAGTGGGAGGAGAGGAAGGAAGAGGAGGACAGGAAGGAGTGGGAGGCAGAGGAGGAGGAGAAGCAGCAGGAGCAGAAGTTGGGAGAGAGAGGCTGGAGGAGAGGTCTTAGAAAAAGGTGCAGAAATGAACCGGACCTATGATATCACTAAAAGGCAAATATAATAGGTAAAATCTGAATGGTAGGAACTAAGTGGGCTTGGAGGTTTAGGATGGAGTAACTACTGTCCAGCATTGTGTTCTAGGTTAACTAAATAAATCCCAGTCTCTATGTGGTGATTTGGTTATACAGCTGTTTAGGATTAACCACAGCTTTACTAAAAGATATATCAATAGTAAATAAACAAATACAACAAAAGACTGTAGAAATGCTTGAACTAACCCCATCTAAAACTGGAACTGAGTACATTATTGCTTGACCACATGTGAGAATGACTGCCTAATTAGTTGAAATGAATGCCTCTAGGGTACAAATAAACTTACTCTCATTTATTTTCTTAGCTAATTTTACAATATATCAATGCAAATATTATAGCATAACAATGTAGAATTAGTATGCTTTTTGATCGTTTAGTTATACCAGATATACTCCATGAGCTTTTAAATACATTAATTTTCTTATCCTTCAACCAATCACAGAATTCATACATTTTTTGTGGGAGATAGTCATTTACAAAACTGCCAAAATTCAAACATCTATGCCGTTTGTAAATAACATTAAAACTTGGTGATGTGAGTCCAAATTCCTCTAGCACAACATGTTTCCTCTGCCATTGTTAGTGACATTTGGCTTCATAGAAGTATGACCTATACAATCATATAGTTTCCCAAGGTAACCTCACTTGTTTTAACATCACATTGCTTGGTTGACAATCATCCTACTTAATGAACATGATATAGCTGAGTTAGCACATAATTATAACAACAGTAGATCTAACTTGTTGGTTTGCTCCATATAATCATCCTCTATATTATTATCATTTTCAGTTCATAATTCTGCATAATAAAATACCCCAACTTGTTAGGATTATATTTGTATGTATGTATGCTTAAATGGAAAGAGTCAGTATATGCAAATGTCTCTAGAGTATGATGATGGTAAAATATTCTGGTGCTTGATCCTGGATATCTATTGGACTTTCCGTAGAGTTTACTGAAACCAACACTTATAAAATGGAATAGATCCTAAGCACTAATAAGTTAAATGCCATCCTCATCAACACAGAGTTTAAATCAAGCCTAAACTACAAAAGATTCTGTCTGAAATTAAAATAAAGCAATCAAATAACACAGTGGATTCTTGTTAAAACTGTATCTTCCTCATAGCAATTTAACATCACCATACAGATGCTTCTAACATATGTAAATGTTCTAAGTGACTATGAAAAATCTGATGAACATTTTTGTTAGCTCAGTCTCACTGTCTTTCATATCACTGTCACATTCAATTATCTGGGAGCAATGACTCACTTGCCGTAGTACCCAAAGGGGAGACAAAGTATCTGTCTCTCAATACTTTTCAAGATAATTATATTATGCTGAAGTGGAAGTTTCTGGTTTCTTTAAAGACTCAGTTTTGTTATGTGATATTTTGCTGCAAGCTGGGCATGTGATGTCTTGCTAGAGGTTGGATTGTGGAGGGCAATTGATGATTTGGTGTGAGCTCTCTAAAGCCTAAAGGCACATGACTTTGACCAGTGGCGAGCAGCCAATGTGTGGACGCTAAAGAGAGGAGATATGCAGAGGCCCAGGCATAGTGAGGCTTGGCTTTTCGATAGACATTGCTGGGCTGATCTTCGTGCTTTGACACTGGACTTCCCAGAGTGAAACTTTCCAGAGAACTTCTTGGGGAATCCGACTGAGTCTTGCACAGACGTATCCCGCTGATTCCTGTTGCTGCTCGGTGTTGGCCTTTGGACTGTAGGCCTGGTATCCTGATGACTAGGTTTGGTAGTCCTCTAAAGACACACTGACCTGCAACCCACTTCCCTACTAATCTCTATCTAAGTTCAGTGAGTTGAAAGGGAGGTAAAGGTGTTTAAGAACTCTAAATAAAGCAGGTTTGGTGAAAAAAAAAAAAACAACAAAAACTAAGCCTACAATATGTTGAGGTATTTGATCCACTTGGACTTGAGTTTTGTATAGGGCAATTAATACGGATCCATCTGCATTTTTCCACAGGTAGACATCCAGTTAGACCAGCACAATTTGTTGAAAATGTCTGTTTTACCACTGTATGTTTTGGCTCCTTGGTCAAAAATCAGGTGTGCATAGGTATGTGTGTGTTTATTTCTGAGTCTTCAATTCAATTCTATTGATCAAACAGCCTATATCTATGCCAGTACTATGCAGTTTTTATACTATTGCTCTGTATTATATAGCTTGAGGTCAAGCATAGAGATACCCCCCAAAAGTTCTATTATTGTATAGGATTGTTTTAGCTATTCTGTGTTTTTGTTTTGCTATGAATTTTAGAATTGTTCTTTCAAGGTCTGTGAAAAATGGTGCTGGTATTTTGATGAGGATTGTATTGAATCTATAGATATTCTTTGGTAAGATGACTGTTTTTACTATGTTAATCCTACCACACAACGAGTATAGAAGATCATTCCATTTTCTGGAATCTTTTTCAATTTCTTTATTCAGAGACTTGAAGCTCTTGTCATACATGTCTTTGACTTCCTTGGTTATAGTTATCCCTACATACTTTATTTTGTATGTATCTATTGTAAAGTTTCCATCTTACACCTATCAGAAGATCAAATACTCAAGTGACAACACATACTGGCAAGGCTGTGGGAAAAGGGGAACACTCTACAACTGTTGTGCAACTGGTACAACCACTTTGGAAAACAATATGAAGCTTTCTCAGAAAATTGGGAATAGTTGTGCTTCAAGACTCAGCTATACCACTCCTGGTCATACATCTGAAAGATACTCTACCACACAATAAGGACATTTGGTTAAACATGTTCATAGCAGCTTTATTCATAATAACCAGAATCTGGAAACAACATAGACATCTCTCAACTGAATAATGGATACCGAATCTGTGGTACATTTTTACAATGGAATACTACTCAGCCATGAAGACAAAGAAATTGTGAAATTTGCAGGCAAATAGATGGAACTAGAAAATATCATTCTGAGTGAGGTAACACAGACCCAGAAAGACATGCATCATACCTACTCACTTATAGATCAATTTTTATCGTCATATAGTACAGGACAGACATACTACAATGTATAGACCTATGATGATAACTAATAAGGAGGATGCTAGGCAGGAGGCATAAATCTCAGTCTGAAGGGGAAATAGAATAGACAGAGGTAATGGTAGAAGAGTGGGAACAAGGGCCATCAGAACCAATCAACCAGGACGCAGAGGAGCCTATGGAGCATGAAGCACCAACCAAAGACAATACATGGACTAGCACTAGGTCCTGTACTTATAAAAACCCTGTTGCCTTCCAGATGAAGAACTGGGTTCTGTTTTGCTCAGGAAAAGCTAGAGTGCCTTAGAGTGGGGCCTGAGCATGCTAATATGGTATGGAAAAGATTTGCCACAAAGTGTTACAGTTTACTCTTTTAGCATGAGAGCACGTGTGGCAGCAAAAATGCAGGCATTTCAAAGCTTACAGCAGACATCAAAGTGCTATAGCTCTTAGTCAAGCTTCTCTGTTGAGCACAGCAGAGGTGCAGGCCAAGGCCCATGCCTGGTCACCTTGCAGCCAACACACAGGCCTGGCGAGGCGAGGCGTAGGCCCAAAGAGATCCAGGCCCATGGGCTGGAGGGAAGGTCCTGTGAGATACAACCCAGTGGGGATGAATTATGATTATCTGATGGTCTTGAAGTGAGTAAGCTTGAACCTGTGTATCTGTATTCATGTGAAATCAAGGAAAATATAAACCCTTGGCAGAGGGAGATATTTCAACAGTGAAAGTGTCATTTGATGGAGTAAGAGAGTAAAAGATATTTAACTGGGCCTATCACAAGAAGGAAAATACAGTACTTAATTATCCTATGTGGGAATGGGTTCTCCAAGAACAATTGAAGGTCACTGTTAGACTAAGATCCTTATCAGGGTGGGGCATTTCTAGGAATTCCTAGATGCTTGTTAGAGCAGTTTCCTTATCAGACCTATCCTTAAAAGACCTAGAACTACCCAATTCAAGGGAGATATTTCAGAACTCCACTGAGAAAAGGAGTGCTCATCACAGACTGAGCCCAAATCTGGAAATGGCCAACTTCAACCTTATCCAGCAGAGTCCCACAATACCTGATGGGCATTTTAGGTTTCATGTGGGCCCAGTAGTTAGGGGATTGGGGGATATCTCTGACATGGACTGTGGTATCCTCTTTTTGATCACTTTCCCTTGATGGAACTACCAGGCCACAGGGAAGGGAGATGAACTCAATCCTAAAGTTGAGAGGCCAAAAGATAAATTAGCAGCTATTATTAAGGCCTGAACTAGGTAGGTAAAGAAGTACAGTAATGCCCTGAGGGGAAGGGCCACCTCACTGCATTCTTTCCCCACCCACTAGAGATACAGTTGCTAGGAAACTGGACCATCCCCATAGGGAGGGACACCAGATCATTAATGGTCTGGGAACCTTCCTATAGCCAATCGATTCAAAATGTAGCAATTTGACCAATAGATGCTTGCCAGGCAGGAATCGCCCCTGCCTTGGGCATGCTGGGATGGACCAGAATCTTTAAATCACCCAACTAAACCTGAGCACGGCACGCTTGGCTCCCACTGCTTCGGCAGTGGTGTGGGGCCCAAGATGTAGTTTACAATAAAAAAGAACCTCATGTATTTGCAGTGGAGTCTGTTTATTCCTGGTCTTTTGGGGTTTGTGAACTGGGCAAAACAAAGTGAATGGATGACCTGGGGTGTCTGGATAGGGGATTCTTTTATTATGAGGAAATAAGGGGAGGAGAGATGCAGAAGGTTGGGTGGGACTGGGAGAGAGAAGGTAGGGACTTAAGACCAAGATACAAATTGAATTAATTAATAAAAAAGATAATTATAATATCAGAACATAAAAGTTTCAAAATGAAACATTTTACAGTAGTAACAGGCTTTAATAAAACCACAGGAAATAGAATGCAATAAAGAAAATTGGTCCCTGAAAATATTATGATGGAAATTGAAGTTTTGATGAAGAGAAAATTGATGATTTATTATGTGATCATTTGACTTCTTTACATATATACAACAAATTTGTTTTCTTTAGATGTAATTTAAGTTAATTTCATTTTTAAATCTAAGCAGATACACACTATAAAACTTCAGAGCATACTTTGAAAAGTACATATAATGAGAATTGGCAAAGTTGGAGATTTTCCATTTGTTGTTTTAATTAAATTAACAATTTTACAAAAAATAAATTTAGAAGTTTACCTGGAATTTCTATGTATCTTTTAAAAAACGTTTCAAATTATGTTTATTTATGTAACACAGGAACTCAGCAGACTCATGAGCCAGGTTTATAAAAGCAAAGGAAAGAATTGAGACAAGTCTCTTAATTACACAAGTAACTAACTGACCTCAGAGTGATATTCATTCCAGGAGCTCTTACTGAGTCATAGGCTTATGAGAGCATTAATGGAAATATTTTATCACAGCACATTAGTAAATATGAAATACTACCTCTATTTCCCAACTCCATGTTATTTTTCTTGTGATTAAATTCCTACTCTGAGAAATGAATAAATAATCTCAATTTCCAAATAAACACAAAATTCACAGAAAAACATTAACATATTTTCCAGGTATAATTCTTCTTTCAAACGTTAGAAGAAGAACCTCATTATTATGCAACAATCAGTAACAGAAGGCAGAAAGTGTCTGCTTTTACTAGTTAAATAATCAGGAATTTATAAGTATGTAACATACATAAATTGAGGTATTGTGGACATTAAAATTGACAGGACTCATCCATGACTTTAGAATATTGTAGGTAAACAAAAATAAATAAATTTCAAGATATAACAAGAAATGAACAATTTTCATAGTAAAATGCTAAAGTCACATAAGAGAAGCATTCTAAAGAGAGAAAAGTTATGGAAAAGAGCTTCCCAGAGAAGGGCTAAGATACTAGTAAGGCACAAAATATTTTTTCATTAATTAGATCTCTATATTTCTCATTGACAGTACTATATTATAACCATGAAGATTTGCATATGACAACAAAGTATTTTCTTTGAAGTAAAGCATGTAACATGTAACCAGTGAAATGCAGTTTTAAATAACAACAAGCAAACTGCAAAATATAACAATATCTGCTCCTTCCCTTTATACCAGACGTCTGGGACAAAGGCTTTCTTGTGAATAGAACATCTGATTCTAACAGTTTCGATTCTTTGGGTTTATATGTCAGTAATTGCACAGAATATTGTACCAAAGAACCATTACTTAGGAAGTTATTACATGCATAGACATTCTGATTTTAATAGAGATGAATAGTAACTATATCACCAAGTGTTGTAACACATTAAATAATAAAAACAAAAGAGAGAAAAAGTTACTTTTACTTTTTTCATACGTAGAACAGTGGTAAAATGTTAAATGTGGTTATACATATATGCTGTTCGTATTTTCTTTTTATGTTTAATTCTGTACTCCAACAATGGGACACTAATTCTATCTCATCCCTTGGGGGGGGAGAAATATAAGATTTCCTTAATGACTGGAGACACATCAGTAGGTTAGTAAAAAAGTTCCCTTTGTGAAAAGGTACAAACCTTTTTAGCAAGTTGCTTTCTTCATGCTAAAGTCTGTAAGTAGGATTTTCAAATTGTGTCTAGGTTTCCAGGTCCAGTTTTCTACATGGTCACACTCTATACACAGTCTCTATTTTTGTAGGTGACTCCACACATTTCCTTTCTTCCATGGTAACATCCTTTGTTTACTTCTAGCTTACATCTTGACACAAGCTGCCAAAGACATGCTGTATACACTAATGAGGCCATTACTTCTTCTGCCAGTCAGGGCCAAATCTTGTCTTAACCTCAACACAGCACAAAGCATGCGTGGGGTCCTTCATTAAAGGAGAACCCTGTGTTTTCTTGCCACAGGCACGGAAAGATCCTTGTCTCTCCTTTCATCTAAGCCTTTTCTGGGAATAAATGTCCTCCTTTGTGTCAGCGTCAGATGATACCATGTAAAAATCTGCAAATGTAATTTTAAATTATGGCATGGCATGTACACACGGAAAAGAGTGTTCCTCTTAGCATCCAACTCACTGTATAAGCTTAGTCCTAACAATATGGGAAAGCATAAAGAAACACTTCCAAAACTAATTCCACAATGTATTAGTAGATATATGTGTTTCAAAAAGAAATTCAAATGACAGACTAAAGACAAACAATATTTAAACAGTGATTTTATTACACATGAAAAGGCACTGACTGGTGGAATGATTTTGTAAAATCAAGAAATTTCACTGATAGAAATTTTGATAGAAAGTGTGAAAATCAAACATCAAATTTGGTCTGAAAATTCAGAACATTCTTTGTAAATTCAGGTTCAGGTAAATTTATTCACAGTAAGTAACATTTCTGATGATGCATATCCATGTCTCACAAATTTTTATGATTGTCTAAGGCATATTTTATTAACTTGTCTACAATTTAAAGGCTCCCAATGATATTGTACACTAAAAGAAAACTCTGCAGGAATAAAAATTAATTTCAAAGAAATGTTTTTTTTTTTTTACATTCAGTTAAAAATCTTGATATAGAAACATTTCAGTCACAATGAAGATCAGATGACATTTTTACCAGAATCTCATTAATCAATCCAAATCTTTTACTCTAGTAAGTAGCTTACAAATTTAGCATTTTGAAATATAAATAAAACGCATTTCTATGCAGCATCTACATGGATCTAGTAGCTCCTCCATAATGCTTTGCAAGTAGCTTCATCTTGCTAATCACAGGATGATGGTTATTCTTCTTTAGGAAATTTAGATTAAGAGAAGACAATAGCTTCTTTTATTAAATGTGGACTTAAAGAAAGAGTGGTTTCTCTCATTGTTGCATCTAAAATGCCTGTGATGAACACTGTTCTTTCTGTGCATATGACTGTGAAATCAGCTGAGTGAGTGGCCATAGCACTCAAAAAAATTTTTCTTTTCCAGCTAAGAAATTAAGGTTGCCACCACCTTAATATAAACCTGGGTCATTTATCTTTGATAGATTTATTGGGTTATTGGATACAAAAATATAGGATAATGAAAGTCTGCAAATCCACTATTCAAAATTTCATAAGAAAATGAAATAAGGACTTTGAAGTAGAGCAAGAATGAGAAACTGTGTTAGTTAGTTTTCTTGTTCTTATTACCAAAAACAACTTAAGAGAAGAAATAAGTATTTTAGCTTAGAGTTTAAGAAGGGAACAGCCGTATATTATATTTAACTTATATATGCAATGTATATAATATATATTATATATTATTATAATATAAAAGCCTTATTATAGTAGAGAAGGTATAATGAAAATTGCCTCTATGGTCTGGATTTGGGCTAGACCAAAAACAAACACACAAAACCAAAACAAACAAACAAACAAACAAAAACTAGTGACTCACTGATTATAGCAAGTTTCCCCTTCCAAGAAGTTCAAAATCTTTTAAACTAGTGTTACTGCTTGTGGATACTTTACCCTCAAACAATAACAGCCAATGAGGAACATCTGGGATCTGTAGAAGTATCAGTAAGAACTTCAAAGATGGGAGAAATCCAAGATGGCAGCCCCAATTGCACACTGTGTCTGAACAGAAGGGCAGCAGACACAGTGATCAACAGACCGAACTGTAGGCCCCCAAACACTGGGGACTGTGTTCCCCAAGTGTGAGGAAAACCCATGGTGAAGGAAACAATTGGGTTTAACCTCTGGCCACCTGGATAATTGTCACAACATTTCCAGGGTTCCTGTAGGCTTAGGGTTTCCAGCATGTAGCCACATGTTTGTGTGTGGTAGACTCCAACAGGGACCAGAGACTATCAGCCAATGTCTGAGACAACCAGGTGGGTAAAGACCAAAATAAAACAGAATCAACAAAAGCCAAAGCAATATGGCCCAGTTATTCAAGAGCAATTAGGCCTTGATAAACAAGTGAAACTCAAGAAAATAACCTTAAATTTATGCTTATGAAGATGATAACAGAGAAAAAGAATAAAATCTGTAAAGGAATACAGGAAGATACAGTCAAATACATTGTGGCCTTTAGAGAGGAAATAATTAAATCACTGAAAAAAAAGAAAGAAATATGGGGAAAAAAATCAAACAAACAGGTGAAGGAATTGAATAGAAGTCAGGAAAGTACAAAGAAACAGGTGAAAGAAATCAACAAAATGTTTCAGGATCTGAAAATGGAAACATTAAAGAAAACACAAACTGAAGAAATCCTGGAGAGGGAGAATTTAGGGAAGAAAACAGTAACTACAGAGGTAAGCATCTCCAAAGAAATACAAGAGATGGAAGAACGAATCTCAGGTGTAGAAGATAAAATAGAAGAAATTCATGCATCCTTCAAAGAAATTTTTAATTTAAAAAATTACTGACACTAAACATCCAAGAAATCAAGGACACATTGACACAATGAAACCTAAAAATAATAGGAATATGACTACAGTCTCCAAGGCCCGGAAAGTATTTTCAAAAAAATCATAGAAGAAAATTTCACCAATTTAAGAAAGAGATGTCTGTAAGCATACAAGAGGCTTAAAAAACACCTAATAGATTAGCTCAGAAAAGAAAACCACCCTGTCACATAATAATCAAAAGAGGAAATGTACAGAACAAAAAAAAAAAAAAAGAAAGAAAGAAAGAAAGAAAGAAAGAAAGAAAGAAAGAAAGAAAGAAAGAAAGAAAATACTAAAAGCTGCAAGGGAAAAAGGCCAAGAAACAAGAGAGAGAAACATTTTGTCAAGCCCATCAAAATCACATATGCCTTTTCAACAGACTATAAAAGCCAGTAGGGGCTGCACAGATGTCATGCAGTCTCTAAGAGAACACAGATGTCAGCCCAGAATACTATACCCAGCAAAACTCTCAATCATCTGTAATGGAGAAAACAAGATATTGATGAAAAATAAATAAATAAATACTATACCCAGATAGACATCAGAAGTCAGAGAAGATGGAAAACAGGACAAGAACTTACCAGAGAGGGTCTCTGAAAGACTTTACCCAGCAGGGTATCAAAGCAGATTGCTGAGACTAATAGCAAAACTTTGGGCAGAGTGCAGAGAATCTTATGAAAGAAAGGGGAGATAGAAAGACCTGGAGGACTTTGTCAAATGCTTTTTCAGCATTTAAGGAGATGATCATGTGGTTTTTCTCCTTCAGTTTGTTTATGTGGTGGATTACATTGATGGATTTCCGTATGTTGAACCACCCTTGCATGCCTGGGATGAAGCCTACTTGGTCATGGTGGATGATATCTTTGATGTGTTCATGAATTCGGTTTGCAAGTATTTTATTGAGTATTTTTGCGTCAATGTTCATAAGAGAGATAGGTCTGAAGTTCTCTTTTTTTGTTGGGTCTTTGTGTGGTTTAGGTATCAGGGTGACTGTTGCTTCATAGAATGAGTTTGGTAATGTACCTTCTGTTTCTATTTTGTGGAATAGTTTGAGGAGAATTGGTATGAGCACTTCTTTGAAGGTCTGGTAGAATTCCGCACTGAAACCATCTGGCCCAGGGCTTTTTATGGAGGGGAGACTGTGAATGACTGCTTCAGTTTCCTTGGGGGATATAGGGCTGTTCAGTCTTTCTACCTGATCTTGACTTAATGTTGGAAGATGGAATCTATTAAGAAAATTGTCCATTTCATTTAGGTTTTCAAATTTTGTGGCATATAGGCTTTTATAGTATGACCTAATGATTGTTTGAATTTCCTCTGTGTCTGTAGTTATGTCACCCTTTTCACCTCTGATTTTGTTGATTTGGATAGATTCTCTCTGCTTTTTAGTTAATTTGGCTAAGGGTTTGTCTATCTTGTTGATTTTCTCAAAGAACCAGCTTTTTGTTTCATTGATTCTTTGAATAGTTTTATTTGTTTCTAATTGATTGATTTCAGCCCTGAGTTTGATTATTTCCAGCCTTCTGCTCCTCTTGGGTGTATCTGCTTCTTTTTTTTCTAGGGTTTTCAGTTGGGCCATTAAGTTGTTTGTATGTGATGTTACGAATTTCTTCTTGCAGGCACTTAGTGCTATAAATTTTCCCCTGAGCACTGCTTTCAATGTGTCCCATAAATTTGGATATGTTGTGCCTTCATTTTCATTGAAATCTAGGAAGTCTTTAATTTCTTTCTTTATTTCTTCCTTAACCCAGCTGTCGTTGAGTAACAAGTTGTTCAGTTTCCATGTGCGTGTAGGCTGTTTGTTATTTCTGTTGTTGTTGAGGTCCAGCTTAAGTCCATGGTGGTCAAATAGAATACAAGGGATTATTTCAATCAACACCCATTCATGTTTAAAGTCTTGGAGAGATCAGGAATATAAGGCACATATCTAAACATAGTAAAGGCAATATACAGCAGGCCTATAGCCAACATCAAACTCAATGGAGAGAAACTTAAATCAACCCCACTGAAATCAGGGACAAGACAAGGCTGCCCACTCTCTCCATACCTCTTCAACATAGGACTTGAAGTCCTAGCCAGAGCAATAAGACAACTAAAGGAGATCAAGGGGATACAAATCGGAAAGGAAGAGGTCAAAGTGTCACTATTCGCAGATGATATGATAGTATATATGAGCGACCCCAAAAATTCAACCAGAGAACTCCTCCAGCTGATAAACACCTTCAGCAAAGTCGCAGGATACAAATCAACTCAAAAAAATCAGAAGCCCTCCTGTATACCAAAGACAAAAGGACCGAGAAAGAAATTAGGGAAACAACACCCTTCACAATAGCCACTAATAACATAAAGTACCTTGGAGTGACACTAACCAAGCAAGTGAAAGACCTGTTTGAGAAAAACTTCAAGTCTCTGAAGAAAGAAATTGAAGAAGATCTCAGAAGATGGAAAGATCTCCCGTGCTCATGGATTGGTAGGATTAACATTGTGAAAATGGCCATCCTGCCAAAAGCAATCTACAGATTCAATGCAATTCCCATCAAAATACCAACTCAATTCTTTACAGACCTTGAAAAAAAGATTCTCAGCTTCATATGGAGAACAAAAAACCCAGAATCTCCAAAACAATCCTGTACAACAACAGATCATCTGGAGGTATCTCTATCCCCGATCTCAAGTTGTACTACAAAGCAATAGTAATAAAAACTGCATGGTATTGGCATAGAAACAGAAAGGAGGATCAATGGAACCACATAGAAGACCCAGAAATAAACCCACACACCTATGAATACTCGATTTTTGACAAAGCAGCCAAAACCATTCAGTGGAAAAAAGACAGCATCTTCAACAAATGGTGCTGGTCCAATTGGATGTCCACATGCAGAAAAATGAAAATAGATCTATATTTATCACCCTGCAAAAAACTAAAGTCCAAGCGGATCAAAGATCTCAACATAAAACCAGATACACTAAATCAGTTAGAAGGAAAAATGAGAAAAAGCCTGGAACTCATTGGCACAGGAGACAACTTCCTGAACAGAACACCAACAGCACAGGCTCTAAGAGCAACAATAGGTAAATGAGACCTCATGAAACTGAAAACTTCTGTAAAGCAAAAGACACTGTCATCAAAACAAAATGATAGCCTACAGACTAGGAAAGGATCTTCACCAATCCTATATCTGACAGAGGGCTAATATCCAGAATATATAAAGAAATGAAATTAAAAAGCAATAAATCAAGCAATACAATTAAAAAATGAGGTACAGAGCTAAACAGAGAATTCTCTATAGAGAAATATAGACTGGCAAGGAAACACCTAAAGAGATGCTTAATTTCCTTAGTCATCAGAGAGATGCAAACCAAAACAACCCTGAGATATCACCTTACACCCATCAGAGTGGCTAAGATAAAAATCTCAAGTGACAACAAATGCTGGAGAGGTTGTGGAGAAAGGGGAACCCTCCTCCATTGGTGGGGGGAATGTAAACTTGTACAGCCTCTTTGGAAATCAATCTGGAGCTTTCTCAGATAATTAGGAATAGTGCTTCCTCAAGATCCAGCTATACCCCTCCTAGGCATATATCCAAAAGAAGCTCAAGTACACAACAAGGACATTTGCTCAACCATGTTTGTAGCAGCTTTATTCATTATAGCCAGAACCTGGAAAGAACCCAGATGTCCATCAATGGAGGAATGGATACAGAAATTGTGGTACATTTACTCAATGGAATACTATTCAGCAAATAAAAACAAGGAAATCATGAAATTTGCAGGCAAATGGTGGGATCTAGAAAAGATCATCCTGAGTGAGGCATCCCAGGAGCAGAAATACACATGGTATATACTCACTTATATAGACCTATAAGATAGGATAAACATACTAAAATATGTGCACCTAGAGAAGAAAAACAAGAAAGAGGACCGGGAGTAAAATGAGAATACTCACTTAGAAAGACAAATGATAAGTAGGAGAAAACAAGTAACAGGACAGGAGCCTACCACAAAGGGCCTCTGAAAGACTCTACCTAGCAGTGTATCTAAGCAGATGGTGAGAATCATAACCAAACCTTGGGCAAAGTGCAGAGGATTATATGAAAGTAGGGGGAGTTAATATGACCTAGAGAGGACAGGAGCTCCACAAGGACAAAATATATCAGGGCACGGGGACCCTCTATGAGACTGTTTCTCCAACCAAGGACCATGGATGGATACAGTTTAGAACCCCTGCTCGGATGTAGCCCATGGTAGTTCAGTAACCAAATGGGTTTCCCTAGTAAGTGGAAGAGGAACTATTTTTGATATGAACTCAATGACTGGCTCCTTTACCTTCCCCCTGTCCCCGCCCAGGGAGGAACACTCTTGCTAGGCCACAGAGCAGGACTTTGCAGCCAGTCGTGGAGATACCTGATAAGCTAGGGTCAGATGGAAGGGGAGGAGGACCTCTCCTAGCAGTGGATTTGAAAAGGGGCAGGGAGGAGATGAGGGAAGGAGGATGAGATTGGGAGGGAATGAGAGAGGAGGCTACAGCTATGATAAACAGTAAACAACCTGTGACTAATATAAAAATAAAATTAAAATTAAAAAAATAAAAAAGAAATTAAAGAAGTCCTAAAATTCAATGAATATGAAGGTACAAATTACCAAAGCATATGGGACACAACAAAAGCAATGCTAAGAGGAAAGTTCTTAACACTAAGTGCTTTCAGAAAGAAGTTTGAGACCTCTTTTTTTATTTTAATTTTTCTTTTTTATATTAATTACAGTTTATTCATTCTGTATCCCAGCTGTAGCCCCTTCTCTCATTCCCTTCCAATCCCACCATACCTCCCTCATTTCCTCCCATGCCTGACACCAAGGCCACTAATATGCCACTAATAGGGGTGTTCCTCCTCCCCTTCAACTGACCCTAGCCTATCAGGTCTCATCAGAACTGGCTGCATTGTCTTCCTCTGTAGACTGGTAAAGCTGCTCCCCTTCAGGGGGAAGTGATCAGAGACTCAGCCACTGAGTTCATGTCAGAGACAGTCCCTGTTCCCCTTACAAGGCCCCACTTGAATATTGAGTTGCCATGGATAACATCTGTGCAGGAGTTCTAGGTTATCTCCATGAATGGTCCTTGGTCCCTCCAGGTCTTTTTATCTCCCCCTTCTTTCATAAGATTCCCTGCACTCTACCCAAAGTGTGGTTATGAGCCTCAACATCTGCTGTGATAAACTGCTAGGAAGAATCTTTCAGAGGCCCTCTATGGAAAGCTCCTGACCAGTTTCTTGTTTTCTCCCTCTTCTGATTTCTCTCCTGTTTGCCTTTCTGAGTGAGAATTGTTCGTATTACCCAGGGTCCTACTTCTTGCTTAGCTTCTTTATGTGTACAGTTTTTATGTATATTTATCCTATATTATAGTTCTAATATCCACTTATAAGTGAATATATATCTTGTGTGTCTTTCTGCTTCTGGATACCTCACTCAGGATGATCTTTTTTAGATCCCATCATTTGCTTGCAAATTTCATGATTTACTTATTTTTAATTATTGAGTATTATTCCATTGTATTTGAAGTCCTACCTAGAGCAATAAGACAACTAAAGGAGATCAAGGAGATACAAATTGGAAAGGAAGAAGTCCTTTCTGCAAATATCACTTTTTTCAGATGATATGATAGTACATATAAGTGATCGCAAAAATTTAACCAAGAACTCCTTCAGCTGATAAACACCTTCAGCAAAGTGGTTGGATACAAAATTAACTCAAAAATGTCAGTAGCCCTTTTGTATATGAAAGACAAAGAGGCTGAGAAAGAAATTAGGGAAACTATACCCTTCACAATAGACACAATAACATAAAGTGCCTCGGTGTGACTCTAACCAAGGAAGTGAAAGACCTGTTTGAAAAAACTGCAAGTCTCTGGAGAAATAAATTGAAGAAGAAATCAGAAGATGGAACGATCTCCCATGCTCATGTATCGGTAGGATAAACATAGTGAAAATGGCCATGCTGCCAAAAGCAATCTACAGATTCAATGCAATTCCCATCAAAATACCAACACAATTTTTTACAGACCTTGAAAGAACAATTTTTAACTTCATATGGAAAAACAAAAAAGCAAAAATAACCTTTACAACAAAAGATCGTCTAGAGGTATCTTCATCCCTTATCTCAAGCTGCACTACAGAGCAATAGTAATAAAAACTGCATGGTACTGGTATAGAGACATCTTATACAAGCAACTTAACAGAATACCTGAAAGCCCTGAGGGGGGGGCAGGGGAGTAGACACACCCAAGAGCAGTAGATGGCTGGAAATACTCAAACTCAGGGCTGAAATCAACAAATTAGAAGGAAAGAAAACAAACCAGCCCTGAAGATACCTGATAAAACAGGGTCAGATGAAAGGGGAGGAGTTCCTCCCCTATCAGGGGACTTGGAAAGGGGCAGGGAGGAGACCAGGGAGGGAGTGTGGGGTTGGGGAGGGAATGAGGGAGCGGGATACAGCTGGGACACAGAGTTAACAAAATGTAACTAAAAAAAAAAAAAAAAAAAAAAAAAAAAAAAAAAAAAAAAAAAAAAAACAAAAAAAAAAAAAAAAAAAAAAAAAAAAAAAAAAAAAAAAAAAAAAAAGAATCAGTGATATCAAGCTGGTTCTTTGAGAAAATCAACAACATAGACAAATGCTTAACCATACTAACTAAAAGGCAGAGAGACACTACCCCAATCAGCAGAATCAAAAATGAAAAGAGACATAACAGACCTTGAGGAAATCCAAAGAATCATTAGGTCTTATTTAAAAAGACTATATGTCACAAAATTTGAAAATCTAAATGAAATGAACAATTTTCCACTTACCGAAGTTCAATCAATATCAGTTAAATCAATTAAATATTCCTATCCCCTAAGGAAATAGAAGCTGTCATCAAAAGTCTCCCATCAAAAAAAAAAAAAAAAGCCCAGAGACAAATGGATTTAGCACAAAATTCTACAAGACCTTCAAAGAAGAGCTCATAACAATACTCTTCAAACTATTCCACAAAACAGAAAAAGAAGAAACATTGCCAAACTCATTCTGTAAGGCTGCAGTCACCTTGATACTTAAGATGCACAAAAAGCCAACAAAGAGAATTTCAGACCAATTTCCCTTACAAACATTGACTTTGTATGGAAAAACAAAATACCCAGATTAGCTAAAACAATTTCATACAATAAAACAACATCTAGTAGTATATCCGCCTTGATCTCAAGCTGTAGTATACAGCAACAGTAATAAAAACTACAGCGTAGAGGCATAGAAACAAACTGACATATCAGTGGAATCTAATCAAGGACATTGAAATAAACCCACACAGTTTTGGACACCTGATATTTTACAAAGAAGCTAAAATCATATACTGGAAAAAAGTTAGCATCTTCCACAAATGGTGCAGGTCTAACTGGATGTCTACATGTAGAAAAATACAAATAGATCTTTGTCTATCATCCTGCACAAAACTAAAGTACAAGTGGATCAAAGATCTCAACATAAAGCCAGACACATTAAGCCTCTTAGAAGAAAAATTGGAGAAGAGCCTTGAACTCATTGGCACAGGAGACAACTTCCTGCACAGAACACCAACAATCAGACTCTAAGGTTAATATTTAATAAATTGGACCTCTTGAAACTGAGAAGCTTCTGTAAGGCAAAGGACACTGTCAACAGAAACAATGACAGCCTACAGACTGGGAAAATATCTTCTCTAACCCTACATCTAACAAAGGATTAATATCCAGCATATATCAATAACTCAAGGAATTAAACAACAACAACAAAAAATCAAATAATCCAACTATAAACTGGGTTACAGAGATTAACAGAGAATTTTCAATGTCGAATGGTGGAGAAAGACTTAAATGCGCAACATCCTTACTAGGATGCAAATGCAAATCATAACAACTCTGAGATTTCATTTTATACATATCAGAATGGCTAAGATCAAAATTCAAGTGACAACACATGCTGGAGAGTATGTGGAGAAAAGGAAACACTTTCTCCATTGCTGGTTGGAGTCCAAATTTGTGTACAACCACTTTGGAAATTAATCTAGCTCTTTCTCAGAAAATTGGGACTAATTCTACTGCAAGACCTGCTAGACCACTCTTGGGCATATATCTGAAAGATTCCCCACCATTCAACAAGGACATTACTCAACTATGTTCATAGAAGCTTTATTTGAAGTTGTCATAATCTGGATACAACCTAGATTTCTCTCACCCAAAGAAAGGGTACAGAAGTTGTGGCACATTTACAAAATGGAATACTACTGCACAATTAAAAACAAAGAAATCATGAAAATTCAGGCCAAAGGATGGAACTAGAAAAGATCATCCTGAGTGAGGTATCCCAGAAACAGAAATACTGCAAGGTATATTCTCATTTTAAGCATATTTGTCATATGATAAAGGATGACCATACTATTATCTACTGACCTAAAGAAGCTAAACAACAAGAAGGACCTAGGGAGGATGTAATTATCATTTGGAATGACAAACAGGATAGACACTAGAAGGAGTAGAAGGGAGGGAACAAGAAGGGAGCCTACCATAGATGTCCTCTGAAAGGCTCCACCCAACTGATGATAGAAGCAGATATAGAACTCACAGGCAATCTTTGGGCAGAATGCAGGGAGTCTTATGGAAGAAGGAGGAGTGGGACATAGGAGGATACAAGAAGAGACAAGAACTCCACCAGGAGACCAAAAAAAAGCCAAAAAAATTGGGCCCCAGAGGCCTTCAGAGACTGATGCACCAACCAAGGACCATGCATGGAGAGGACCTAGGCATCCTGCTCATATGTAGAACATAGAAAGCTCAGTATCCATGTGGGTTTCCTAGTAAGAGGAGCAGGGGCTGTCTTTGATAAGACCTTGGTTGCCTGCTCTTTAATCACTTCCCCCTGTCAGGCCAACCTTGCCAGCCCAGGGAGGAGGAAGAGATTCCAGAACATCCTTGTGAAACTTAATAAGCTAGGGTCAGATGACAAGAGAGGAGGACCTCCCCCTTTCAGTTGACTAGAAGAGGGATAGAAGAGGGGGGAGGATGGCCTGGGAAGAGATGATGGAGGGGGCTAAAATTGGGATATAAAGTAAATAAATTGTAAAAATACGAAAAACAGATAATAAATAAATAAATGAATAAATGAATGAATAAATAAATAAATACACTTCAAAGCTGAATACTTCCAGATTGAATTGTCCCAGCATATAATTTTTAAAATAGCCAAGGATCATCTCATAAGCCTGATGATTCAGGTCTGAATTTAGTAACTAGAAATGCTAAGGCAGAGGAATCTCAAGTTTAAAGCCTATTTGGACTACTTAAGTTCAAGACTAACCTTGACAATTTAATTAGGTCCCCTTTTAAATTAAGAAATAAAAATGAGCTGAAGAAAAAGCTCAATGTTTTGAGTATTTGTACTAAAATGTCTAAGGCTTTGGGTTCAATCTCTGGCATAATCACACATACAAGAACAAAGAAACAAACAAATAAATACTAAGTCAAGAATGCATGTGTGAGGAGTATAATATATTGCAAAATTTGATTCTCTGTTGTGCTGCACATACATGTCAGTATATTACCTATTTTTCTTTTGTTCTTTCTTTTACTCTTTATTGCATATATCATAGTATTTTAATATTAGCTAGTTTCCAAATATAAACTATACGTTTTAGAATTGAAGCACAATTAAGAAAGAATCTTGGACAGAAATAATTACATACAGAGATTATAACACCATTGTGTGTGTGTGTATATGTTTGTCTGTATAAACTGGTCTTAACATCTGGGGAAATAATATGGATGTTTTTAATAACAAAAGCAGTTTGTTAGTGTCTCTTGCAGAAACCATATATCAAAGCTATCCTGTATCTATAGAGAAGGTACTGTTCTCAAGACCAGTAGCCATGTTATCCCAGCTACTAAACAACTAGACAAAGGACCATTATTGTATTCCATTCTGAGGCCAGTATCAAGCTCATCAATCTCCAAGGAATAGTTCTAAGCTTGTGGGCATGTAGAGGCAATTATTTCAAGTCAGTGGGTCACAGACAAAACAACAAAAAAATTAAAATAAATATGAGAAAAGGATTAGAAGGGAGGGAAAAGACTGGCAGGTCGGGAGTAGTAGATTTTCAGACATTTGAATGTCACTCTGAATCTACAATGCCATGAATGCTCAATTTATTGTAGTGAATGTTATGAAACTCACGTAAGTTTAAATATTATATGTGTTCAATTTAAGTGTTCCTAATTTTGGTTTTATCTTTTATACCTCTATCTCCTTTCCCTTGAAACTCTTGAACCATGACTCCTTACTAGTTCCCTAATCTATTAGTGATACAAATGAAAATACTGTTATATATATGTTACATACATATATATAACATATATATATAACATACATATATATGTATGTTACATATTTATATATATGTATGTTACATATATATGTATATATGTATAATATATATGTATTATATATACATATAATACATATATATTATACATATGTATATATGTATAATATATAACATACATATATATATAACAGTATTATTTATATATTCACAAATATATAAGTCTAGATAGATAAACAGTTTTAAATTCAACCTGATGAATTTCTTTAGTGTTGCTTGCACATATATTTTTATGGCTTGTCACTTAGTATCAGATTAGCTTAGATAGATAGATAGATAGATAGATAGATAGATAGATAGATAGATAGATAGGCAGATAGGCAGATAGGTGGATAGAGATAAAGATATATAGCAGACAAGCACAAACTTATGGAAACTTAAATAAATGTAGTATATGTGCTCAATGGTATCTAATTTAAGAATAAAAAGGAAGTAATGAAATTTTCAGGAGAGTTGTTGAGACCGGAAATTATTATCATAGGCAAAATTTCTATGAACAAATACGAATAGTGGATGATTTTTTTCTCCCACACAGATCCTATATTTTAGTGTGTGTATGTATATGGAAGAATATATCTTGAGAACTGAAATACCATGAGAAAAGAGAAAGGTGTAAAAGTAGGGAGACATAGAGAAAAAAATTAAGGAAAAATAGGGAGTTATAGCATAAAATGACATGAAAGGAAAGGGAGCTATGATGGGGACTAGAGAGTCTGCAGAATGAGCCTGGGTATTAGAAAGAAGAATGGAGAAAGTGATCTCCCATATTAAACCCATTATTTCACAGGATAATTGAAAATAAACTCATAAATATAACAAGCAGTTGATCACAAAATATAGAAATAATAATAATTTTGATTTCTAATATCTATTTAGTCTTTTGTGGTGCAATCTTAATTTTATATATGGACAAGTATATTTGTGCACACTAGTTCAGGTTTATACAAAGAGCATATTCATTCCATTGCTTAAGCTACCATATCTCCTATACACATTAAATAATTTAAGGTGGCCTGTTGTTTAGCCATTTCAGTCTGAAAAATTATGAAGAAGTCTTGAAAAATGAAGTCTGATAAATTAAAAAAATAAGAGTGTGTAGCCATAAGAAGCCAGGACAAAATCAATGGGGAAAGAGGAGATTCAAAAAAATTATGTTGAATCTGATGGAAATTCCACTATTTACTAGCATGTACAAAACTAAAATCTTGATACAGAGCACCAAAGAAAGAGGAGGAAAGAAGGAGAGAGAAAGAGAGAGAAAGGATCTTTCCATATTTGGAAAGGAAGCTTGGTTTATAGAAAAACAGATTGAAATCTGGTTCAAGCTTCATAGGAAAATAAGCCTGTGTCATCCAGCTATGTGAATCCATGATGTATTTTTTATAAGTTAGCTAAATTGAGGTTATATTAATTAAAAGAAAAATAAAAATTGGAAAGGATTGTTCCTAATCTTATGGTCTATTTGTAGAGTTCTCCAGAAGGTGAAATACGCTACAGTTTCCCTTATAGCCAGGATCCAGGAGTCAAGGAATCAAATAATGGAAAAGGGAATAGTTCCCCTCTCTACTACTCCTAGGGACCCACTAAGAAATTTTTGCTTACTGTTCTTGGAACTTTGAGTTCTTCTGGCTTAGAAGTTTTGGTTCTAGAGAAGAAAACACTCATGACAGAAGAGGTTGGAGAAACTATAGAATGTGTAGTAGAGGAAAGTACTGATAAATTCTACCTAAGGCCATGTGAGCAGTTAGGATTATAATTGGCATAAGTGTTTCCATCATATTTTGTTAATAATGTATTTATAGAGATAATTGTGTTTTTTTAAATGTGATGTAAAATAAAGAGAATAACAATGGTTATCACATTTAAATATAAGCTACTTAAACAATGTCTCTCAAGACACATAGCTGACTATTTTAAATTTATAATGTATTTGTAGCTGTACAAGGAATGCATAGGTGCTATTATGACTTTTTATTGGTATCATTTGGAAATTAATCATGAGGTAAGGTGATAATGCTACTTTTCTATACTCATCGATCAGTGTCTTATCCAGTCTTCATTAGAGAGGCTTCATCTGGTGTCGGGAGCCACTCCCGCCATTACAAGATGGCGCCGGTTTCCTGCTTCCTGGTTCTTCTTGCCAGCATTGTTTTGCGATCTGCGCATGCGCCGCCTTATGCTAATGTAGGCTTGTGTGGTCCTCCATTTGGAGACCACATGCTAATTGGGTTTTGTGTGGAGCACCAATTACAGACGAACAAGTCACCCTGCTGGCTACTTAAGCAGAACGCACACAGGGTTCGGGGTCCTTCTCCATCTGCTGTTAAGAGCCTCACAATAAAGTTGCTGCTGGACAAATCCGTTGTTGCTGCGTCGTCCTTATCGGCGAGGGCTGCGCGTGACAAGTGGTGCCGAAACCCGGGAAACCTGCCGAACCCTGGGCGGAGGAATGACTCGAAGGACCCCCGACTGCTCGTCGGAGGAGGATTCAAGCCAGCAGTGCGAAACCGCGGTACTTTTCTGCAAGGTATGATTTCTGTGGTCTGGTGTATTCCGTTTCTCAATGTTAGTCTCGTTTTTGTCTTGTTGTGTTGTCTGTGTCTTAATTGTGGGAAACGGGATAGAGTGGGTGTAAAGGAGGGGCAAAGAGCGTTAGCAGACCATCAGGATAGTCTATCAGAAGCAGAAAAGGAAGAAATATTAAAAAAGGATAAAAAAGAAGAAATAGTCAAAAGGGAGAAAAAACCCAAAAACACGGGAAAACTTTCAAAACTCGAGTCAAAAAATAAAGAATCAAAGATGATATCAGAAACTAAAGGAAATACAAGCAAAAAGGAAGGGGTTAACAAGTTGTACCCTCTCCTGGATAAGTTTAAGACTCTTAAGGTGGAGTCCTCTTCCGGTGAGGAGACATCCTCGGAGGAAGAGGAACCACGACAATCTGCTGACTCTAGTGAAGAGGAAGAGATAGAGCTCGATCCTGATGAGCAAGCAGAATTAGATGAGGAAGCAGCAAAATATGAAGCAGAGAGATATGGCCCTGACCCGCCTTATGCGCCAGGGTATGGTGCGACAGCGCCCCCTCTCGAGGAAATGATCCAAGTCAGAAAAAGGAGTAAAGCTACTAGGGCTATGGCTCCTAATTCATTAATTTCAGAAAAGGAAAGAAAGAAAATTCAGGCTGCTTTCCCCGTCTGGGAAGATGCGCAAAATCAAAGGCAGCACTCACCATTGGATCTGAAACAATTGAAGGCTTTGGTGGAGTCAGTACAAACCTATGGTATTAGCGCCTCATTTACGCAGGCGCTGATAGAAAGACTAGCAGCCGCAGCTATGACTCCTGATGACTGGTCCAAAACAGTGAGAGCATGTCTTACTATGGGACAATATTTAGACTGGAAATCCATTTATCAAGAGCTGTGTATGGCTCAAGCAAAGCAAAATATAGCCAATCAACGGCCTCAATGGAATTATGATATGCTTACTGGACAAGGCCAGTGGGTAGTTAATCAGACCTTATACCCACCTGAAGTATATGAACAAATACCGGTAACAAATCAAGGCTTGGCAGCAGCTGTGCTCTCTACTCTTATTACTCCTTACACTAGCCATCAAGTACAGGTGCTATGCTCCACTCTAGATGTATGGGCTGTGTTACGATGCACCTACTCCGGCAACATTGATAATCATTAAAGAACCGGATCCTATTTTAATAAGATCCAGGGGAGCTGTGTGTATTTTCCCACAGGACCAAGAAAATCCAATTTGGGTTCCGGCGCGATTGACCCGGGTGGTGAAGCACGATGACCCTGATCCTGATCCTGATGTTGAACGGACTGCTGACGAGCTTGGAGGTGGAGACCCAGGAGATTCCACTAATGACTCTCTGGGACTACCTTATTTGCCAATGTCTATCTTCTGCCTTTTCCTATTTTAAGGAGTGGGTTGGCGTGGGAATATTTGGAGTGTTGCTACTGGCTGGACTGTTTCTCTGTTTTTGGTTGCTCTGCAGATTCAAAAGACAACAACATTTCAAAAATGTGGCCATGGTTTAGGCTATGTTGGCTGTGGAACAGGGAGCCTCCCCTCAAGTCTGGCTTAACGTGCTCAGCCATTGAGACTCTGTCAGAACTTTTAGCACCCCTGAAGGGCACAGGTTCCCATTGCACCAGGATGCTGTTCTAGACAGACCTCTGCACTCCCCAGGGCTCGGGTTCTCATTGCACGGGGCTAAGGGTGCAGAGGGTCTCCTGCACCGTGTAACCTCCTTGATCGCTGGTGCTGTTGAGTGAGCAGGCTGATCGGAAAACTCATGGTGTAATATTTTCCTCTGGCTGATTTTTATAAAATTAATAAGGGGGAGATGTCGGGAGCCACTCCCGCCATTACAAGATGGCGCCGGTTTCCTGCT